>NW_006408521.1:6958823-6989987 GCF_000296735.1 Chrysochloris asiatica | reverse complement strand
CAACAGTGAAGAGACAGAGAGTGGCAGAATGGATAAGATAATAAGATCCAACAATATGCTGCCTGCAAGAGATACACCTTACATTCAAAGTCAAAAACAGACTAAAAGTTAAAGGATGGAAAAAATATATACCAAGTTAACTGCAACAATAAACAAGCATGAGTGGGAATACTAATCTCTGATAAAGTAAACTTTAAGATAAAGTTTGAGAGATAAAGAAAGACACTATCTCATGATCAAAGGGTCAATTGAGCAAAGCAACATAACCATAATAAATATCTACATTCCCAATGAAAGAGCACCAAGACATATGAAGAAACTTTACTAGAATTGAAGAAAGAAATCGATAAATCTACAATTATAGTGGGAAATCTTAATATGCCACTTTTGAAGAGACAGAACAACCAGAAAGAAACTCAACAAACTTAGAGATGAACTAAACAGCACGATCAGCCAAGTTGACTTCATAGATGTGTACAGAGCATTCAACCCAACAACACAATATACATATTTCTCCAATATACATAGAACATTCTCCAGAATTGACCATATGTTAAGTCACAAAGCAAGCCTCCATATATTCACAAACATTAAAATACTACACAGCATCTTTTCAGACCACAATGCTATAAAACTAGAATTCAACAATAAAGATCAAGGAAATAAAGGCGAATACATGGACACTGAATAACACCCTGCTGAAAAGTGACTGAGTAAAAGAAGGAATTAAATGTGAATTCATAAAGTTCCTAGAAACAAACAAGAAAGAAAACACAACATACCACAATCTTTGGGACATGGTGAAAGCAGTGCTAAGAGGACAATTTATTGTGATAAATGTGAACAATGCAAAAAGAACAAAGATAAAAAAAAATCACATTAACACAGCATCTACAACAATTAGAAACAGACCAACAGAGGGAACCTACAGTCACCAAAAGAAAAGAAATAATAAAGATAAGAGCAGAAATAAATGAGATGGAAAACAGAAAAACTATATAAAGAATCAACAGGACAAGAAGCTTGTTCTTTGGAAGGCTTAATAAAATTGACAAACCATTGGTAAACTTAACAAAAGAAAAGAAGAGGGAGAAGACACAAATAACTCACATTAGAAACCACATGGACAATGTCACAATGGAACCTAAGGAAATCAAAAGGATACTGATAGAATACTATGAAGAGTTGTAATCCAACAAATTTGAAAATTTAGAAGAGATGGATACATTTTTAGAAAAACACAACCTATCTAAACTTACAAAGAGTGAAGCAGAAAACTTGAGCAGACCCATAAAAGAAGAAATTGATAAGGTCATAAAAATACTCCCAACCGAAAGAAGTCCAGGCTCAGATGGCTTCACTAGTAAGTTCTATTAAACATTCAGGGAAGAGCTGTCACCAATTCTACTCAAATTATTTGAGAATATAGAAGAGGATGGAAAACTTCCTAATACTTTTTATGAAGCAAGCATAACCATCATATCCAAACCAAGGAAGGACATCACCAAGAAAGACAATTGTAGAGCAATATCCCTCAAGAACATAGAAGCAAAAATTCTCAACTAAATCCTAGCCAACAGAATCCAGCAGCACATAAAAAAAAAAATAATACATCATGACCAAGTGGGTTTCATAAAAGGGTTGAAAGGATGGTTCAACATTAGAAAAACAATCAATGTAATCTATCATATAAATAAGAAAAAGGAAAAGAACCACATGATCATATCGATTGACGCAGAAAAGACATTTGACAAAATCCAACATCCATTCCTGGTGTACGTTTGGCTTCTTGAATATTTATCTTCTCATCTTTCAAGATATTAAGGAAATTTTCTTCCAGAAGCTTTTCATCTATCTTCTCTTTGGATTTCTCTGATTCTTCCTGTTCTGGAATGCCAATAATTTTTAAGTTGTTCTTCTTCATGTTATCCAGCATGAATCTTAGACTGTCTTCAGATTTTTTTTTATCCTTTTTTCTGCTTGCTCTTCTATCTTAGTAATATTGTGAGATTTGTCTTCCAGCTCACTGGTTCTAGCTTCCATCTCTTCAATTCTGCTTCTTTCCCATTTCAGTGTATTGTCCATTTCTGACATTTTATTATTAATTATCTAGGCCTCTTTTTGCAGGTTTTAAATTGCTTTTAATGCTGTATCTATCTTGTTTGATTGTACTTATAGTACTTTCCTGACTTCTTCCTTGTTGTCCTTCACCCCTTTTCAGAGAATTTGAATTAGTTTCCATATCATTCTTCTGAATTCCTTTTCAGGCAAATTCAAAACCGCTCTTCCTCTTCTGGAAAGCCTTTGTCTGTTTCCAGCTCATTTGTCTCAGTTACTCTTTTCTGGTTTGTGGACATGTTTTAAGATCTTTTGTTGTGTGTGTGTGTGTGTGTGTGTGTGTGTGTGTGTTTGGTCATTTCTAGTAGTTATGTGGGTCTTTAATACTTAAATGGGTGTTTTTTGCTGTGTTATTAAACTTACTGAGTTTCTCTTGGTGGATAGGATCAGCAGATAGGCTTCCATTTTTGCATATAATGCTTAGCAACTGTTATTGGCTCTTGACTCAGTGGTGGAATATTATGGAGTATTCTTGTAGTGTGGCTGTATGGTCTCTTCTTGGGTAATGTTGGGAATAAAAGCTACCACCTCCAAGTAATATGTGTGATTAAAAGGACCAAAAGAAGAAGCAATATAAAAGCAGAGACAAAACTACCACTTTGAAATAAAAAATAAAACTGTGGTCGACTGTCCAGTTGCCTTGCTACACTGGCAGTGTGTGTGCACCATAGAAGCCTCCAGAAGAGGGTGGGGGTGTCCACTTGCTCAGGCCCCTCCTCTAGGCACCACTGTAGAGGGGCAAAAATAGATATTGAGAAGTTAATATGTGAAAGATTGTCTACTATTTTTGTCTGTGAAGGCCAGTTAGGTATCTGCATGTTCACAGTGTAATTCCCAAAATAGTTGTGCCTTTTTATATTGAGGTTTTACAGATTGTTCATATGGTTTGTCTTTCAGGCCAGACATGCTTTTTTCTTGCTGGATAGGGTGTGGTAAAGGGTCCTGAACAAGTTAACTTTAGGACTGGGACCCAGAGGCAGAAGTCATAAGCGGCCGCCAAAGATTTGCCCTTGGACCATTGGGGCTCTTTCTCTCTCTGCTGTGGGAAAACTGTGGGCTCAATGCTGTACTTTTTTGGGGGTGCTCACCCACCTACCTGAAGGCCTCCAGGCTGGGCAAAGAAGATACAACAGGGAAGAGCAGCAAAAACGTGTAGAATCCCCCCACACCTCCTTTTGCAAATGTCACTGTGTTGCTTTTAGCACTGGTTCACACTTGCCAGTCTAGCTTTAGCACCACCGTCTGAACTCTACCCGGGTGGGGTGGCCACAGAGGGAGTTCCATGTTTTAACTGATTCCTAAGCCACAGTATTTTCCTTTATACCATGACTTTTCCACCAGCAATTCCGAGAAACTGACACCCTGCACCTTATGCTAGCTCCAGAGCTCTGGTGCTGTTTTGTTAAAGCAACTTCTCTGGGTTTTTAGCCCCTCCCCCATGGAGCCTGTCCTACTTGACTCTGCTCTGCTACCTCCAAAACCAGAAGTTCCCAAGGTGCTTCCTCTCTTACAAGTTACATGCATCAGTAACATAGTTTTGAGGTAAGGATACTTTTTATGTGAGCCTATAGGTACCAAAGAATGCATGTACATTATAATATCAGCAGGTGTACTCCTTGTAATTTTCTTACTGGTGGAGAGTAAAAATACAAATTAATAAATGAATCTCTGAAAGATAATTATTAATTGGAATAAGAAAATATGCATCATTGAAAATGTGAATTTTATTATACATTTGTTATGAGTTCTTCTGATGTATGTTGTTGTTGTTGTTAAGTACTGTGGAGTTGGTGCTGACTCATAGTGATCCTGCACAGGGTTTCTGAGGCTGTAAATATTTACAGGAGCAGAAAGCCTCATCTTTCTCCAATGGAACCAGTTTCGAACTGCTGACCTTGAGGTTGGCAGCCCGACTTGTATCCACTACGCTACCATTGGTAAAAACTTGTGAAGTTGAATAAACTGTGTTAAGTCATAGTTATATTACATGTCTATGAAATATTACAGGGTTTATTTGAACATGATGTAACACCAGTTATCCAGTGATTATCGTATGCTGTAAAAGTTTACTCAAATAGATTTTAAAGAAATAAAAATAAGGAAGAAAACATTTGAAGTCAATAACTACTTATATAACTTAAAAATAATTTTTTAGAGTGTTGATTTAACTGACAAACAGAAATATATAAATTCCACATGCTTAAAATCCCAAGGATTTTGAGGAAAATTATTTAAATTATTTTTTTCAAGACCTGTTTTTGTTTTGTTTTTGATAATATGCCACAATCTATTTAAATGTTAAATACCTCCTGTAACTTCTCATATATTATGCTCATTTAAGGAGAGAATTTAAAAAAAATAAAATAAAAGGCAGCTCATTATTTTACCCATATAATCAGTGTCAAATAGAATTTTCAATTATAATAAAGAACAATATAAGGGAATCATAGAATTTTTGGTTAATTAATCGTCTACTTTAATTTAAGACTCACTGTGTTGGAATATACAGTAGGGCTAATGGTATTTACAATTTAATAACTGCAGAGGAAAAGAAAAGATTTGAATCATGTGTAAAAAACACTTAAAGCAGATAATAACAAAGGATTTTATGCCAAATGGTTTGCTAAAAATTGATAGCTTTATGGCTTATCTGCTGGTATTGGAATTTAAATTCTGACAAGGAGATAATTTACCTTGAATTAGATTCACCTCCAAAGCAATGACATTTTTTTAGCAAATAGTTACGTCTATGGAAAAAGAAAGGAATCTACTAAAATAGTTTCATGATTTGTAGCTAGAGTTTAGCAAAGGAGACTTTAGCTATGTAAAAAATTGTGCCTTACTTTATTAATCTAAACAAACTATGTTCTTATAATTCATTTAAAAAAATGACTGATTAATGAAATTTTGTGGCATGGTGAAATATTCTTTTTTACTCCATTTTATTAAGACTAAGACTTGTTCTTGTTGGGTATCATCTAGTCAGTTCTGACTTAGCAGCCCTGTGAATAACAGAACAAAACACTGTGCTGTCTTGTGCAATCCTTACAATTGTTTTTAAGTTTCAATCCATTGTTGTATCACTGTGCCAGACCACCTCATTCAAGGTCTTCCTCTTTTTTGTTGATCCTCTACTTTACCAAGCATGTTTTCCTTCTTTACAAACTTATCCCTCCTGACAACATGACCAGAGTTTGGGAAATGAAGTCTAATGATCCATGTTTCCAAAGAGCATTCCAGCTGTACTTCTGAGGCAGATTTGTTTGTTCTTCTGGCCATCCATGGTGCATTCAATATTATTCACCAACACCGTAATACACATGCATCAGTTCTTACTTGGTTTACTTTATTCATCATCCAGCTTTCACTTGTATATGAGGTAAATGAAAATACAAGATGGTTTTAAAAAGTTTCAGGGAAATTTTTACTGTCTTTTGATTTCCGTTTTTTTACATGGACTTTTTGTGTGGTGGTGGTATTGATTATGTGTCATGGAGTTGGTTCTGACTCATAGTGATGCTGTATAGGGTTTCCTAGGCTGTAAACCTTTAAGGGATCAGAAAGCCTCATCTTTCTCCCACACAGCAACTGGTAGATTCAAACTGCTGACATTGCGATTAGCAGCCCAGCTTGAAATCCACTATACTACCAGAGCTCTTTACAGCTTGAGTAAGGTTATCTAATAAAAAAAAACAAAACCTTACTCCTGGAAAAGTTAGAGTCCTCATGTAGATATAACTGTCTAAATTTGATCTGGGCAGTACAAGTGGTTGATGTGTGATCATCTGTTAATCTGCAGATTGGGGGTTAGAAACCATCCATGGGACAAAGACTGGAAAACTGCTTCTGTAAAACCAACAGCCAAGAAAATCTTATGGAGTAGTTCGGTTCTGTAAAGCTATGAGTGTAAATCAATTTTGCAGTAATGGTTTTATTTATTTATTTATTTATTTTGTAACGAACTCTCACTAATGCTGCTGTTGACCATAAGGCACATAGAATAAGTCTTTCAGTCCACGATGTTAATAATGTTGTGGTTGTTTTTAAGTTCCATCAAGTTGGTTCAGACTCAAAGCCTACTGCATTGGATTTTTGAGGAGTTGGTGAGTTTGAACCGCTGACCTTGTGGTTAGCAATCCAATGTTTACTTTATAGCGCCACACCAGGACTCTACTGGAAAAACAGCAAAGCAATTTGAAATGTTGATTGCTAATGGTGGCATGATGCTGAGAATAAAACAATACAAACCAAATTTGTTAGTTTTGGATACTTAATATGTGTTTTCCTTCAGGAAAGTTGTAAGAAATATAGCATTCACATAATAGTTGTTAACACCATGTATCCTAAAACAGAATGATCTATGTTCAAATAGTGAACTGTTGATATATAGACAATTTTTATAATTTGTTTAGATGTACAAACTTTTAGAGATAATGTTTGTATAATTTATGTATAATCTGTCTTGTTAAAATTTTACAAAGTGCTGATAATATATCATAGTAGATAATATATCAAAATAAAAGAATCATTTTTATATTTTGAAGAAATTTAAATCATTATATACAATAAACTATAAAACACAAATGATCACAGTTTTGATGATAACATTTTTTAGCACCAAAATAATTTTCTTTTGTTGAAGATATAGTTGTCTTAGTAAAATATTGAAAATAAGAAGCACATAATTTAGTTCAGTGATGGAAAAATACAATCAAGGATATTAGCTATACATTATCATGAAGAAAAATGTTTTAAATTTTATCTCCTTGCTTATCCTGATTAGTTAGCAGGTACATTCATTACTTAAGTGTTTTGATTGTGAGCATTTTGTAAATTTAGTTCCTTTTAAACAGCAAAGACAAGTGTTTTAAAACATAGACCGTGAGCATCAAAGTTCTTATAAGCCTATTCCATCTGCTCCTAGGAAACCCTATACAGGGTCACTGTGGGTTGGAACTAACTCGATGGCACTTAACAACAACATTTTTTTAATGTTTTTTTAAAAAAAATATTAGTTTATTAAAGCTGCCCCTGTGCGTAAAAAGATTTTCTGATTTTATTTTGCCCTTAATTAAAGCAGAAGCTAATATAATGTTGTGTTTATGTTTCTCTTAAGAAAAGTAAGATTTAAATTTGACTTTGGGAGTTACTTATAAGATGCCTGACAATGTAAGAAGTGGTTAAACTCTCCGTCTCATTTTTCATATCCTTAAATTGTGGATGACAATAGCTAGTACCTTTTAAAATTCACTATAGTTCCAATGTGGCTCTGTGGGTTAATGTGTTGTACAGCATAGTCAGTTTGAACTGCAAGGTTCAAACTCACTAGCTACTCCCCAGAAACCCTATACAGGGTTGCTATGGGTCGGAACTGACTCAACAGCATTTTACAACAACAACAACAACAGCAGCATTGTAAAGATGAAGTAAAATAATCCTATAAAAAAAGGACTTTACAGTGCTCATGTACTAGTTAGAGTAAACATGAATACTTATTTATCACTATACTTTTTCAAATAATGTCCATTTTTAATTCAATATGTCCACGATAGCAGAATATTCAGAATGATTTCTCAGTTTTATGTATGACTGTGAGGTTCTGGTGATGGAAGAAATACACTGAACCAAGAAGAAAAAGGTCAATGTTCAGCCATTTCAAGAGATAGCATATGTTCAAAACCAGTGATCGTGAAGAAGAAGCCCAAAGTGCATTGAAGGCATTGGCAAAGAACAGGTTAAGGGAATTGATATAACTCATATTTGATTCTTTGAGCAGACTGATGAAGCACTGGAAGCATTCACTTGTCTATGCCAAGAAATTTGTAAGACAACTTCCTGGCCAACTGACTGGAAAACATCCCTATTTGTGCCCATTTCAAAAGGTAACCCGACAGACTGCTGAAATCATCAGACAATATCACTAATATCACATGCAAGTACAATTTTGCTGAAGATAAAAATGACTGCAAACGTCCACTTCCAGAGAACTTCCAGAGGTTCAAGTGGGATTCAGAAGAGGATGTGGAATGAGGGATATTATTGCTGTGGTCAAATGGATCTTCGCTGAAAGCAGGGAATACCAGAAAGAGGCTTACCTGTGCTTTATTGACTATGCAAAGGCTTTCAGTTGTGTGGATCATGACATGCTTTGAACAGCATTGCATAGAATTTTATTTCAGAACACTTAATTGTGCTCATGAGGAACCTGTACACAGGTCAAGAGGCAGTTGTTCAAACAGAACTAGAGAACACTGAATGGTTTTAAATTAGGAAAGGTTTATATTCTTTCTGCATATTTATTGAATCTGTTTGCTGAGCAAATAATCTGAGAAGTTGGCTTATATGAAGAAAAACATGGCATTAGAGTTGGAGGAAGTCTCCTTAATAGCCTGTGATATGCAGATGATAAAACAATGCTTGATGAAAGTGAAGTAGAATACTTACTGATGAAGATCAAAGACCTCAGTCTTCAGTATGGGTTGTACCTCAGTGTAAAGAAGACAAAACTCCTCACCACTGGATCAATAAATAACAGCTGGATACATAGAGCAAAGATTGAAGTTGTCAACAAATCATGTAAGTTATTTCGCTATATGGCTGTAATCCTCTACATGTACCAACAGTTAACAGTATTTAACATTATTCACTTTAATTACTTCATTCATGGAATCCTGGTATGGCACTGTAGGTTATTCTGCTGTACTGAAAAGTCAGTTTGAACTGCAAGGTCAGTAGTTCAAGCTCACCAATTTCTCCTTACAAACCTATACAGGGTCACTATGGATCTGAAAGAGCTCAACAGCACTTAACAACAACACTGCGTTCTACCTTGTGTCTTCTGCTATCTTCATCATTACTCTGCTAACCTGCCTCTTGTCCTTTTGCTATAGATTGCCTGTTCTGTTACCCATTTTAACATGTGTCTACCCTCTAGCCTGTGAATAATTTTCCCTCCCTATAGAACACCCCCATGACCATCATATATTGTTTCTTTTATCAAGAAAACCTTTTCTTAACTTTTTACAACATTGGTCTCATGCAATATTTGTCCTTTGTGATTGATGAATTTCACGCAGCATAATGTGCTCCAGGTTCAACCACATTGTGAGGTGTTTCACAGATCCATCATTATTCTTCAATGTTTTGTAGTATTCCATTGTATGTATATACCAAAATGTGTCAAAGACTTCATTTTTCTGTTAAGAAATTAAACGGCATATTACACTAGGCAGATGTGCAGCACAAGACTTCTTTAAAGTGTTTAAGAGCAAAATGTCAGTTTGAAGACTAAGGTACACCTGATCCAAGTCACAGTATTTTCACAGCATTTGAAAATTGGACAAAGAAGACCTTAGAAAACTTGCTGCATTGGAGTTATGATGTTGGAGGAAAAGATTAACATTTCCATAGATTGCCAGAAGAGCAAACAGATCTGTGTTGAAAGATGTACAGACACAGTGCTCCTTGAAAGCAACATGGCCAGACTTCATTTCTCATACTTTGGATATATTATCATGAGAGAGTAGCCCCTGGAGCAGGCCATCATGTCAGGGAAAACGAGGAAGGCCTCCAACAAGGTGGATTGGCACAGTGGCAGCAGCAATGGGCTCAAATGTGAGGTTGGTAGAGGACCATGCAGTGTTTCATTCTGTTGTGCATAAGGTCGCTGTTAGTCAGTACTGACTTGATGGCACCTAACAACAACAATATGATTAGCTTTGTTGGGGTGTTTATTCTTTTTTAATTAGTTAATTAAAGCTGATCCTATCCTTTAAGAGATACACACATTTCTGATTTTATGTTGTTCTTAAAGCAGAAAGTAATATAATTTTTTGTTTATATTTCTCTTTAGAAAAGTAAGATTTAATCTTGACTGCTGCAGCCACTTAGAAGATGCCTGACCTTGCAATAAATACTTAGTCTTTCTGCCTCATCTTCCACAGTCTTAAATTGTGGCTAATAATAGTTAGTACCTTTTAAAATTCTTTATTGAAAAGATGAAGTAAAACAATCCTATTAAAAAAAAGGACTTTGCAGTGTTCATGGACTACATACATTAAAAATAATTCCTATATATCTTATTCTTATTCATATAACTCAAAATATCCATTTTAGAAGACTATGTAGAAGGACTTCTCAGTACTGTGTATGAAGGTAGGGTTCTGATGTGGCACTATAAGATAAGCACTGGCCTGTTAACCACAAGGTCGGTTATTCAAACTCCTCAGAAGCCCTAGACAGGGCTGCTTTAAGTTGGAACTGCCTAATGGTACTTAACAACATGTATGATGGTGCTTCAAAAAGTTCCTTACAAAATGGAATTAAAAGGTAATGAAATGTGTGCATGAAAATTTTGAAGCCTTTTTGCATAGGACGTTTTCTATTTGATCTTAAAACCTGCAAATTTTGGGAATGGTAAACTTTGTTCAACTTGTAGGCATTTTAGAGCCATGTTTATGATTCATCCATAAACTTATTTACAGTTTTCAGGGTGCTCAAAGTTATGTATCAGTCACATATTTCAGTACTTTAACAATAGTTTATCTCTGTTGTTGTTGTTGTCAGGTGCCATCGAGTCAGAACCGACTCATAGCAACCCCATGCACAGCAGAACGGAACAATGTCCGATCCTGTGCCAACCTCATTACTGCCGCCACACTTGACGCCATCAATGATGCCACCTGGCTGATCCATCTCGTTGGGGGTCTTCCTCTTTTTCTCTGACCCTCCATCTTACCCAACATGACATCCTTCTCCAGTGACTGTTCTCTCTGGATAGTGTGTCCAAAGTATGAGAGACAACGTTTAGCCATCTTGGCCTCTAAGGAGCACTCTGGCTGCACTTCTTCCAAAACAGATCTATTGGTTCTTTTGGCAGTCCATGGCACTTTCAGTATTCTCCTCTAACACCACAACTCAAAGGAATCAATTCTTCTATGATCTTCCTTATTCACTGTCCAGCTTTCGCATCCATATGAGGTTATTGAAAATACCATGGCTTGGGTCAGGCGCACCTTAGTCCCCAAGCTCTGCTCTTCAATACTTTAAAATGTTCCTGTGCAGCAGATTTGTCCAATGCAATACGTCGCCTGATCTCTTGCCTGCTGCTTCCGCGAGTGTTGATAGTTGATCCAAGAAGAATGAAGTGCTTGACAACGTCAATCTTTTCTCCATTGATAAGAATGCTGTTTATTGATCCAGTGGTGAGGATTTTTGTTTTCTTTACATTGAGTTGTAATCCATATGGAAGACTGTGCTCTTTGATCTTCATCAGTAAATATTTTAAGTCCTCTTCACTTTCAGCAAGCAAGGTTGTATCATCTGCATATCTCATATGTTAATAAGTCTTCCTCCAATCCTGATGCCACGTTTTCCTTCATAGAATCCAGCTTCCCGTATTATTTACTCAGCATACATATTGAACAAGTATGGTGAAAGAACACAATCCTGTCTCACACCTTTCCCAATTTTAAAACATTCAGTGTTCCCATGCTCTGTTTAGCCCAAAGTGTCTCACTACAACCCAGTCTCTCCTGCTGTGCTTCCTCCTCTTGATTGACATCCGAGGATGGAAATCACGCCTTTAAGCCAGACTTAAGGGCCCTAGCACAAGGAGTTTATCTCTAGACAACGTAAAATCCACTTACATCATTCTAAAATATTCTGGTGTTATGTCTCCACTCTTATTCTTTCTATTTTCATGTTTAGATTTAACTCATCCCACTTTATTTTCTTGACCACTTCTTTGTAAAATTGTCCTAATGTAGTAGCAGGCATGTTTCTGGGATGCCACAAGCTTTGACACTGATATTTTCATTATCAGCAGGGTCACCCATGGTGGACATATTTCAGTGGAGCTTCCAGATTAATACAGACAAGAAACAAGGAGAAGCAAACTACTTCTTTTTTTTTTTTTTTTTCCTCAAACTACTTCTGAAAGATCAGCCTCTGAACACCTTATGAAAAGCAGCAGACTATTGTCAGAGATAGTGCTGGAAGATGAGCTTCTCAAGATGGAAGGCACTCAGAAAATGACTAGGGAAGAGTTGCCACTTCAAGTAGAGTTAACCACATGAAATGAATAGAGCCAAGCTATCAAAACTTTTATTTTCTGATTGGGCATAACTCAAAATAAGGAGAAAAGGTGACAAACATCCATTAATAATCAGAAGGAGTGGTGTAAAACAGTATGAATCTAGAAAAATTGAAAGTTGTCAAAAATTTAACAGAATACATAAAGATCAGTATCCTAGGCATTAGTGAGCTGAACTGGACTTTTTTTTTTTTTTAATCAGAAAATTTTATGGTTTACTATGCCCAGAACATCAAACTGAAGAAGAATGGAATCACATTCATCATCAAAAAGAACATTTCAAGATTTATCTTAAAGTACAATGTTGCCTGTGATAGGATAATATCTAAATGCCTACAAGGAAGACAAGTTAATGTCACTATACTCGGATTTACATACCAATCTCTAAAATCAGTGATGAGGAAATTTAAAATTTCTACCAATTTTCTCAGTCAGAAATTGATAAAACATGCAATTAAGATGTATTAATAATTCCTGGAGATTGTAAGTGAAAAGTTAGAAACTACGAGAAGGTGTTTCTGAGGAGTGGCTTGTGATTTTGAACCATTGACCTTGTGATTCAAACCTTGATTATCCTACAGTGCAACACCAGGATTGTAGGATTAGTAGATGGAAAATATGGACTTGATGCTGGAGATTGCATGATAGAATTTCATAAGACCAACAACTTCTTCATTGGAAATATCTTTTTTCATGAACATAAAAGACAACTCTACACATCTGGATAACATGAGGTGAAATACACAGGCATGAAATTGATCTGTGTGAAGACAGGTGGAGAGGACATGCTGAAATGGAAAAGTAAAGAAGTGGCCACATCATCAAATTAGAGAAAAAGATAAATCTTTAAAATAATTGTGTTAGGAACTCTGAATAGCTATCTGAGTAAAAGACAAAATTGAGTCAGTTCCTTATATTTTAACCTCATTCAAATCCCAAATGGACAGGAATTTTAAATGTTAAAATATTACTCTATGAAACCATTAGTGTGAAACATATATGAACACTGTTATGTTTCACACTAATGGTTTCATATAAATATAATTAAAACACATCCTCCTGCCAGTCCAGAAAATCTCACCAAGGAAACAGAAAACAAAGATAAATAAAGTTTTCTTTTGGACTAACCATTGGTGATGCAGTTGTTTAAGCATTTGGCTGCTAAGCACAAGATTGGTGGTTCGAATCCATCAGCCACTTCAATGTGAAAAAGTTGAGACTGTCTGCTCCCATGAAGATTTACAGTTTCAGAAATCCTAAGGAGCAGTTCTACTATAGGGTCACTATGGATTGGAATCAACTTGCTAACAGTAGGAAAGTAGAAAACATTAGTCTGTAACAGAATGTACATCACAGGAGATTTGTTGAAGAGACTGCAAAGACGGATAGAAAGCAGATACAATGTATTTCATACATGTTCTCAAGGTAAATAACCATATCTTCAAGTAAGAGGGGTTGATAGCACTGTTTAGCACATGTATTGTTGATAGTTACCACTAAATGGATTCCAAACCATGGAACACAATGTGTGCAGAGGAAAACTGCTCCATAGGGTTTTCAAGAGAGTGACTTTTCACTTAATCCTAAATTCACGTGGTAACAGGAGTAGTCACTTGTATTTGCTAATTACCTTTCTAAAGGAAACATGTACTTCTCATATCTCTATGACAGGAAGTACTTTTGTAACTTAGAATCAGGTACCTGCCAATGTTAGCTTGGAAGCTGGGAGACTGGAGAGTACTTTCCTCCTTGATAATTACGTTTCAAAGGAAGAGCTCTCAAGTTTTGAGAAAAACACTACAGAATTATAAAGTTAGAAAGAGGATTATTAATATTTTAAAAGATTTGCATATATCTCAAAGGGGCAGAGGAACGATTCACAATGACAAGTTTTTTTAAAACAAATATTTTATGAAAAGGTGAGTCGCTTTTCCCTTTTGTATTTTTTGGAACTTTTTGGTTTTTGAATTATATTTTCCCTTGTGGCACCTGATAGATGATAGGGGTAAAAATTTATTTCAAGTTATTTACTCAAAAATTAAGAACAATAAGGTAATGATGGCGAGAGGTATGGCTCCATATAGTAAGTATTAGAGTGAGAAGCAGAAGGTCAGCAGTTCAAGCCCATCAGTTGCTGAAAGATGACACATTCTGTTCCTGTGACGTTTTAAAGCCTCAGAAACCCTATACAAAGTGGGTATGAGTCACAACTGACTTGATGGTACTTAGCAACAACCACAAAGTAATGATTGATATATCTGATTGATTAAAAATTTAAAAGTACTTTTCATGTCAGCAAACAAACCAAAAAATGCCATAAGAAATATAAAAGACAGATGAGATCTTGGGGGAAATAATTGCAACTAATAGTGGAGAGTATTATTAATAATAAAGCAAAAGACTACAAATTCTACAAATTTGGGTAATAAATATAAACAGATATTTTAGATAAAAAAATAAATGCACTTGAGTTATCGCCATAAGAAAATGATGCCCCATGTCATTCACAATAAGATGAATGGGATTTAAACTTACAACGGATACCGTTTCCCACTATGACATGGCAGAACATCTAATAGTTTGACAATATACTCTACAACTGAGATTCTCATTCACTGCTGGCATTTGAGGTGCCAAATGGAGTAACTCTTGTAGAAAGACTTTGGCAATCTCTGGGGGGAAATTCTATATGTATTTTATTTTCAAATTCAGCAGTTCCACTCTGCTAAAATTTTATTTCAAAAATACAGTGGAAACAATATGTATGTACATATATAAAATGGATCTGACTATTCTTTGCATCAGTATTTGAAGTGAGAGGAATGAGTATTAGCTGTGGGTTAAGGCGCTAGACTGCAAAGTTGGTTTGAACTGCATGATCAGCAGTTCAAGCTCACCAGCCGCTCCTCAGAAACCCTATACAGGGTCACTGTAGTCCAGAGCTGACTGGAAAGTACTTAACAACAAACACAACATGATTATATATATATGGGTCGCTATGGGTCGGAACCGACTCGATGGCACTTAACAACAACAACAACATATATATATATATATATATATATATCCACTCCTCAATAGTTGACATGGTTGCATTCCAAAGACCAGGTCATTATACCAAAAATAGCATTATGCAAAAATGGTGGATGTCTATATCATTGCATAATTGTCAAATCACGAAGAGTAATTGCAGAGCCAACTTGACACACAATCCTAACAGTTACAGCTAACCTTCCTCTTGCCTCACACCTCAGCATTCATTACTGCCAGACGTACATCATAAGATTGTGCAAAATAGTTTGATAGTAGATTTTTTATTACAGTAGAAAGGTGAACCCTGAAATACTAGTAAAGAGATAGTTTACAAAATTGGGGTAGGTCTATGAGAGGTTTCAAAAGTTCATGAAACAATGGGAATTGAATGATATTGTCATTTTTCCATCAACTTTTTTGAAGTGCCCTTGTTTAAGACTTTTAAAAGGCAGAGACATTTAGTGTAAAATTGTTTTATCTGGTAAGACACTGTTGGGTAAGCATTGGATAGCAAGGTCAGTTTGAACATCAAAGTCAGTGATTCAAACTCACCAGCCAATCCTGGGAAACTCTATACAGGTGGCTATGAGTTGGGACTGACCTGATGGCTCTTAACAACTATTTAATCTAAGAAATACATATTTCAAAGTATCTTACTTTATGGAAAAATAAATTAAATACATGCAAAACGGTTACCTATAGAGAAAGAAGGAGTTTTGCTCTGGCACTGTGGGTTAATTCACCAGACTGCAAAGCCATTTGAATTGCAAAGTTGGTGATTCAAGCTCACCAGTTACTCCATGGAAACCCTACACAGGTTCACTATGGGTAGGAACTGACTCAATGGCACTTAACAACAACAACAGAGAGATGAAGATAAAATGGTTGTGAGAGCTAGTATTTATCTAGAGTTCACTGTGTATACTTTGGTTTTTATACTTGATTTAGTATCAAGTAAAATTTTACATAACTATAACACCAAATTAAATTTAACAATTAAAAGAAATTCAGAATTATAAGAGGATTATAAAATAAATACATTTACTTATACAGTGAGTTTTTGGCTTAATCAGATTGAGAGTAAGTTTTTTAAAAACTTTAAACAGTAAGTTAACTGCACTTACCTGGTGTGATGTACTATACAGACAGTCAGAACTAGCTAATTAACTAACCAACCCACCAACCAAATAAATAAATGGAAGAAAGAAAGAATCCTTGAAACTACTTCCATCAACTGTATTGTTGTTACAATTTTATTGCTGTTGTTATTCTGAAACCATATACGTTTATATACATATATATCTGTATTTTTATAAGGCAAAGCTCATAGGTACTTGGTTAATGTAGTTAGGAATCATATTTTCAGGATAAGAAAAATAAAAGGGAGACCACAAAAGTCTTTGGGTGAGTTCTGAAGTGCATATACATCGAACAATAAAACAAGAATATAAGGAGTAGAGAATATTGAAATACCTAGAAAGACAAACAAGTAAAGCCAGGTTTCAAGAACTGCCGGGTGCTAGAAACACTATAGTTAAATCTCCACTAAACGTAAAAGGTTTGGTATATGCCTTGGGATTTTGTTGAAAATACAAAATAGCTAAAATTCAGGTGTAAGGACCATATTCCAAAATAAAGGGCTGTATTTTAGGGCTAAAAAATAAAACATGAAAATCTTAGGCACTACACAAAAAAGGTACAATAATGAATATCCTATATCATGATGTTTGTAGCCTTAATGTTGAAGATTTAACTTTTGATGGAAAGTAGTAGTTAAAGGTTAGAATTAAATGAAGGTATCGTATTCCTGGTGTAGTGGTTGGATTTTGCCTGTTTTTCCTGGGACATAAGCTGGGACTTTTTGATAGAACATTCGTGTGTCCTTGCCATGAAACCTGGCCTTCATATTGGATCACTAATATAATGGCTAAAGATGTTAAGTACTCAAATGAATAAGGTGAAAGTTCAATTGATTTCTATTATCCGTCAGGCCCAAATTTCCAAATGTGAGTGGCCCAGCAAACAAGGGAAAAGACATTGCATTACTTTATTTAACTTAAGTTCAACTTGCTTCAATACTGACAAAATCTTAAGCAAGTCAGAATCTCAAAAGGAGAGGATATAGACCATAACTGTCAGTGGGAGAATTTTTAAATTATTTCAAGTTATATATGTAAGCATTGCTGCAAAAGTTGAACACTTTTTACAGCATTATAGAAATCCCAAACTGATTTTGTTGCACTGGACTGGTAACCTAATGGTAGACAGTTCAAATCTACCAGCCACTCTTGCAAACCCTATAGAAATTTTTCTATGAGCTAGAACCAACTCAAAAGTACACAACAACTGTAAGGACCAAACTGATTTTGCCTACCTAGAAACTGCTTTACTAAACTCTAGTCAGGCTCAGGAAAGCATTTTAAATAGACAAGGCCTCAGTCATTAGTTCCCTCCAGAGGCAAGGTCAATCTCCATTCTGTACATTAGCCTGAACACGTACTCTAGCTCCAAGAATATGATATATGCATAAATAGCCAGGCAGCTCAAGGCCAGAGGCCAGATGTTTTCCTTTACCCTAGCCTAAGAACAAAGACCACCAGTCCTGACCAATTAAACTGTAACATCTCATAGTTTGCCAATTGTTAACCAATCCAAAGATTGTAAAGCTGAGAAACCTGAGCTGATTGAAAATTCTATAAAAACCCTGCAGACAATGAATTCGGGGCTCTTTCCCTATTCCGAAATGTCGGATAAGGTTAGAGACCTGGCTCGAGCTTGATTAAACAACCCTTATGTATTTGCATCGGTACACGGCTCCTGGGTGGTCTTTGGGGACCCTGAATTCTGGGCATAACACAACAACAGAAAACTCATTATGTTTTAGGAAAGGTGAACAGATTTCAAGAGTCTATAATATAAAATCTAAACTGTCCAGTTTGGACTAAAAATTACTGTACAATTGAATAAACATAAGAATGTTAACCACAGGTAACAGAAAAATCAAACAAACTAGAAACCCCAGATTGTGGAATTAGCAAATTAATTGTAATATAATGGTGAACACTGGTTTAGGGCTGTCTAGAAAAAGAGAGATATGAATATAGACATAAGGAAGATGAAGAAAATAAAAAGTCTATAAAAGATGAAAATTTTAAAACTAGAATGCAAAGTACAATATTAAATATAAAAAATGCATCTGATAAAATCTTGAGAGAAAATTTGACTACCCAGAAAAAAGATAAGTGAACTTATAGGCATTGCAATAGAAAATATTCAAAGTAAGACAGAGAAGCAAGATTCAAAAAAAAAAAAAAAAATAGCATGAATTGGTCTATCATACACGATGTTGATGTTTCAGAAGTCAAGAGAAAGAATAACCCAAAAATATTTGAAGACATAATTGCCACCAATTTTTTCAAATTCAATTGAAAGCATCAATTAACAAATCAAAGTATTACAGTAAAAGCCAAATGATATAATTAAAGGTGCAGCCACATTTAAGCATTTTAATTAAGTTGCTAAAAAACACAGAGAACACTTTAAATCCATGCACAGAAAAAGTAGCAATGATAAGAATGATAAATTTTATCAGAAACAATGTTGTTATGGTTGTTAGGTACCGTGGAGTCAGTTCTGACCCTAGTGACCGTGTGTACAACAGATAGAAAAACTGTTGTACTCAGAGTTACTATGTCCTCCTCATAATCATTGTTATGCTTGAACCTGTTGCTGATTCCACTGTACCACTCCATCTCTGTGTGGATGACCTTCCTCCTCATTTTTGTTTACCTTCCACTTTACCAATCATCTACCCACCACTTTGCCAACCCTTCCTCCAAGGACTGGTCCAGCCTGATACCATGTCTGAAGTATGAGAGTCGGAGTCTTGCTATTCTGGCTTCCAAGAAACATTATGGCAATAATTCTTCCAACATAAATTTGATTTGTTCTTTTTTTAGCCCATGGTAATTTATATTTTTCTCTAAAACAATAACTCAAAGGCATCAACTCTTCTATGATCTTCCCTATTCTTTCTTTTCACATGTATATGAGGTGATTCACACTTCAGTGTTGAAACTGACACTTGAAAGAAGTATTGTGTGCTAAATTTCCCTGATGCTATATGCCATTTGATTTCTTGATTACTGCTTCAATAAGTAGATAAAAAAAAAAAAATCAAGTCTTTGACAACTTCAATCTTTTCTCCATTTATCATGTTATTTATTGGTATAGTTGTGAGGATTTTTGTCTTCTTTGTATCGAGTTGCAACCAGTACTGAAGGCTGTGGTCTTAGATTTTCATCAGCAAGCATTTTATATACTTATCACTTTCAGCAAGCAGGTTGTTAATGAATCTTCCTGCAATACTGATGCATGTTCTTCTTCATATAACCCAGATTCTCACATTATTTGCTCAATACCTTCAATGCACCTTGGACTTCTTCCTTCAGTATCATTGGTTCTTAATTATATGTTGCCTCTTGAAATGACTGAATATCAGCCATTTCTTTCGGCACTCTGTGTATGCCTTCTGTCTTCTTTCGGTGCATTCTGCATCCATTGAATGTTTCACTATTTAAAATTGAGGCTTGTATTTTGTCTTCCATTCTTTCAAATTGAGAAATGCTGAGCATTTTCTTCCCTTTTGGTTTTATAACTCCATGTTTTCCATATTTCATTAAAATACTTAAATTTTTCTTCTTAAGATGTCCTTTGAAATTTTGTATTCACTTCTTTTACTTCCTCATTTCTCCATTTTCATTAGCATCTCTACACTGAAAAGCAAGTTTCAGAGTCTCTTCTAACATCCGTTTTTGGCTTTTCTTTCTTTCTTGTTCTCTTAATGATCTTTTGCTTTCTTTCTGTATAATATTCTTGATATCATCCCACAACTTTTATTTTCTTCAGTCATTAGTGTCTAGTGTATCAAATTTAGATGATCTCTTAATTCAGGTAATATTTGGACCCTTATAGACATGGTTTAATTTTCTTCAGCTTCAGACTGAACTTGCATTTGAGAAATTTATGGTCTATTCCCCTGTTTCCCCATCCTTGTTTTGGCAGATGATATTGAATTTCCCTACTGTCTCTTCCCAAAGATGTATTCAATTTTATTCATGTGTATTCCAACTGGTGAGGCATGTCTTGTATGTTGTTTTAAAAATGCATTAGCAATTTAAAAGGGCTATCGTGTGATATCCAGCACCATGTCTATCACCAAAGCCACATTTTCCAACTATTGCTCCTTCCTCTCTGTTTTGAAATCCAAACACCTATAATTATCAATACTTCTTGATTTTGTATTTGATCAGTTTTGCACTTAAGAAGTTGGTAGAAGTCTTCAATGTCATCATCACTGACTTTAGAGGTTGCTGTGTAAATATGAATTATATTGGTATTAACTGGTCTGCCTTGTGGCATCTGAATATTATCCTATCGCAGACAGTATTGCACTTGAAGATAAATTTGCAAATGGTCTTTTTGGTGAGGAATGCAACATCATTCCTCTTATTTCATCATTCTGGCATAGCAAACCATATAATTATCAAATTCAAAATGGTGGCTACCAGTCTATTTCAGTTCACAAATGTCTAGGACATCGATCTTCATGCATTTCATTTAATTTTTTGACAATTTACAGTATTCCTAGATTCATGCTTTGCACATTCCATGTTACCATTATTAATGGATGTTCACAGCTGTTTCTTCTCATTTTGAGTTTTGCCACATCAGTAAATAAGTTTCTGAATGATTTACTCCATTCACATCATCACTGTCAACTCCAAGGAGGCAGCTCTTCCCCAGTTGCATTTTGAATGCCATCCAACCTGAGAGACTCATCTCCTGGCATATATATGACAGTATTCTGGTGCTTGTCATCATGTTTCAGTTGTCAGTATTCTGTATCTTACAGTGTGCCACTGCTATTCATAAGGTTTTTAGTGACTAATTATTCAGAAATAGTCTATCTCTCTTTATCTTAGTTTGTTTTCATCTGGAAGTTCATCTGAAATCTGTTCACAATGGTTGACACTACTGGTATTTAAAATACAGGTAGAATCGATTCCAGAATCTCAGCAACAGGCAAGCCACCACAGTACGACAAACTGACAGATGAGTGGTGGACAACAACAACAACAACAATCCACTGAAAACCTTATGAATAGCAGCAGAATGCTATCAGAAAGAGTGCTGGAAAATGAAAGCATTATGAATAGTAGCCATTCAAAAGTAGTTTTCCACTCCTTCTTCCTACTCTTTTAATCTAGATGGTAAACTGAAACCTATATGCCATGGATGGCTCTGCTCATATTTAAAATACTGGTGGCACAGCTTCATGTATTACAGCAATATTCAAGCCATGACAAACTATAAATACTTTCTCAAGTTCTTCATTAGAATAAATTACTCATACAATCCCAGGTAATTTTTAAACTCTAATAATCTGGGATTCAGGACATCCAGGTTTCATCTAATGTTAGATCTGAAGAAACAATAGCAAGCTAAAATTTTGTAAAACACTTAGCCTAAATATAACCCCCTCTTAACACCATTTTCTCTTTTTCACTGTGCTGAAATGCTCATCATTATAATAAAAAATGGGTGAAATCTAAACCCCAGAGATTATTGTTGTTGTCATTGTTGCTAGGTAGCTAGCCAGAGACCATAAAGAGGTCACATTTATTTTGTTCCCACTGTTAGAGTAGGAGAGCCACTCAGCAAATATGGAAGAGTGATTTCTGACTCAAGGTGATTCTATGCACAACAGAATGAAACACTGCCCAGTCCTGCACCAGTCTCACAATTATTGTTATACTTGAGTCTGTGGCTGCTACCACTGTGTCAAGCCATCTCGTTTGTGGTCTTCCTCTTTTTCTGTGGCCCTCTTTTAAATTAAATTTATAGGAAACATTTAAGAGAACGTGATAAACTCCAGGATTATCACATAAAATTATAAATCTAAAAAAATACACATTACCTGGAAGGACACATTAGGACTCTCATGATAATTTAGATTTGCCCAGAAGTTCATTATGATTAATTAGTTTACAAGATTAGCTAATTGTCAACAGGAAAGTTGCATAGCACCTGGCTATATCTGGATGACATTCACCAAAGAACAAATTCAGTAGAGTGGGCTTGTTTTGTTCTCAAAAGCCCTGGAGAGAAAGCATGGTGCACTGATAGAGTATGCAAGGGTGCTAGATGCCAAATATTGAAGGGAATTATAGTGATGGTGATGTAGAATGTGTCAAGGACCATTGTTGTTAATCCCATAAATTTTATCTGATGGCTGCCAGGCTACCCCTTAGATTTCAAAATCCATCCTATGAATATTTAGTTTATAAACAAAACCAAACAAAAAGGTTGGAGATTTAGCACCTTATTTTAGGCAAGGAAGGTGAAAAATAGATTAAGTCATTTCAACAATAATGGTTATACCACTTACTAGTGCATACACAGAAACACAAACAAATATTTCCTTAGCAAAGCAATTCATTTTTTGTTGCCTTACTGTCCACTACCCCCTGACACCCTACATTTCCTCTCTGGCAGTCATTCAGTTTGTGCAGAAAAAATGGGATGATATAGAGAAAGCATGAGAAAGCATGAAAGGTATGGTGTCTGATGAGGCAAAAGATTGTAAAAAAAAAAAAAAAAAGCATTTATCCCATTGTGAAAACAATGCTGTGAGTACGTTATGTTGGCTGCAGCTTGTTAACTTAGTCACAGATTTAAAAAAAAAAAAAAAATCATAGTAGAGATGTCCACAGAAGACAGACACATAGGCCTGACATGGCAGCAGAGCATTCCTAGATAGCCAGAGACCATAAAGAGGTCGCATTTATTTTGTTCCCACTGTCTGAGCAGGAAAGCCACTCAGCAAATATGGAAATAACTCACTCCTTCACTGACCTCCTTTACTCAACTGACCTCCTTTACTCAAGAGTTTACATTAGCCTTCAAGAAGATACTATACAAAAAATTTTGATTATTTATACTCAAGAGGATCTCTAAAGAAAAGTAAGTGCTAAGGTGAATTTGAACAGTATTTCTGCCTCCAGCTTTAAAACCAATGACTCCACAGTTTTCCCCTCAACTTTGATTTAATATTTTTACCTGGGGGATCCTGATCTAAGTTGGTTTCCAGCACTGGGTTTATAGCTACGTGTCCTGGCATGTGCCTTCTGTGGGTGTCTAACATCAACTTGACTATATATATATTATATTGTCTTGGTAATTTTTGGTTGTATGTAATAAGAATCTCTTCAGATTATGAGGAAGGTAAACAATTTCTTTTATTAATAAAACAGATGTCACGAGTAGGCAATAGAATTGGTCCAAATAACTGGGACATTATTGAGGTCAAAGCAATATGTAGTGGCTATTCAGGCTCATAGAGAATATTGGTAGAAGATTTTAATAAAGGTAAAGGACATTGTAGGACAGGGCAAGAAAGAATAGAAAAATATCAGGGGTTCAAGAGCCTCTAAAATGAACTCTCTGGCATGGTATCTTAGTCAAAGAAAACCAACATTGCTTTCAGATTATAAAACAGCAAGTTATATACAAGGAATTCTGTTTTTAGGGGTGGTCAGGCACAAGTTTTACAGCAGGGTCCCATTGGTCACAAAGTGAAGTAGGGCTTTATAACTAGTTAAAGATGATGTAAACCATCAGCTTATACATCTCTAAATATTATATTCAGTCAGTACTGGATGTCTGTAGGAGGTTTAAATTTTAAGTAATACATTAGATCATCACTAACTGAGCCCTTTTTGTCCTAATCTTGGTCAAGGATGAGTAGCAAGTCTTTTCAGACATTCCTAGAGGACAAGAAAAGAGATCCCAGAACAACTAGAAAATAACTCTATCTTACTTATTGCTTTCTCCTTTTGTCTCAGTTTAAGACAGCACTGTAGATTTATTCTGTTTCTTAATTCTTCTCTGTCTTAGTTGCTTTGACATGACTCAGTAAAGTTACTAGCCTGAAGCTAAATGACGTTACAAGTTTTGTGTCCTTTATCAACATAAACTTCATCCGACAGATGGGTGGTGGTGAGATGTAATATAAGTGAAGAATCAAAAATTGGAAGCCAAAACTATCATCAAGAAGTTAATCTATAAAGAGAGAGTAACTGATGAAGTAGCTTGAAGCAAGAAGCATAGAAAGAGTACAATGAAACATAAAAAATAAGATAAACGTAGTGGCTACTATTTACTGTGATTCCAGATTACATGTACTTCACACCTATCATCTTACTTATTCTTAAATTTTGATGAAGGTTATGGTATTAGCCCCATTTAAGAAAAAAAAAAAAAAATAAGTGGAAATGAGAAAGAGGTTCGGAAAGTCTATCTATATATTTGTTCACAAATGACCAGCTACTCTATGTCGAAACAAATGCCTTACATAAAAACTAGCATACAGGGGTGTGTTCACTCAATCGTGATCACATTAGAAATGAAAGAATAAATACAGAAGACAGAAAAAGAAAACTGAAAGAAGGAAAGCTGGGCTCTTTGAATTTAAAGTCAGTATTCTTTCTTCTGTGGCAGATTTATGGTACAGGGTATAGTTAGTTTTAGTTTTTTTGTAAAAGGAAAGAATCCTAGAGCCCATAATCACAAATGTTAAGTAAATGAAAAAAAATATCATTGCTCCTAAGTTATGTTAACATTCAAATATGGTGATTTTCTTTGTAGATAGTTTACTTTGTAACCTCAATTAATATACAGGCTAAACTTCCCCCCATATGGTTCAATTAACACACACAAGACTGATTCCCTCATCCTGAGTACCACAGTAGAACAACTGGAGTTTAGATTTATAACAAGATAAACAGCTTTGTGAAAAGATAGAAGCTAGGATTATGACAGCTCAGCATTACTCATTAAATATTATAACGAGCATATGCTGTCTGTGTCTAACAAAAAGAGTAAGATAAGAAATAATCAGTTTTATGCCCCAATGTATTATTTTATCCTCTTTCATCTTCTATAATTCATAAAGTTACTTGGTAGCATTTTGGAGCTTATAGTCTTAAAATTATAACTGTTGTATAATTTAATTGCAAATAACTGGGCCATTTCATTTAAATTCTCATTACTTTGACATTTTCCAAACTCATGGAGCCCTCTGAGATTATCTTAGTTTGGCAGAATATTATCATAGTTTGGCTCCATTATAAAACTTTGAAAATCATTACCTTTGAGAGTCCCTTTTTGTTCAATGAAATCAGTCGTGCTGAAAACCTTCAGCTGTCCATCTTTTTGTTTTTGTTTCTTTAACATTTACTAACATTGATCTTAGCACTGCAACCCTGATTCTAATAAATGCTCTGATCTTTAAATATATCTCTGAACCTTAAATTAAATCAATAATTTAAAAAAAGAAAAGACACGTACGCAAAATAGCAGATGAATAGTGAAATATCTGCTATTTAATTGAGGTTTATTTTAGGATATTATTTGGATTTCCAGGCCTTAGCACTCCTTAAGCTTCTTAAATATCTTATTCATTCTTTAAAATCAGTAGAAAAAATAATTAGAACAAAAGGTTTCCAAGACATGACTCTGGGGAGGAAGAATGTTGGCATAATTTGAAGCAAGACCATCATATTTTCAGATTCTCCTTCTTGTAAACCAGCTGTAAATTCTTTATTTTTTAGTGACACATTTGTTTTATATCAACAAATAAACAATCCAGCTGTCCTCTTCTTCGCTGACACAGTGACTCACTTATGGGTCTACTTCTCTCACTGAAATATGCCATTGAAATCGGACAGTAGGGGGACTGTATATTTCAGAGCTTTATGTGGCTGCTTGAATTTTTCCACACATTAGGCTGCAATGATTGCAACTTTGTAAAATGGTGTTGGAATTAAATTTTGCCCTGCAGTACAGAAGATGCTGCTTAACACTCTTAGTACTTTTTAAAGACTTTTTATATAGTGAAATACATTCATAGGAGTTGGCATAGTTTGATAAATGTCAACCTTTCGATACAGTGTTTCGTATCAACTGTACCTTTGTTGATGGTGTCCCTGGTTTGAACACAAATGCCTATTCCAATGGTATTGTGTCCTGATCTTTCCAGAGCCATCAATTCTCCATGAAGTTTCCAAAGCTAGGGAAATAATGTCCTGTCCCAAAAATCTGTCACTTGCTTTGTCATCTGGGATTGAATTTGTGCTTTTTATATGTTATTTTATGAGTTTATTTATAATCTTTCAATAATTTCCATCAGTTTCTTTTCTAACCTGTCTTGCTTGACTCAATATTGATCAATTAAGCTAGTAGAGGTACTTGATTTCATCCTCTTCATTGGTTTTTCAGATGTACATGGAAACAATATAAATCTTCTCTAAACTTTCCGTCTAGCTTGCTAAAAAGGAAACAACAAAACCTCTACCACAGAAATGTTACATGTGCTAGTTTTTACTTCCTCAGAAGACCTTAACATACTAGATTGCATTGAGTGAAATAATGAAAAACTATTAAATTCGTAAAAATACCAACTATAATGCTATGTTCAAGCTTTGTCATATAATTACTTTAAATAAGGCGTTTTCAGTCTGAAGTCATAGAGACAATATATATGGATTTCCAGACATTTGTTTAAATGCAAATTGGATATGTTCATTGTAATATAGTGATGACTAATACTGAGATTAAGGAGTTCTGGTAGCATGGTGGGTTATGAATTAGGCTGCTAACCAGAAGGTCAGTAGTTCAAATCCACAGGCTCTGGTAAAGATATACAGCCTTGGAAACTCTATACAGGGTTGCTATGATCGGAATGGATTCCATGGCTCATGACCACCACCATCATCTCTACTGACATTGCAGCACAATTAGTACTGGATTCAGAAGAGAATGTAGAACAAAGGATATCATTGCATGTGTCAGGTGAATCTTAGCTGAAAGCCAGGAACAGCAGAAAGCTGTTTAACTTGTGTTTTATTGACTATCCAAAGACATTTGCCTGTGTATCATAACAATTCATGGGTACCTGTGGTATAGCACTCCATTTCATATCTCTTCTGACCATACCCTTTGTAACTCCCACCAAACTACTTTTTCCTGATGTGCCTGTGTAGCAAAAGATAGTAGAAGATGCTGATGTATTATATGATTCAGGTGGGAGTGCTTTTTAACAAAGACAATTTTGATTGGTCGGTTTGGCCAGCCTGCTGGTTACATAATAAATTAGCTCAGTAGGAGGAGGGGAAATCTCATTACTCTCAAGAGGAGCGTAGCGGGAGTAGAGAGAGTCCTTTGGTCCTTCAGATCCCTGCGCATTGAGCATTTTGGCCCCGGACAGTAAAGGTGTGATATCGGAGGAGTGGCAGAGGACAGTAAAGGTGTGATATCGGAGGAGTGGCAGAGGAGCAGCGTAAGCAGAACCAAAAACCAGAGACTGAGACAGAACACCTGTGTAAGTAAAAACCGCTATGTGAGTGAAGTTGTGTGACTTTGAGCAGGAGGCTTGCTTGCAAAGTGGGGTGCATAGAGGCACTTAACTGAGGGGGATAGGTTTACTGATTCATCTTGTCAGATGCCGAATTCATTGCAATGGTTTTGTGAAAGAAGGGTTGAAGGGGCATACTAAGTAAAAATGTTGATTCTTACAAGATTACTTTGATGGTTGTTAACTCTTAATGGTTGAAAGAAATGTAAGAGAAGTTATGCTGCAATGGAGGGGAGAAAAGCTGTTATGGGAATCACCTGTGCCAAACACCAGGCTGGTTAAACTAGATCACAAATAGGGGACAAGGGCTTATTTGATCTGCCCTTGGAGTCAGAAGCTCAAGATCCTATGCACAATTGTGATGAAACAGTTATTGGATATCATGATTACAGAGAGGCTGTAAGCTCACTTTCAGCCTATAGTTGTTGCTAAAGAGGAAGTTAAGAATTTTCTGGAAGGAACAGGCTTTATTTTAAGTCAGTAGCCCCCAAGGGACCAAGAAAACAAATCATCAGGGGGCCAATTTGCCATTTCCATGGTATTGTGAAAATGGAGCTTCCTGGGGGTATATCCTAGGGAAATGGCAACAACGGGTTGTTGGGATTTCCAGGTACTGGTAACAGACAGTCATCCAACATGGAGACTTAAACCCCCATGACCTTCTGTGGTCCCTGGGTCAATAATTAATAGGCACTGAGTTAAATCTGTTACTGATGTGTTCATGAATACACTATAGAGCGTCTGGTAGTTACTATGTCCAATCTTCCAACAAGTGGGTTTGTTTCAGGATTCTGTTAATTCAGTCTACCAATCCAGCCACAGTTGGGTTATATGGGAGATGAAAATGCCAAACTAGTCCAAAATCTGTCCCAGCTGACTAGTCTTGGACTTTATGTGCTGTTTTGTGATGTAGCCATTCGGCCACTTGCTCTGCAAATACCTGTTGCATGACACACAGCCTAACTAGTTCATCTGCATGAATGTTCCCCAGGGAGGAGGGGCTATGAATTATTACATGAAAAACTACAGCGTTCAATTGTGTTAGTCATCTTGTCACGCCTTTGTATGTTGCGCAGCTGTCTGTGCATAGAACTCAAGAATTGGGCTAATGCATCAGATGGATATTATCCAAGCAGCCCTCAACTGAGCCCATTGGCTGCTCTGCCCTGCGCCACATACCTTCCATCGCTGGTTGTATGCCCACAGCTGTCTACCAGGAAGGTTCACTTCAAGCTGAGCCATCTCTGTACCAGTCTTCTTAAGGAATAAGTCGTACCCCGTTATGTATGTGATTAGTGCTAGAAGAACTTCCATCATGGGTGGCTGGTGATTTCAGTAGTGGACAGTTGAAAAATGTGGTGTAACTCAACACTCAAGGGATTGGTTGAGAGGACACTTCTCTGTTGCAAGTATGTGTGCCATTTGACTAGTGTGTTGAACAGACTACCCTAGACTGAGGTTTGGCAAAGTCCATGGCCCATCTCTATATAGGGTAGTATGTTTATATTGTCCAGAGCCCCTTTTGTAATGTCTTCTACAAGCCATAAACTGTCAATAGACTACACAAAGTTGTTTCCCTTTGTGGTTGTATCCATTTTCTGTTCCTTTCCATACTGAGACCAAAAAGGACTACATCAACCAACCTCAAAGGGACTACATCAACACTGTTACCATTGCCATAGACCACAACCATACCCTTCAGGTAGCTGGTGACATCCAGTTCACACTCTTCCCTTACTGCTATTGTCCTAAGGCCTTGCATGTGCTACACTGCAGCCTTGGCAGTATTGAATTTCTGTTCTGATTCAGGGGTCTAGTTTCAAGTTGTCCCCTTTTTTGACAAGGCATTATAGTGGGTGCAAAACCTGAACTAACTAGGCAATCAAGGGCCTCCAGTACTTCACTTTCCCTAGGATTGTTTGAAATGCTTTTAATTTGGTAGGACAGCTGTAAGTTTTCACCTTATCAATGATGGCTTCAGGAACTATTTTTAGTTTACCCAACCACACAACAAGGAGCTCTGGTAGCATTATAGTTACGATCGGGCTGCAAATGCAAGTTCAGCAGTTCGAAACTACCAGCTATTCCATGAGGCTTTCTACTCCCGTAAATATTTATAGCCTCAGAAACCCTGTACAGGGTCGCTATGAGTGGGAACTGACTTCCCAGCACATAACAACAACAAAAACCACACAACAGAGTCTTGCAGGTTTGCATTGTTAACAGCCCATCCTTGAGAGTTATTTGTTGGAGTAGGAAAGAGAATCACAGGTTAATATGACATAATCAATGTAATGGAATGTATGAATACCCAGGCGTTTGGTCTACTTTCTTAGGTCTTTAGTAGCCAACCCATGAATCAAGGTGTGTTTGACCCCAGTATCTACTAATGCTAGCATAGCCTGTTCTTGGGAGACGGAAGGATGGTTAGCGCTCTGTGTGATCTCCTGTTCCCCAATAGTCTTCAGTATTTGAGTCAAGGGGCGACCTTGATCTCATCCCTAATCCAGGGATATTGGCATTCCCCATGTTGGGGTGCACTAGAGATAGTGGGTTCTTGGGTGTCCTTTCCCTTAGTGAATGGCTGCTCAGGGCTGTTTCTGCCACTGCTTTGGTTTGTCAGTTTTGTCTGGGGGTTGCCAGTAACAAGCAAATCAACCCGCAATTGCTTTCTGGTGACCCAAACGAAGCAGTTTTGTTTCTGTCTGTCTTGCTCACTCCCTTTCCTTTGCACTTCTGCAGCTTGGACATTTTTTCTGCAGAGCTGCTCAGCTCACCCCAGGTCTGCTACAGCCTGAGCAGCCCAGGACACTGGTTGTCCGACATTCACACTCCATGCCACTGAGCAGGATCTGATTGTAAAATAATATCTTTCGTGCCAGCTGGGAATGCAGGGCCCTGGGATACTTGTCTGTGTCCCAGCTCTCTAATCACTTCATATAATTTCTCTGTGATTGTCCAGCACATGGGGGAGGGCCTGGATGTCTCCCTCATTTGGCCAGGCAATCTAACAATCAACTATAATACAAACTAAAACAGCACCTGAACATCATTCACTGCAGCCTAGAGATCGTGCTGCATTGTGGGGTGAGTAGTTACAGAGTCCACTTCAGACATTTTAAGCCCCATGAGCACTAAGCTCTCCACCTTTGTATCCCACAGGCAGAGGAGCCACACAACAGCATACTCCCTTCCCTTCTGCTGATATCTGGTAGCTTATTCTACCAGCTCAGTAGCAGTATAGTCAGTCCTGCATGGTGATGGGCTGCTCCTACTTAGGGACTAGAACATTGGTGGGATGCCCACTGGATGGGGATGGGTGGGGTGGGGTGGGGTGGGGCTGGCCTGTTTTTAATCTTGGTAACTAGAATTGGATGTGCTTCTAGGAGAGGACTCTCTATTTCCTCCCCCTCCACCCCCACCCCCCCCCCCGCCATTCTGGGTA
>NW_006408521.1:6933315-6958723 GCF_000296735.1 Chrysochloris asiatica | reverse complement strand
CCCCCGCCTCTACCAGTTTTCTCCTCTGACTTGATTGAGGATTCCAGCTGATACCACTGATTGGGATTTCCATCTGCCTTTGCTATAACAGCGTGTGCCCACTTGTGGGGCAGGTGTCACCCTTAGCTTTCATTAGGTAACAAACTAGGGTTTCTATAGAGGAATTCTACTGAGTTTGGAGGCGGTGGCCAGAGCTTCAGTCATGCGCCACTTGGTGCCTTTCACCCTCCAAATGCAACACATCTTTCAGCCTTTGACTTCAGCCCTGCAGCCACTCCTTCTTCAGTAATGGCTTGCATGGCACATAGACACCTTAGTGTCTGTCTTAGTCTTATTGGACCCAACTCCCTGAAGGAATTCTAACAGTCCTTGAAGGCTCTTCAGTTTATCCCCATACTCACATGCTGTTTCCCAGACCTCTATCAACTGTGTTAGGAGACCACACTTAGAGGCCAGTGGCCATCCTAGAACTTTGCCCACAGAGCTCAGTTTCTCCCCCATCTTATCCCAGAAGCTCAGGGTTTTATTGTTTTGTTTGTTTTTTGTATATGCTAGCTGATTCACCAACTGTTTAGGTTCAAACCCAGAAGGGGAAATCCTTCCATGTGGGTATTTGCCAAGAGACCAAAAAATTGACCAGGAGACAGTCTGACAGATAATGGGTTGATTCTAACAGGGAAACTTACTAAGGGTAGCAGTACTGCATCCAATGATGGCCAGCTGGGGGACAGGCAAGAGTCTATACTTGGGGTGGGATTTGTATGTCCCTTTCATATAATTTGTGGTAAGAAACATCCATTCTTGATAACATTGCTCATCAAAATAGGAATTGAAGGGAAATTCCTCAACATAATTAAGAGTATATATACTATCTTGTTCCCATTTTAATGAGTTTTGACTCTTTGTCAAAGATCAGTATGTGAATGGATTTACTTCTTGATTCTCTATTCTTTTCCACTGACCTATATATTTTTGACTGTACCAGTATCTGGCTGTTTTGACCACTGTGAATGTGTAGTAATTTTTGAGATTAGAGGGTAAGAGGCCTCCAACTTTGTTCTTAAGCAGTGCTTTGCTTATCTGAGGTATCTTTCCTCTCCATATAAAGCATGTGATCATTTTTTTCTGTCTCTTTAAAGAATGATGTTGGAATCTGGATTGGGATTGCTTTATATCTACATATTGCTTTTTTCAATGGCAAATTGTCCTACCCATGTTGTTGTTGTTAAGTACCATCGAGTCAGCTCTGACCCATAGCGATGCTGTATACAGTTTCTGAGGAGCACTTGGTGAGTCTGAACCACCAACCTTGCAGTTCAAATGGTTTTGTATACCAGGAGTCCTTCCTACCCATAAGCATGGTATATTCTTCCATTTATGTATATCTGGTTTGGTTTCTTGTGGTCCTCTTGCATAGTTTTCTTTGTGTGGTCTTTTGTTTCTCTAGTTAGATTTATTCGTATGTCTATCTCCAGCGGCTCCTTGGAAACCCTATCCAGGGTCGCTTTGGGTCGGAATCGACTCAATGGCATTTAACAATAACAACTGTAAATGATACTTTCTGAATTTCCTTTTCAGAACTGTTTTTATTAGTACAGAGGAATCCAACTTTTTTTTTGTTTATTGATCTTATAACCTGTCACTTTACTGAAGCCTTCAATTAGTTTCAATAATTTTCTTGCTGAGTGTTTGGGATTTTCTATGTATAACATCTTGTTCTTGTTGTTAGGTGCTATGGAGTCAGTACCGACTTATAGCAACCCTATGCACAATAGAATGAAACACTACCCAGTCTTGGGCCAGCCTCACAATTGTTGCCACGCTTGAACCCATTGATGCTGCCATTTTGTCAATCCATCTCAGTGGGGGTCTTAACTCTTTTTATCTGACCTTCCACCTTACCAAACATGATATCCTTGTCCCTCCTGACAATATGTTCCAAGGATGAGACATAAAGTTTGGTCATCCTGTCCTCCGAGAAGAGCTCTGGCTGCACTTCTTCCAACACAGAACTGTTGGTTCTTTTGGCAGCCCTAGACACTTTCAATATTCTCCTCCAACACCATAACTCAAAAGCATTGATTCTTCCTTATTCACTGTCCAGATTTTGTATGCTTATGAGGTTACTGAAAATACCATGGCTTGGGTCAAGTGCACCTTAGTCCTCAAACTGACATCTTTGCTCTTCAACACTTTAAAAAGGTCTGGTGCAGCAGAGTTGCCAAATGCAATATGTCATTTGATTTCTTGACTGCTGCTTCCATGAGTGTTGATAGTTGATCCAAGAAGAATGAAGTCCTTGACAACTTCAATCATATCTCCATTGATAAGAATGTTGTTTATTGGTCCAGTGGTGAGGACTTTTGTTTTCTTGACATTGAGATGTAATCCATACCAAAGACTGTGCTCTTTGATCTTCATTAGTAAATGTTTTAAGTCCTCTTCACTTTCAGCAAGCAAGGTTGTATCATCTGTATGCCACAGGTTGTTAATGAGTCTTCTCCAGTCCTGATGCCATGTTTTCCTTCATAGAACCCAGCTTCTGAGATTATTTGCTCAGCATATAGGCTCAATAAGTATGGTGAAAGAATACAATCCGGTCACACATCTTTCTTAATTTAAATCATTCAGTGTTCTCATGTTCTGTTTTAACAACTTCTCTTGGTCCATGTATAGGTTCCTCATGAGCACAATTAAGTGTTGTGGAATACTCATACTTAGCAATGTTTACCATAGCTTGTCATGATCCACACAATGGAAAGCCTTTGCATAGTTAATAAAGCATAGGTAAACATCTTGCTGGTATTCTCTGCTATCAGTCAAGATCCATCGAACATCAGCAATGATATCCCTCATTCCACAAACTCTTCTGATTCTGGCTTGAACCTCTGGAAGTTCTCTCTCAATGTATGCTTGCAGCCATTTCTGTATTACTTTTAGTAAAACTTAACTCGCATGTGATACCAAAGATATTTTTCCAATGATTTCAGCATTCCGTTGGGTTACCTCTCTTTGGAATGGGCACAAATATGGATCTTTTCCAATCAGTTGGCCAGATAGTTGTCTTATCCCCTGCAAATGGAAACTTACTTCTTCATCAATTTGGATGCCTTTAACTTCTTCATCAATTTGGATGCCTTTAATTTCCCTATCTTATAACACTGGCTAAGACTTCTAACACAGTATTGAGTAGGATTGGTGATAAAGGGAATCCTTGTCTAGTTCTTGTTCACATAGAGAATGGTTTCAGTGTCTCTCCATTGAGAGTAATTATGTTTGTTGGATTTGTATATGTTCTTGAAATAACTGCAGAATTCAGGTGGGATATGTTAAAGGTCATATTTTGACTCTCGTGGACTTGTTTAATATTCTTCAGCTTCACCTTGAACTTGTATATGAACAATTGATGGTCTGTCCTTTGTCTGATCTGGGACTTGTTTTGACTTTTTGACTTGTACTGACAATAGAGCTTTTCTACCATCTCTTCCTATGGATGTAGTCAGTTTAATTTTTGTGTATTCTATCTGGTGAGTTCCATGTGTATAACTGCCTTTTATAGCAAAACCATTTGAACTGTGATGCCGACAGTTCAAGCTCACCAGCTGCTCCTTGGAAACCCTATACAGGGTTGCTATGGGTCAGAACTGACTTGATGGCACTTAGCAACATGTTTTTTAAAAAAGTATTTGTAACCAATAGGCATTCGTCTTGTATAATTTTATAATGCAGTCTCCACCATCTTTTTATATACCAAGACCATATTTTCCAACTGCTGATCCTTGCTCTTTGTTTCCAACTTTCACATTCCATGAATGCACTGCTGTCTTTACTTCTTCATCAGGGGTGAATCATGATAGGTTGCTTTCAGTGGATCAAACAGGTGAAAAGTTCAATGGAATAAGATCAGGACTATAGGGGAATGCTTTAACACCTCAAAAGGAAGTTTCTGCAGAATGTCAACAGTGTGGGCAGAGGTGTGCAGAGTTGCATTGTCATGCAAGATCACAACACCCTTGGATAGTACTCTACTGTGTTTAATCCAAAAACCAGACTTCAACCTTTCAGTGAACATCTCACTATGAGTACTGTTGATTGTTGAACTTTTTTTTTTTTTTTTTCTGATAGTGTTCCAATACTGACCCTTGAGACTTCTAGTAAACTTTAAGCATCGACTTTCCTGCTGATGGTTCACATTGGAACTTTTTCTTGGTCGAAGATTGAGAATGTTTCTATTCCATATCCTTCTGTTTATTCTCAGATTCATAGTGATGAATCCATGGCTCATCACCAGTAACAAATTTCTTTAAGAAACATTTTCCTTCCTTCAAATATTGGTCCAAATTTTGTTTGCAGATGTCCAAATGCTTCTGTTTTTTGCTCTTTTATGAGGTGTTCTGGTATTCATCTTGCACAAACTTTTCAAAACCTAAGTCTGTCATAGATTATTTCATAGGCAGAATCATGGCTGATTTGTCAATGACTTGCCACAAGACAGAGTCATGGCTGATTTTCCAATGACTTGCCACATAGTCCATTGTCATTTGTCTATTAGACAGAATCATTTCACATGCATGCTCAATGTTGTCATCAGCCTTGGATGTAGTCAGGTGTTTTTAATATAACAAGAGTGTAGATAATGTTTGATTCACTGTTGTACATTGTTACATAGATACCAAATTAGATTATTAACAAAACTTCCAAGTTACATTATTACAAAACTGGTACACCACAGAAGTCATCATTCAGCCAAGTTGACACAGCCTGGCTGCATGAGCCAGCTCACATAATCAGGGACAGAAGGAGATGATGCAGCTTTAGAAATCAAACAGACACTGGTTAGGGTTTAAGAGAGACAGCTGGACTCATATTTGTAGGATCAAGACCCTGAGATAAAGCATGTCTCAATATTTATTAGCCTCTACATTCCACGAAACCTTCTAGGAAAGTATACATCAAAAAGACATCGAAGACGATTTGATTTTTTTTTTAGACCAGGAACATTTCCTGGTACACATCCTCAAAAACAGATCCATTATCTAGCTGTTCAAACCTGAGAATGCCATACTGAGCCTGAGTCATCACATCTGGGCATCGTGTTCTACATCAGTGTGCAGACAGATTTGTCATGAGTTCACTAGTGGTGTGTTGCTTCCTCATGCCATTGTCCAGACGTGACTCTCTTCTTCATGGCTAGTTCTCAGGTGGTATCATGGTTAGAATCAGGGGGGCGTGTGTTGAGGTCAGGGTCAAATTCACTCTGATTCTGCAGATTATACATAAGTAAATAAAATAGCCAATTACTAAGAGTAAGATCGCAAGAATTCCAGTGCCATAATGCTTAAAATGTTTATTTATTAAATATTAATTAAATTGTTGAAGGGTATCAGCAAAATCAGTAAGGGCAGGCTCGCTAGGTTGATATTTATCAGTTTGGGTGCTAAGAAAAATGACATCCTTTTGTAATTCTTCTATATCAAAAGTTAAATTTGGGGAAAAGGCCCTCAAAAGATGAGCCTTAATTTTCTTCCAGAGGTTTCTAGTACTATTCTACTTTAAGGGATTGATACAATACTCAGTATAATTACAATGACAAGTTAAATGTTGCTGGGCTTGTAAACTGTTTACTTGTTCTCCAAGCCATGTGACAGAGGTTTTTAGGCTAGATAGCTCCTCTTCTACATGTTTATTCTATTTTGTATTCCCTAGACTTGACTGGAAGAGGTTATCCAGTTTTTCACAAAGCCAGCTGTTTGTACCCACTTACGTGGTGCTATGGAAGAAACCGTTACAGCAGAGGGAATAGCAACAAGGCAAATTATACCCACAATTAGTGTCCCTGTAAATTTTCAGGAGCGATGTAATATTTTTTTAAAAGCAATTTTAATAATGGCTAGAAAAGGGGTGGCTTCCCAGTGTTCAGTGAGGTTAACAGGCATCCAAGATCCTGTCATTCTAATTATGGGAATTACAGCTTTATTGCAGGTTATAGTTGTATTCACACAGGAAAAATATTGATAGTTGTAACAAGTAAGAAGTTGATTATTATAAGTGGGCAGTCCCACCAAAAATGCATATGGATTGAAGACACATAGAACAAAAAAACAGGAACTATTTAATACTAAAACAGTCTTACTGTGGTTGGTTATTTTTGATTCCACATGAACCATCCATAGTTTAGCATCTGTAAAGGCAGAGGCAGCTAACCATAGCTTGGACAGGTCTTGGACAGGTCCTTGAAGAGATTCTGTTTTTAATTGTGGCGTTGGAGGGCTAAACCCAGCATTGTGCCATTGGAGAAAGGTGTCATCATCAGATTCGATACCACTAATCCCTAATCCTTCCATTGACTCATAAATTTAGGCCAGGTAAGATTACAGGGGGAACCCTGGAGCTCTCCAATAGGACTTCAATCAGTTATTCTCCAAAGAGAATTTAGAGTTTTATAATTTCCAACTTTCTCTATACAAGGGTCCCACGGGGACAGGGAAGAGGCGTTCCCGTATATCTTTGTGCCATAATCTGGGAGGATGGGGCAAGAATCATTGGTGGTATTATAAAAAATTTCAAAGGAAGATAGTCACAAAAAGCTGAGGTTAGAGGGGTTGGTGTGGACCATCCAAATGTGTTCTTTTATCTCTGGACATATAGGCACTGTGTTCTGCCCTACACACAAAGGGGGTATTCTGCATGGCCATGATCGTTTACAAGGCAGACTCCTTCTTTCTTCCAAAATGTACAGAGCCTGCTAACCATTCAGGGCTATTATGATAAAACACTGGTGGAGAGTCTAGCCAGGAGACTGGCCACATTAAAGGTGGATTAGGTATGTAAATCCAGTAGGCTCCCTGGGTGGAAACTCCACTTACTGCCATAGTGAGGATGGTAAAGAGAGTCAAAGAAGATATTTAGGAGTACGGGGCTTCCCAAAATGAGTAAGTAATTGAGAAGTCTAGTTAGTGGTGGCTTTAACCTGACCCCATGTCACAAGTGCACTTGTCAAGTCCTCGCTGTGGGGCCTCGCTCTCCCAGTGCCATCTGGCTCATTGCCCGAACTGGGGGTACAGGGGTCTCCTGAGGGTAAAATCCAACGTGGCCCATGGTATGGTTTAATAGAATGACCAGGATTCCACACGGGGCTGGAATCTGTTGAGATACAAGTATATCCTTGCTAACAAAGAACTAGGTCCCTGCCAGCCTCCTCCTTCAGGAGTTTTCACAGTACAAGAGGTTTTTCCTGTTGAGGAACTCCACGCCCTGCATTGTCATCTAATTGTGTCTGCTGATTGCCTAGAGGGGATTCTATTCCCCCCTTTTGTTGTTGTTGTTATGTGCCCTGGAGTCCTTCTGATCTTGATCTAGGTCTTATTCTCTACACCCATGCTGCAAATCTTTGGTCCCTTTAAGCCAAGCACAGTGTTCGGGAATTCTTTAAATAGGAAGTTGTTGTTGTTAAGTACCGTGGAGTCGCTTCAGACTCACAGTGACCCTGCACAGGGTTTCTGAGACTGTAAATCTTTACCAGAGCAGAACGCCTCTTATTTCTCCCGCTTCCTTAAATAGGAAGGGAATAAGGAACTGCTGAAGCAACACCAGATTCTCATCCATAACACTATCCCTACCCACCCTCTACCCTTGTCACCTGAGGTTGACCAAAAGAAAACTCAGAATCCTAACTGAACAGGGTTTCCGACGCTGTAAATCTTTACAGGAGAAGAAAGCCTCATGTTTCTCCTGCGGAACAGCTGACCCGATTCATAACCACTTCGCTACCAAAACTCCTTGTTTTTGTAACATCTGTTTAAGAGTTTGGTGGGCTGTTTCAATAATAAATAGCTTGGCTCTGGGGATTATAAGGAATGCCAGTTTTTTGTTTATGTTCCAGATCTGTAAACACCTTTTCAAACTTTGGCTGAGGTATTACGGGACCATTATCAGTTTTGAATTCCTTAGGGAAACCCATGTTTGCAAAGGCCGAAATGCAACATTTTTGTACGTGAGCAGCCGTTTCATCTGTGTGACATGCAAGATGAATAATTTTTGAGTAAGTGTCATAGGCACTTAGGCAAGTCACCAAAACTGAGGAATATGGGTAACATCCATGTGCCACACATCATTTGGTTGAAGGCTTCGTGGATTCACACCCTCCTTAGGAATAGTAGCAATCAATACAAGGTTGACATTGTGGACATGTTTGAATAATTTTTCTCCCTAGAGATCAAGATAAGCCAAACTGTTTACAAAGGCTATTACTATTCTGGTGAAAGAGGGCATGAGAATTTTGTGCTCGCAGAATGGTGTTGCCTATTAGGACGTCTGCTTCTGCATTTTGCTGAGCAAGTGGACCAGGAAGATTGGTGTGAGAGCACATGTGAACAATGTAGAAAGGTGAATTTCTATTACAAATAGCTTCTTGAGCTTGAAGAAACATCTTGAATAAATCCTTTTCCATGGAGGTTTTAATTTTTGCAGTTTCAATCTGTGATATTAAATTAACAACATACTAGGAATCACAGATGCCATTTTATGGGGATACCAATATTTCTCAGTATGAAAATAACAGTGGTCAATTCTGCTCTTTGTCTTGAAAGAGAGGGACAGTCAATCAAATGATAATAATGCAGCTGTTTAATCACTGCTTTTCCTTTTGAAGTGCCATATATAAAATAATTTTTCCCGTTAACTATGGGGAGAAATTGAGTTTTGTTTGGCCAGATGCACCGGGTTTGTTGAAAAAAGGAAAGCACCTTGTCATTTGTATAATGATTATCAATAACGCCCACAAAGTTTTCTAAAACTGTTTGTCAAGATAAGCTGTTTTGACATGACGTACTCCTTTGCTCTTTATCATATGGAATGACAATTTCTGATGGGTCATAACCACAAAGTTGTAGACACCGTTTCTGTCCAGTATGTATGAGTTTACAAATGAGATTTAGTAAAGTTTTGGTCTCTTGATTAGAGATAAACCCACTCAATTACTCTCACAGATTTTTTACCTTGGCCTACAACTCCAGCAGCAGTGTAAAGTGTTTGCAGTATATACAATATTAGGGGTTCATTTAAGGAGATTCTAGAACTTTGTCTTGCTTTGTCAATCTCTTCTCTACAAGTTAGATTTCTGCTTCAACAAATTCTGCCTTTGACAAATACTGGGGAGAGTCAAGTGCAGAGTTACCCTTAAGGGTCTGGAAAAGATTGGTGAGCTTATATCTAGAAATACCTAAGGTGTAGGGCGTAGCAAATTAATATCCTCACACACTGTCTGCAAATCATTGACAGTTTGCAATTTGTCTCTCCTGATTAGACCCTTCTGAGTTTGAATATTTCTTTCAGTGACAATATAGCCTAAATAGTTGTATGGACTAGATTTCTGTATCTTTTCTGGTTCAATAGTCTATTCATATTTAGCTAATTGTTCATGAGAGTTTATGTATATATACTTTACTAAGTTCCTCAACAGTGGAGCAGGACAGGAGCATAGCATCCATATAATGTATGATAGAAGTTGTTGGGTAGTGATTTTGAACAGTTTACAAGGCTTGACCAACAAATTACTGGCACATAGTAGGGCTATTTAACATCCTTTGGGGGAGCACCTTCTGTTCATATCTTCTCATAGGAGCTTTATGATTGTCCATCATCCAGACATGACTCCCTTCCTCCTGGCTAGTTCTCGGGTGGTTTCCAACACTTGACATATGACAGCTAGCATTACTCTAGTATCTCTGCATTCACTGTCAGATGTATTTCATTAATGCCCACAATAGATAGGCAGTCAATTTTTTTTTTTTAATCTTCTTAAGTGTAAAATGTTGGATAGTGATAGCTGATTTATGAGGAGTTGATGTATAAAACTTTGATAACTTAACAAATGGCATAATCCAACATGAAAATGGGCAAAGGACTTGAATAGATATTTCACCGCAGAGGATATTCAAATGACCACCAAACATATAAAATGATGTTTAGCCTCTTTAGGCATTATAGAATTGCAAATCAAAACCATGACATGAGATATCATGTCACTTCCACTAAGATGTCTAAGATAGAAAACAGAAAATAACAAATGTTGTTGAGGATATAGGGAAACTGGAATGCTTACACATTGCTGGTGGGAATACAAAATGGTATAGCCATTGGGGAACACAATATGGGGGGCTCCTCAAGCAAATAAAAATAGAACTACCATATAACTGTATAACCCACACTGTAAAAATATAGGACCAAACCATTCTTTGCACAACACTCACTACTCATTAGGTAGAGTTGATAATCTGTTGCAGTGGGCATATAGGACTCAGACACTAAAAGTCACAGGGTTTATTAGGGAACTTGTTGTTGTTGTTAAGTGCCATCGAGTCGGGTCCGACCCATAGCGACCCTGTACAGGGTTTCCGAGGGTGTAAATCTTTACGGGAGTAGAAAGTCTCATCTTTCTCCCGCGGAGCGGCTGGTAGTTTCGAACCGCTGACCTTAAGGTTCGCAGCCCGATTCGTAACCACTACGCTACCAGAGCTCCTTATTAGGGAACTTAGCAGGTTACAATTCAAGATCAGAAAATGTTTAGCACACAGTTCTTCCAGTCAGCTGCTGATAAATGCCCACAGGGCACACATTCCACTATCAGCCTCAGTCTGAAGGCACATGTCTCTAACTCCATGGGTCAGTAAACTTAGCCCCCCCACTTATGTCCTTGGAGGTGGCCTGTTCTATAAGCAAGTTTCCTGTCCACAGCCCCTCAGCATTACTTCCTACATGAACTGGAAGGTTCACTGCTCTGCCTTGTGCTCTGGCTTTTGGTTCTGCTGCTGTTCTTCTGACCTTACAGGTTTCTGTCTCTGGGTCAAGGATGTTCAATGCAAAGGGATCTCAAGGTCCAAAAACCATGCTATACTCCTGGCTTGTTTTCTTTGACAGTAATGACATACCCCCAAATCCCTCCCACTTTGAGATGGTTCATTTTATACTCATACTAGAGTTTCAAGTTTTTGCAATTATAGTTATCTCTGCTAGAACCAACAGTTTAATGTTATCAGTATTTTCTTCCACCTACCCTTACCCAGATTCAGCAGGGAAGAAACATTGTTTGGTGCGAGTTATAGACTATGGCTAAAAATACATTTAAGAAATCACTACACCACACTCAACAATTCCATTCCTATATATATAGCCAACATTCTTATTAATGGAGAAAAGATTGAAGTTGTCAAGGACTTCATTCTTCTGGGATCAACTATCAACATTTGTGGAAGTAGTCAAGATATCAGACGATGTATTACATTAGGCAAGTCTGCTGCACAGGAACTTTTTTAAGTGTTGAAGAGCAAAGACGTCACCTTGAGGACTAAGGTGCGCCTGACCCAAGCCATGGTATTTTCAATAACCTCATATGGATGTGAAAGCTGGACAGTGAATAAGGAAGAGTGTAGAAGAATTGATGCCTTTGAATTGTGGTGTTGGAGAATACTAAAAGTGCGATGGACTGCCAAAAGAACCAATAGATCTGTGTTGGAAGAAGTGCAGCCAGAGTGCTCCTTGGAGGCCAGGATGGCTAAGCTTCGTCTCTCCTACATTGGACATATTGTCCGGAGGAAACAATCGTTGGAGAAGGATGTCATGCTGAGTAAGGTGGAGGGTAGAGAAAAAGAGGAAGACCCCCAACGAGATGGATCAGCCAGGTGGCATCATTGATGGTGTCAAGTGTGGCAGCGGTAGTGAGGTTGGCCCATGATCGGACATTCTTTCATTCTGCTGTGCATGGGGTCGCTATGAGTCTTCTGACTCGATGGCACCTGATGACAACAACAACATATATATCCAAAAGAGTTGAATACCCAAAAGATGGAAATTACCTAAATGCCATTCAACAAATGAAAGGGGAAACAAAATGGGATGCAGAGTTCTTATGCTATCTGAAAATAGAGCATTCCTATGAGAACTGTCATCAGATGAAACAGTGTTAGATCAAGTAATTACCATTAATTCATATGAGGATTTTTTTTAGTGTTCTGAGACCCAAAAAATAACGTACCAATTAATACTAAGCAACACATAAAGACTAAATTAATACTGATTTAACTGTGTCAAAACTAAGTATGTTCACAGACACAGTTCAAAACTGTGGCAATGTGATTCTGAAATGCTGAGTGTATTTCCTAGAGTAGGAGCTTGGTAACACCACTCTTCTCTGTTGCATGAAATGCCCACTGCCTCGCTAAGGTTTTGCTAAGGTTTTTAATTGATTTGCTGCAAATCACATGTTGAACGTTTGTTTTGTTTTCTGTGTTTCATAAAAGTAAAAATTCTCTTTGTATTTCTTTCATTGAGTTGTTGTTAAGTACCGTGGAATCGGCTCCGACTCATAGTGACCCTGCACAGGGTTTCCAAGGCTGTAAATCTTTACGGGAGCAGAACGCCTCATCTTAGAGGTAATAATATAGGTCTTTCATAAAAGTGAAGCCATATAAAATAAAGTTTGCAAAAAGCAGGTGATACCTGTACATAAACAACAATTGAATACTACTTCACCAATATAAGAAAGAGTCAATAGATGTTACAGTATTAATGGAGCTTGAAAATATCAAGCTGAATTAAATTAACTAGTCAAAAGACAAATATCGCATGGCCTTACTTCTATAAAAAGAAAAGTGAAGTGAATGTATACAGATCAAAGCTGCTCAGTGGCTACTAGTTACAGGAGCAAAGGGGGGAATGAAATTAACAGTGGTAGAAAAATTACATTGACTAAATCAAATTGTATTTGATTATTGTAATTACTCTCAATAAGTTGCAGACCTTTAAAAAGTTGAATTTGCAGAAATGTATTTTAGATATTATCTTCGTTATATAGTGCTTTTATAATAGAAACAGCATGAGTGGATGGTTTTAACATACAAATTTATTTTCTCTGGGAGGCTAGAAGTTTGAATTAAGAGCAACAAATAGAAAAGTCCTTGGTCTCTCTTCTGCATCTGTATATTCAGCATTCCTTGGAGATATTCATGTGTCTTTGTATCATTCTTTGCCTGGATCTAGTAGCTTCACATTGCAGGGACCCCAGCTCCAAAGGATAAACTCCATTCCTGGCTCTTCTTTCTTGGTGGTAGTATTTTATTTCAAAAGAGATGGACTCAAGATACATCCTAATCCTGTAGACTCCATCTGATCACATTAACATCGTGTTGTTATTGTTAGGTGCTGTTGAGTCCATTCTGACTTGGCTCATAGTGATCCTGTGTGGTATTTGTAAGGATATAAATCTTCCATGTTGTTTATGTTAAGTGCTGTCGAATTGGTTCCAATACGTACAACCCTGTATAAGGTTTCCGAGGAGGAGCTGGTGAGCTTGAACTGCCAGTGTATTAACCGACAGCACCACACCAGGAGAAAGCCTTATCTTTCTCCCACTGGGCAGTTGGTGGATTTAAACTGCTGACCTTGTTAGTAGTTTAGTGCTTATCCTACAGCACTACCAGCATGTAGTAACATGGTTATGGTGGTTAAGTGCCATGGAATCAGTTTAGACTCTTAGTGACCCTGTACAGGGTTTCCAAGGCTGTAAATATCTACGAGAGCACAAAGTCTCATCTTTGTCTCACGGAACAGCTGACAGTTTCCAACTGATGACCTTGAGATTACTAGCCCGACTCATAACCACTGCACTACCAGAGATCCTTAGTAACATCATGGAACAGAAGATTTACAATCATTCAATACAATCTAATTAGATCAGCTCAGAGCTGATCATATCAAATAACATCATAGGGTAATTACATAACACTGAACTAATTACAGAGGTGATTATTACACTTCACCTGATAAACCACTGTGAATCTTGGCCCAGCCAAGTTGTCACAAAATCTTAACTATCATAAACAGTTATTACAATGATATCTTCCACCTTCCCACACACACAAAAAGTATCTGCTGAGATTGTTTTTGTACATCCAAATGCTTCATGGAATTTGGCTCCTTGGTTTGGAGATTTAAGGTCATACTTTCATGGGATATTCCAATTAATTGACCTAATAAACTGTTTTGTACGTCTGTTTAACCTGGCATCTTAAAAGCTTTTCAATAGTCATCCAGGTCAGTACAGTTGGTCTCTTTTCATGTAGCACAACAGAGGAAGAAGGGTACTCAGAAATAGGAGAAAGATTGGATGTGTGTGGCTAATTGTCTCCATGAACAACTGCTTCCTGTGCCATGAGACCTGAAGAACGCGTTGGCCAGGTAACCATTACTGAATATTTTGATTAAAGACTCTATAAAAGGATCCTGATCAGAAGGGAAAAATGTAGAACAGAATTTCTAGACATTTTGGAGTCATGAAGATGGGATGTACTTCTTTCCCCACCCCCCCACAGTAACAATAAGTCTTACTCATTATATTTTCCCAGGAAAGACAGAAGGGAAGCTCAATTTTTATAAAATTATAGAAAGGAAAAAAAGTACCCAGTACAGAAAATTCAACCATTAAACACATCCCAGTGATGAGGGTCAACCAAAGCCCAATGGGATTCAGCCTCTTGCAGTTTAGGAATAAGGTGAAGGGGTTAGGGAAAGAACAGACAGGTACATACTGATCTACTCACCCTCCCCATAAATTAAAGATGTCCCACAAAGCTTTGGTTTCTGACAGTAAACATGGAGTTACATTCATCTGTCTCCTAATAAAAAATCATGTGGCCATTTTGACATGTTTCTTGCACCTGCATAAAAGTTCCTAAGTGACTTAGAAATACATTCATCTTCCCTTTCTTGGTCTTTTTTTAAAAATTATTTTTTATGAATTATGTGATAGTTTACATGGGAGGACATCAGCTTCACCTTGATCCCATTGTATATCGTTTCCTTGCCATGGTTACAATCCCTTCCAGGCATCGTCCATCAACCAAAGGGTATACCCCGCAAGCCTGCCCCCCCAGTCATCTGCATACTGCCCCTCTCTCTTTCTGGGTTCAAAGTCTCCAGCTGCTCCATCTCCCCACATCATCATCTCTGCCTCCATCCCTGGCATCACTGCTTCTCTGGGTAGGGTTCCATTCTCTGCTCTTCTCATTTGATGGTCCCAGGGGCCTCCGCTCCTAGACTGCAAGGTTAATCACTCCTTTCCTTTTGCACCAAAACGTCTACCTTTACATTTCCAAACCTTATAATCAGCCCTGATAACAATTATTCATTATTGTATTACAAGAGACATATCCGCATCTCCTTTCATCAGCCCTGTCTAGACAGAATTGGATACTACTCAGTGGGTAGTCTACCTTGCTCCACACCCTCTGGATCTAGGTTTCCTCTTGAAAGCTTGTAAGCCAGTCACTTCTTGCCTCTGTAGCCCCCCCCATTCTGAGTAGCTAATGTCCAAGTGGCCCATTCCTGTCCTCTCCATGTGTGGAGGAGGTGGAGATGATCCTCGCTGTGAAGCTTTGTTCACTCTTTTGAGCTACTGCTTCCATAGGTGTGTGCCAAGTTCATCAAATTGTATCAGATTATTCTTTTTTCCCTCGTCTTTCTTCTGTTTGAGCTCTGATCATGCAGCTATTGAAACCAGGTCAAGTGGGTATTATCTGCAAGTGTGGGTGTACTTATGCATGTGCCCTCTCTTCTTATCAGCTGAATGTTTCTCTCTTCACTCTAGTCCTCTGTGGCTATGTCACTGACTCTGGGTCCAAGAGTCCCCTGGACTTGGCACACTGCTGGCCAGCAAGGTCTCCACCTGGGTTCACAGGAGTCTATTGAATATTGTAGGGCTTAGTTTGCAGTTTCATTGCTGTTTTCCCCTTACTTCCCCTTATCGGTGACAAACATGGTCACCAATCAGAGCATGCATTCCCGTTGAACCTTAGTCTTAGAAGGAAGTTTACCCTGAGGGAGACCCGGCCACTTGCCTTGATGTCTCCTGGGTGAGCCACTTGTTTGTTCTTGTAGTAATCAGTCGGCCTGCCTGTATTGTTTTGTATTAGACTTTATTGCATTGGTCTTCTTATTGTTGATTTCTAGTTTTAAATAGCACTGTGGTCTGAGAAGATGCTCTGTAGAATTTTGATGTTTGTAAATTTATGGAGGCTTGCTTTGTGACCTAGCACATGGTCAATTCTGGAGAATGTTCCATGTGCACTGGAGAAGAATGTATATTGTGCTGTTGTTGGATTGACTGCTCTGTACACATCTATGAGGTCAAGTTTGTTGATTGTGTTGTTCAGTTGCTCTGTAAATTTGTTGAGTTTCTTTCTGGTTGTTCTGTCCCTTTTTGAGAGAGTTGTGTTAAAATCTCCCACTATAATTGTAGATTTTTTTATTTCTTTCTTCAATTCCAGTAAGGCTTGCTTCATGTATCTTGGTGCTCTTTCATTTGGGAGCGTATATATTTATTATGGTTATGTCATCTTGCTCAATTGACCTTTTGATGATGAGATAGTGTCCTTCTTTGTCTCTTATGCTGTTTTTTGTCTTAAAGTTTACTTTGTTGGAGATTAGTATTGCCACTTCTGCTTGTTTATTGTTGCAGGTAGCTTGGTAAAATTTTCTCCATCCTTTAACTTTTAGTCTGTTTTTGTCTTTGTGTATAAGGTGTGTCTCTTGCAGGCAGCATATTGAAGGGTCTTGTTTTCTTAGCCATTCTGCCACTCTCTGTGTCTTCACTGGTGCATTCAATCCATTGACATTCAATGTAATTATTGATAGGTATGAGTTAATTGCTGCCATTATGTTACTTTTTTGATGGTGCTGTTCATTCTTTTGTTCTGCATGCCTTTTTGTAAACGTATGGAGGCTTGCTTTGTGACCTAGCACATTGGGTTTGTATTTTTTTGTGCTATTTCTTGTTGGTTTCTTTTCAATTTTCATGTATGCTTGTTCTGCTTGGACATTCATTTTTATGGTAAGTTGTGAAGTATTAACTTTCTTTGGGGTTACCTTGTAGTCTACTAACTTTTCTTTCCATTTAAGATAATCCATTGTATCCTGTAATTTATCTGACATCCTCACTACCTGGGTCTCTGTTGCTACATTTGTCCCTTCTTTGACATTGATATAATTTTGATCTTCAGTTGACCTCCCAGCTCCTTTGAGTTTGTTGTTATAGTCATGTTCTGTTCTGGATTCTTATCTGTTGACTGAGTCCCAGGTGGTGTTGCCACACCTGTCAATCTCTGTTTGTTGTCTGTTCTTGTTGGTTTTCAGTCCACAGAACTCCCTTAAGGATGTTTCAAAGTGCTGGGATGGTTTGGACAAAATCTCTCAGACCCTGTTTATTGTGGAATGTCTTGATTGCACCATCATATTTGATTGATAGTTTTGCTAGATAGAAGATTGTTCGTTGAGAGTTTTTTTTTTTCTTGTAGGGCTTTGTATATGTCTCCCCATTGCCTTCTTGCCTGCATGATTTGTTCTGAATAGTCAGAGCATAATTTAATTTGCTTGCCTTTATAAATGACATTTCTCTTCTTCCTGGCTGCTTTTAGTATTCTTTCCTTGTCTTTGATTTTGGAGAACTTGATTATTATATGTTTTGGTGACTTTCTTTTGGGATCTCTCCTTCCTGGGGTACAATCGGCTTCTTGAATGTTTATCTTCTCATTTTTTAAAATGTTAGGGAAATTTTCTTCTAGAAGCTCTTCAACTATTTTTTCTGTAGACTTCTGATTTTTCCTGTTCTGGAATGTCAGTAATTCTTAAGTTGTTCCTCTTCATGTTATCCAACATGAATCTTAGACTCTCTTACGATTTTTTTTTATCCTTTTTCCAGCTTGCTTGTCTATCTTAGCAATATTGAGAGATTTGTCTTCCAGCTCGATAGTTCGGGCTTCCATCTCTTCTATTCTGTTCCTTTCCCCTTTCAGTATTTTCCATTTCTGATAACTTATTATTGATATTCTGAACCTCTTTTTGCAGGCTTTGAATTGTTTCCAACGCTGTATCAATTTTATTTGATTGCACCTGTAGTACTTTCCTGACTTCTTCTTGTTTTCCTCCATTTATTTTCTGAGCATTTGACTTTGTTTCCATATCATTCTTCTGAATTCTTTCTCAGGCATAGCCAAAACCTGCTCTTCCTCCTCTATAAAGCTTTTGTCTGTCTCCAGCTCATTTGCATCAGCTACTTTTCTTCTGCTTTTTGACATGTTTCTATATCGATTGTTGCTTTTTATTCATCAGGATAGTTAAGCAGTTTTTTGTGGGTTTTTTTTTTTTTTAATCTTAAGTGAATGTTGTTTTTTGTTAAGCTTTACTGGGTGTCTACTGGTGAATATGATCAGGAGATAGGCTTCCCTTTTTGCATGTAATGCTTAGTGGGTGTTGTTGGATCTTGTCTCAGTGGTGGAATAATATGGGGTATGCTTATAGCTTGGCTATATGGCCACAATTGCTGTCTCTTCTTGGATAACATAGGGAGAAAACGTTCCCACCTCCAGGAAAGATGTGTGATCAAAAGGACCAAAAACAGAAGTAATATAAATGCATAGACAAAAATCACCACTGTGGAACAGAAATGAAGCTGTGGTCGACTGTTCCAAGTTGCACCATCAGTGTGTGTGCAGTTAGAAGCCTCCACTAGTCACTACAGTGGAGGTGCGCAGGTAGATATTGGGGAGTTAATGGGAGAAGGATCATCCACTATTTTTGTATCTGAAGGTCAGTTAGGTATCTGCATGTATGTGCACAGTGCAGTTCTCGGGCTGGTTGAGTCCTGTTATGCTGGGGTTTTACAGAGTGCTTTGATTTGGTCCTGTGCAGGGAGCTCCGGCAGCACAGCTGCTGCGGACCACAAGGTCAGCAGCTCTTGACTCAAAGAGTCAGAAATGTATATGTGGGGTTTCTGGAGAGGGGGTTGTGAGGAGGTAGGATAGGAGTGAAAATTTTAGAGTACATAATCTGGTTCAACAGTGGAAATAGGAGAAGACAAACCCAAAGACTCCACTTCAAGAAGGGTCCTTCCCTGTCTTATATTTCAGATTATTTTGTCTGGTGCAGAACCTTCTGACAAAGATCCTTTGGCTATTTTGCTTTCAATATGAGAGAAAAAAAATAAAGACCCCAAAATAACATGGAAAAGACCAACACATTTTATTTATACAGACTGGGTCACCTAGAAATCACCAAATCAGTGACTTGTGACGTTCTACAAACCTTAGACAAATACAACAACTAGAGGGGGCAACATTTAGTGGAGACAAGACTCCAGTACCAGACACACATCATCCAGTGCGTTTTGCCCATTGCAACACAGTGAGGTAGGATTGTAGTGCTCTCATAGCATGTAAATGAAACCCTTTTTCTACTTAACAGCCATGACACTATGGCAGCTGCTCAAGACACTAGCTCTGGGCACCCGAAAGAAGCCTCTCTTGTGTCTTTCTGGGAGCCAGGCAGGAAAAGTTCCAGAACGCTTAAAAGATTAAGGATTTTAGTCCTTGTTTCATATATCCTATCCCCCCTTGGGCAGCACAGGATGGGTTTAGAGGTTTAATTTGTGAAATCTATGCTACCAACTCAGATTTTCACATACACACACACTCACCCAACTCCCATTGTGCATGATTGTTCTTGTTAAGTGTTGTCAAGTTGGTTCCAACCCATAGCAACCCTGTATAGAGTTTCCAAGTAGCTGGTGACCTTGAACCACCGACCTTGTAGTTCAAATGACTTTTCAGTCTGATGCATTAACCCACAGCGCCACACCAGGACTCCATTTTGTGCATGGTAGGTCTAGCCTAATCCAATAAAGGATGGATCTGGTGTGTGAAGTAAGTTCCATGCCCTTGGATAAAAAGTTTGGAACAGGCATCCCTATTACATTAATAGACAATCCTCACCTAACCCTGGCTTATTCTCTGAGCCTTTCACCACCTACAAGTTGACATGAATCCTCGATCTTCCAGTAGAAGGAAGAAATCATGGGGCAACCTAATGAAAACCTTGTCTCCCCTGGCACATTTTCAAGTGGGAGGGGTTTCAAGAGGATACTCTAGCAGAAAAGCCAATTCTAATTGGCAAAAATGAGGTAGATCAATAAACTAGACACTCCAAATAGTTGTTCTTTGAGGTGATAAAACAGCAATAAAAAAATGATTCCTTCTGTGCAGACCTGAGGCTGCTGCCCACTTATCCCTGTGATTGCTCATATACCTGAAAACAATCCACGACTGAAGGCCTTAGATTAGATTACTCAAAAATACAAAGCCAGAATATTTATATTAAGAAAGAAAAGTTAAAATGTGCAAGATAAGTCATTCACACACAACTAGTGCAGTTGGCATTCTGGAGAATGTGGGACCCAAGGTGCTGTTATCCAAAGTAACAAATAAATAAAACCATATTGGCCCAGAATAGGGTGAGGGTGAATTTAGGAACTCAAGGCTGCAGTTGTTCCCCAACCACCTCTTTTGTCTTTCTTCACAATCCATAGCTTGGGACAGTACCAAGCACCCTGTCCCAAGACTGGGTTATGAGAAGCTAAGATATGGGGAAAAGTCTGGCTTACCCCTAAGAGATTCTCTCCCACAGAATGTAGTGCCTTTTGGATTTGGACTGTTAGATTCGTCTCCTGCTTAATCTTTCTATACTCTGCTATGGGAAATTATACATCCTTCTTTAAAAGGAAAGCTTCCTTATCCAGGCTACTTTCAAAAGCTGGGGAATTTCCCCTAAAAGCTCTCACTTGTATTTGGATAAAGTCTAGTAGGAGTTTCTTTGCTTCTTCTCTCCTCCATCCCCCATGAAGAGGGAGGAGAGGAAGTGATGCTGTAGATTTCCAACCTGAAATAAATTGCAGTACTAGCTGCCCCCTACCCACACTGTCTCACTTTTTTCACTCTCTGCTGATTGATGCCTGCTCCTTGAAACTTAATAGCAAAAGGACAGCTGTCTCCCACACTGCTGCTCAATTCTAGGCCTCTGGGAGCAGGGCAAGGTTGTGGTTCTCTTCTTCTTCCTCTTAAAAGTAGGCAGGTTTTATGTCTGAGCTGGGGGCCTGCTGGGCTTTCAGTGGATATGAGGCCACCATATGGTTGATCCTCTGGTAAAAGTGACACTTCTTGGGCTGGGATGGCAGTTTTCATTCCTTGGCATGCTGGTCTAGAGCACAACAGTTGTAGCAGCTGTCTCCTTTGGTCCTGTGCTTCTCTGCATGTTCTTCCCATTTGGCCATCTTTCATTCCCAGTACAGAACACCCCACCAGACCCTGTGACTTGGATGGATTCCAAGCCCTTAGCCAACTTTTTAAAGGTGAACTCCACTGCTACTCCCTCCTTAAGGCTCTGGAAGCCTTCCAGACTTGAACTGCTAACTTTGTAGTTCAGCGGCCAATGTATAGCTTCCTAATCTTTAATTGTATTCCTATATCCAGTGAGTGAAGAAGTAAAGTAAAGCTATTTTGGAATCTAGTAATTATGGAACTTTTTTTTTTTTTTTTTTTAATTTGAACAGGGACATTGGAAAGTAGTGCTCAGAAATATTTTATATCCTTTTATGGTAGAATTCCTATGTGCTGTGTTAATTCTGTGAGTAACCTGTAATATAAGACTATAGTATTTCTGGGTGTGTGATATTGACAGAGAAACTTTAAGTAGACTTCAAAAATTAAAAACCATTAAAAAAAATCTGTCATCCCACTCATCCCATTCTATTTCTCAGATGCCTTAAATGATTTTCATTCTGACTAACCAGAAGGCACCTCCCACTCTAGGTTTATCTCATTACTAGTTGGGACTTCTGGTGTGATGCTGTGAATCAGCACTGGACTGCGAACCAAAAGTTTGACAGTTCAAACCAACCAGCTGCTTCTTGGAAACCCTATTACAAGGTCACTATGAGTTGGAACCAATTCTATGGCACTTAACAACAACAGTTTTTGCCAAGTGACAAGCAAAAACCTTTGACTCTTTTCTATATTAAATCTTCCAGTTTTTTACAACAGACTTCACTGGCACTTAAGACTAGGAGGAAAAATGAAGTTCTATGTAAAAAGGGGGGTTTCATCTCTCAAATTCATATCAGTTTTTAAGAGCTTTTTAAATGACATGTGACAAGGATGTAACATTGAAGAAAGACAGACTCTTACATCCATTCTACCATTGATAACTCTATTTACAGAGCAATTTTATTAAAAATAATAAGTGTGTTAGTGTGGTTCATTTCTGGCCCACAAACTTTATAAAAAATTTTTTTATCCTAAGAGGAATACACTTTAGATATGAATAAATGGAGTAAAGTGAACCACATTCTGAGATAAAAGTATTTGTACCACATTTATCTTCCTCATAAAATTATATATTTAATTAAAAAATTTTACCTTGCACGGCTGGAAATGTTATATGAAGTATACCAGAGTCTCTGTAAAAATGCTTCCATAATTTTTAAATGAATTTCTCATTAGTTCAACAAAATACTTCGAATCCCACTGTACATATATTTGAGATGAATATGACGTTCTTCTTGGCAAGTATTCTCAGTGGCACAAGACAAATATATCCATGTAAATGGATACTGTTGTTGTTATGGTGTGCCATCCAATTGGTTCCAACTCATAGCCATCCTGTATAGGGTTTCCAAGGAGTGACCAGTGTGGATGCATGGCCAACCCTGAGATTCAAATTGACCTTGCACTCCAGTGCTTATCCTATAGCATCATGCCAAGATAGTTAATCAAAAAATGTGATGCATAGTCTGATATTCCTCTGTTTCTCTGACTTAAAAAAAGCTTTCTTTTAGAGGTGACGCTGAAAGATTACTATGGAGTCCTGGGTGGGACTGTAGGATAAGCACTGGACTGCTAACTGCAAAGTTGGTGGTTGAAAACTAACAACTGTTCCTTGGAAACCCCATGCAGGGTCTCACGAGTCCAATCCAACTTGTTGGTACACAACAGAAACACTGTGAACCACAAAGGTGAAAGTTTGAGCCCACCAACTACTCCATAGGAAACAGATGGGGCTTTCTAGTCTTACAAAGATTTACAGCCTAGAAAACCATACTTAAGGTCGCTATGAGTTGGAACCCACTCCATGACACTTACGGAAAAAATGTGCTTTCCTCTAATGTAAAATACGAGTACATTCATCAAACCTTTACCATCATGCATTCTGATGTCCTTTTGAGATAATCTGATATAAAAATGTTGATGAATCTATACGAGCCCAATTAGCATAGTGGGTTGCTGACCACAAGGTTAGCAGTTTGAATCTACCAACTTTTCTTTGGGGAAAAGATGAGGCTTTCTGCTCCCATAAAGATTTATAGCTTCAGAAAAGCCTATACAGGATTGTTGTGAGTTAGAACTCACTCGATGGCACACACAGTAGCATCAGCAGCAAGGCTAGAGTGGGAGGGATGGAGACTTATATCAGAACTAGGGAAAATAACTATCTTCCAGAAATCCTGTCCAACTTCTCCGTGATAATAGGTTCCTAGGGATTGCAAATGTTTTACATTGAATGATGACCTAAAAGTTGCAAGTTAGGGCCCACTTATTAGTGGCACGTTACACTTGGGCTAATGTGTCAGACTGCAAAGTCATTTGAAGTGCAAGGTCGGTGGTTCAAGGTTATCAGCTTCTCCTTGGAAACCCTATATAGGGTCACTGTGGGTCAGAATTGACTCGAGGGCACTTAACAACAATTAGTCCACAGAAGAAAGACCTGGTAATTGCTCCTGTAAAGATGACCCCCCCAAAAGTTCAATAGAGCAGTTCTACTCTTTAGCACACAGTACCACTAAGAGTCGGAATGAATTCGATAGCAGCAGAAGCAGTATATGTCTACATTGTTGTTGTTGTTAAGTGCCGTTGAGTCGGGTCCGACCCATAGCGACCCTGTACAGGGTTTCCGAGGGTGTGTCTACATTAGAGCCTGGGAAAATGGTGTGGTGCTGTGGAATGAGCACTGGTCTGTGAACCACTAGGCTGGAAGTTCACATGCACCAGTTTCTCTTGGTAAATCCTATACAGGATTGCTGTGAGTTGGAAACAACTCAAGATCACTTAATAACAACAGGACAGTGAGAAAAATCCTGTGGATAACTGTGGATGGAAAAACCTAATTAAGTTAGGTGATTCAAGTAAATGAATAATTGGAGCAGGGATAATAAAGTGCAATTGCTTACAATTGGATAGCTGGAGATAGTCTTAAACAAGAGAGAGAGGGAAAAAAGGACCTAATCAAAATTTGGGGTCCTGGTGTGGTGCAGTGGGTTAATGCACTGGACTGCAAGGTCAGTTCTAACTCACCAGCAGCTCTTCAGAAACCATCTACAGAGTCTCCGTGAGTTGGAATGAACTCGACAACACATAACAACAAGAGGAATAACAACCATAGTTTAATGTGTCTGTGGATCATGCAGAGCATTGTGTAGAATAAATATTTACTTTAAGCCATCAGCTTGCTAATGATTTTAGCTTAATTTTCTTGCTTAAAAGGAACCTTCGTTGTGCTGTAGGATAAGTACTGGACTGATAACCAAAAAGTCAGTAGTTCAAATCTACCAGCTGCTCTGCATAAGAAAGATGAGGCTATTTGTTTCCATAATGATGTACAGATTTGGAAACCTTATGGGGCATATCTACTCTGTCTAAAGTATTGAGAAGAGTTAGAATAGATTCAGCAGCAGTGGGTTTGAATTTTGGTTTGTCCTACTTAAAATAATAATGATCAAGCTTCTGTTAACAGTAAGGCCACAGGAGACATATTATCTCTAAGCTTGTCTGAGGGTTGAACAGTTTCTGCTTTTCTTTCTCTGAGTTCATTCCTGAGAAGTTAGGTGTGGATGCATAATATCAGACTTGTGAAACTCAGTTGTCACAAAGCAATTTACAAAACTGCTTCACAGAAGGTTTGTGTGTTACTTGCCATAATCTAGCCTGATGGTAGATGAGAAGATACATGTAATTACTGTCCAATGCATAAGGTTAAGGGGGAAAAAAAATGTGTTAAGTGCCCCAGTGCAAAAGGTAAGGAAAGAAAAAATATATATATTATCTACGTTTCACTGGGTCAGTCTGAGCACAACTAACCCCTGTAAAGTGGATTGTTCTTTTCCTCACTAGTCTAGATTATGCTAGACAGTGAAAGCCCTTATTTTGAACCAGGATGTCCACTAGTGAGCTAGGGGTATGCAATGCTGAGATATAAATGAGCTAAAAAGCATTGATTTTTATCACCTATGTTTTGGAAGTGTAGGGTTTTCATGAATTCTAATTCCTGTAACAGGGAGAATAACACAAGAGTAATAATATGTATATGTATATGTATTGTTGTTGTTGTTAAGTGCTATTGAGTCGGTTCTGACCCATAGTGACTCTGCACAGGGTTTCCGAGGTTGTAAATCTTTATGGGAGCAGAAAGCCTCATCTTTCTCCCTCGGAGTAGCTGGTAGTTTTGAACTGCTGACCTTGCGGTTTGCAGCCTGATT
>NW_006408521.1:6929978-6933215 GCF_000296735.1 Chrysochloris asiatica | reverse complement strand
ATATATATGTGCATGCATGCATGTGCATGCATGCATGTGTATGTCTGTGTGTATGTGCATGTGTGTGCATGTATGTATGCACACATATATGTATGTGTGTGTGTATGTATATATATATCGAGGTATGGTACTGTAGGATAAGCACTAGACTGCTAACCACAGGTTGGCAGTTCGAACCCTCAGTCTCTCCTTGGAAACCCTATCTTGGGTTGCTGTGAGTTGGAATTGGCTTGACAGCACTTAACATCAGTAACAACATGTATATATGGAATCCTGGTATAGCACTGTGGAATAAGCACTGAACTGCTAACTACACATCAGCCATTCATATCTACCATCCACTCTTTGGAAACCCTATACAGCGTCACTGAGGCAGAATTGACTCAACAGCACTTAACAACAACATACATATATAGAGAGAGGACATTGACTCTGTAGAATAAGCTCTGGACTGTCAACTTCAAGGTCGGCAGTTCCAGCCCACCAGCCGCTTTGTGGGAGAAAGATGAGACTTCCTGCTCCTGCAAAGACTTACACCCTTGTAAACCCTATACAGAGTCACTGTGAGTTGGAAGTGACTATACAGTATTTAACAGAAACATATACATATGACAATATAAGAAAGACATTAAACTGGTTCATGTCATTAATACCATTCATGCAGTACCCTAAATATTAAATATTGTAATCCAAATTACTGTAATTATTTTAATAATGTTGCTGTTGTTATGTGCCATGGAGTCGGTTCTGACTCATAGCGACCCTGTACAGGGTTTCTGAGCCTGTAAATCTTTACGGGAGCATAGAGTCTCATCTTTCTTCTGCAGAACAGCTGGTAGTTTCGAACTGCTGACCTTCTGGCTTACAGCCCAATTTGTCACCACTACACTACCAGAGCTTCTTATTTTAATAAGTTAATGACAATTTAAAACATGTTAGTATGAACTGTTAAAAGAAAGCACTGTGAATTCATAATCACATAGAAACTTCCTGAAATTTATAAAGCTTTTCTTTTATATAGCAATATGGATTTAATTGTGTCCCCCCAAAATAATGGATCATTTGGCTGGGTCCTGATTCTCAGTGGTTTGGAAATTATGTAATGATGGAATATGGCAATTATGTAATCTCTACTGTAATCTGATATTACAGAAACCAATCAGTTGTAAAAGGATTTCGGTGGGGGGGTTTCCCTGGTAATGTGACTTCAATAACTTTTAACAAAAAAAAAAAGATAAAAAGAGAGCAAAATGACCAGAGAGACCAGTTCTGTATAAGGTTTCTGAGGCTTTAAATCTTCAAGGGGGCAGAAAGCCTCATCTTTCTCCTGTGAATGGCTGGTGGGCTCTAACTGCAGTCCTTGTGTTTCTCAGTCCAATGCTGTCTGTACGGAGCCACCATGCTCCCAATGGACCTACTACCACCAAGGAAAAAAGACACTGGAAGCAGAGTGTGCATCCTTTGGATCCAGGTCTCTATGCTGGGAAACTACTAGAACCAGTAGATTGATGTCAAGACATAGGAAAGCTCTAAGGAATGCTGAACTTGCAGATGATGAATAGAGTTTAGGAACTTCCTCTTAAACTGTGAGTCAAGAAAGAGAGAAAGCCTTCCCATAGTACCTGGTACCTCATGAACAAATGTTCTGGACAAAATTTATGACTAAGGTACACCTGACCAAAGCTCTGGTATTTTCACTTGCCTCATATACATGTTTATGTTAGGCAATGAATAAAGAATACTGTAGAAGAATACATTTGAGCTATGTACAGTGTTGGAGACTACTGAAGGTACCATGGACTGCCAAAAGAGCAAATTTGTGCTGGAAGAAGTACTGCCAGAATGGTACTGAAAAGCAAAGATGGTGAAACTTCATTTCTCATAATTCAGATATAGGATACATGACATTATGCTTGGTAATTTTGTTTCTTTTCTTTTTTTTCAAAGAAATCCTTTATGATACATACATATTTTGTTAACTCCAGGTACAAAAATACTGCCACTTTTTGGTTGTTTGGAAATTTGGAAAGAATAAGAAACAGTGAGGAGGGAGGGCTGTGCTGTGGTGAAGTAAAGCAATGTGGCAGCTAGACTTTCTGACAGTTGTTGGCCCATCTCAGAAGGAAAGTGAGGACCTTGATGTAGGAAATAAAACACTATATATTTCTTGGGCTTTTGCTGTTCTCAGTTTTAGTCTGGGAGTGTGTGAGGGCCATTGGGCTGAACTGGCTATAGAGTTGGGTCCTCACTGGATGAAGGGTGTGGGGAGTAGACAGAAATGAGCCATTAGTGGCCAGGACCTGTTGCTATGGTGCTATCAATGTAAGAACAAACTGTGCACTCACATGTACATTAAGGTTACGTGTCTTAACTCATGCCAGAAAACATACAAAATGAAATGCCTCATTGCCTTGAAGTGGAGCTACCTAAATGAGATTGAACAGCAGGCTGGCCCTTGCTTGGTTCCATTGAGGCCTGCAAGTAGAGGGGGCTGTTTGAGTGTCCCAGCAAAGCGGCCCTGAATCCTCTCATGAGGGTTTGTTAGGGAAAGACAGGGATTGAGGAAGGGGAGAGACAGGGAACAGGCAGAAACCCACTGAGTCAGGTTAAAATTCAGTCTTTGGAGGAAGTAGCAGCTCTCCACAGGTTGCCTGGGGGCAATGGAAACTCAGAGTACCACCATACAGATCCCCAAAACTAACTTCCAGGGAATCTTCTCAGTGACAAGACAGATGAACTAACAGAACTGACGGTAGTTGCATCTGTACTAGGTAGTATCAGAGGAAGGGTACCAGCATACCTGAGTATGAAGAGCTAAGGCAGCAGTGGCAGCTGGGTAAGCAAATGCAACGTATGATATGGCGGAGGTCAGTTCTGTGGTGTACAGATGGTAGGTCAGTGAAAAAGAAGACGCCTTAATAAGACAGATGGATGTAGTGGCAGCAACAGTAGATTCAAGCATAACAAATTATGAAGGAAGATAGCACAGGACTGAGCAGTGTTTGGTTTTGTTCTGTATAGAGTGACTGTGAGCTGGAGCTGCCTCAATGGCACATAACAAAAACAAGAGCTTGTGCTGTTAATTTGGAATTGGCGCCGTGGGTTAATGCACCACACTGCAAAGCTGTTTGAACTGCAAGGTTGTCGTTCAAGTTCATCAGCTGCTCCTTGGAAACCCTATACAGGGTCACTATGGGTTAGAACCAACTCGACAGCACTTAAAAACAAAAACAAACT
>NW_006408521.1:6924947-6929083 GCF_000296735.1 Chrysochloris asiatica | reverse complement strand
CATTCACTGTTTCCAGAGACATTTTTAAACATGTTCTACTCTGGTAACATAGTGGTTACGAAGTGGGCTGAGAACCTCAGTGTCAGCAGTTCAAAACTACCAGCTGTTCCGCAGGAGAAAGATGAGGCTTTCAGCTCCGGTAAAGATTTAGAGCCTCGGAAACCCTGTACAGGGTTGCTGTGAGTCGGAACCGACTCCACAGCACATAACAACAACAACAACAACAATATTGAGAATAAACACATGCATTTATGAAATGGAACTCTAGTAACAATACTTTTTGGCCTTTCCTCACCTATGTATATATGAACAATATATGATTACATCAACCCTGTATCATGTACTGTAGTTTTACACAAATAAGGTGTATGTCTTAGAGGAAGATTATTGCCCACTATCTACTTGTGGTTAAAGGGGATAGACTCTTCTCTGATTTTATTAGAACAAGGACTACAGAATGGCCACTGCCCACAGGGTCATTTTTACTTTTATCACCAATTTTAACTGTTTTTGTTTGTTTATTTGTTTTTTCCATTCCAGAACACAGGAAAGTAAAAGTTTTTTTACCTGTAATTTTCAGATAAAGACATTGATTACTTGAGTATTAATGCTAATTTTTACTGGATTGATTAGTTGATACCTGCAGGGTCATTCAGATCTGTCTCACATATTTTTTCATTCTCATTATTCCTACCATTATCATGATCACCAGGGTGGGGAGGGGAGTTAGGTAAGCATTCAATTAGATTTCTTTTTATTTTTGTCTTTAAAACACAGAATACACTTTATTTTTTTTATTTTTGGCCAGTGGAACATTTACAAACTGATTATACACTTGGACTTACAGAAAAATCTTAGCATTTCTCATATTTTTCCAAATTCTTAGATCAAAATAAATTATGGATTGTTTAGACTTTAGTACAAAGGACAGTATTTCATGTTAAAACTTACAGAAGCTACCCAAAGTCATGCTCAAGAAAATTTAAAGTGTTAAATGCTTTTACCTCACAATCTTTTTTCTAAGATATAATTTGCATACAATAATGCAGACTATAAGTATAATACTAAGAGGAGTTTTTACATTTGTAACTGCCATCCCAAAACTTTCTCACTTCTCTTAGCAATTTTTTCTCTCACTCTTTTCCTTTTTCTATCATTGTAGATTAGTTTTGTCTCTTTGGATCGTCATATCAATGGAATCATATGCTTGTACCCTTTTATGTCTAGTTTCTGCCAGTCAACATAATGTTTATGAGATTCATTCATGTGTGTATAAGTTGTTTATTGTTTTTATGGTAGGATAGTACACAAAAAGTTCATGGAAAAATGAAATTAAAATGGAGTTTTTCCATGAATTTTTGAAGCCCTCTCATATTTTGTTGGATGACGACTGCATTTGCTTCTTGGTGAACAATTGGATTATTTACAGTTTTTACTGTTATGAATGAAACTGTTGTAAACATTCCTGTATAGATTGGTTTGTGCAAAATATCTGAGTCATGTATGTTTAGCTTTATAGGAAACTGGCAAATGGTTTGCCAAAGTAGTTACGTAATTTTTTTTCTTTTTGTCTACAAAGATTGTCTTTTTTATTTTGTAGCAAAACTTTTTTTTTTTTTTTCTTAAAGCTTTTATTGTACACTGAGTGATATAGGTTACATGGGAGAACATCAGTTTTGTACTCATTGTACTTCATATCATTGCAATGATTACAATCCTCTCTGTGCATCATCATTCAACAGTATTTTCTTCTATTCCTTTGGGTTTTTTGATGTATGCAAAAACACTCAGGATTCTATAATCATTTAAACAACCCAAGGGCACATTCTGCAAGCCTGCTGTCTGGTCGCCAGCACTCAGTTCCTCTCAATTCCATGAGTCTTGAGTCCTCAGCTGCTCTATCTCTCCATGTCATCATCTTTGCTTCCATCTCTGGTGTCTCTGCTTCTTTGGATAGGGTCCCACATTCTGTTTGTGCTCTACTCCTTTGATGGCCCTAGGGTCCTCTGTTCCTGGAATGTAAAAATAAGTACTTCCTCCTTTATGTTACAAAACTTCCACCTTTACAGTTGTGACAATCGCAATAGTCAGGATCAGTTTTAACTTTTGTCATTCATTTCCCCTACTTGGGTTTTGTATGTGCTGTTTGTTAAATAGACAGTTACATGCTAGTATAATAAGTCCAGTGACAGTGGCTTCAGCATTCTTCTCCCATGGCAAAAAAAATGAGGCTTTCACAAATTTAATATATAACATGTGATACTCAGAGATGGAAGCCAAACTTGAGTGATAATGATGCATGCTCTTCAGTTCATCCCTGTCCTCCTCATTCTGTGAGTAATAAATACCTGTTGGGCACCATTTGTAGTCTGTGCCCTATTCCATAGCATCTTTGCTAAGAACTTGTGAACGTGGTACTTTGTATTCTGGCTCTGGTAGCGTAGTGATTACGAATTGGGCTGTGAACCACAAGGTCAGCAGTTCGAAACTACTAGATGTTCTGTAGGAGAAAGATGAGGCTTTCTGCTCCCATTAAGATTTTTAGTCTTGGAAACCCTGTACAGGGTCACTATGAGTCGGAACCAACTCCATGGCACAAACCACCACTAAACCACCATTCTGGGTCTGGGGTGGGCTTTCAGCGTTGTTGTTTTAAGTACTTCAAGTAGGTTCTGACTCATAGCAACCCTGTAGAGGGTTTCCAAGGAGTTAGAACTGCCAGCCTTGCGATTCAAACTACCTTTTGGTCAAGTGTTAATCCTACACAGCGAGCCATACCAGGACTCTGGGACATTGTTAGGAAGACCAAGTTTTATAGACCTTGATTTCTGATGGGTGCCATATAGATATGCTTATTAATTATCCAAGGGTAATTAAAGAAGTGTTGCTATAGAAACATAGAAACCTTTATTAAACAAAAATATCAAAATGTGAAGTTTTTGTTTTTCAACATGTACTTTATATAGGCTTATACATTTCTGAAAGTGTTGCTTCCACCTCTCTTTCAACTCCTTCTTGAATCTTTAATTTACAAATTAGAATTTACAATTGCCCTTTTGATGTCCTTGACTAACAGCATGTTCTTTTTTAAGTGGCCTTTGAATTTTGGCAACCATAAGCAGTCTGAAGGGGGGAAAACCAGGGCTTTTTCTTACCAGTGCACTTTCATTTCCCTCAAACTGTTTCCTAAACAACCCCCGATCATCCAATGTCCTTTGAGAAAATGTATTCAGATTATCCCCATGGAATCCTCCAAAACAGTTACAGTACTTTCTGAACTCACTCTCTGCCCTGAAATTAGCTGGTCCATCAAATTGTTTCAGCCCTTCAGAAGTCACTGTTTTAATTGGACATTTATTTTCATTTTTGAAGGTACATAATGAGACTCTCGACTGCTAGTGGAGTTGTAGGATAAGCAGTGGATTGCTAATCACAAGATCAGAATTTCAAACCCATAAACCTACAAGGGAAAAAAGATGAGACTTTCTGCTCTTGAAAAATAAACTTATAGCCTTGGAAACCTTTTACAGGGTCTATGTGAGTCAGAACCAACTCAACAGCACCTAAGAACAATGGCAATAACTGGAAGTTATTATTTGTCTATAGTCACCCATTGATTAAACAGACGTGTTTAAACATGATTTGTTTGGAAAAAGACAAGATGTGTATGAATTGGAGTCCTAGTAGCAATATGTACAAATTGGTAACCCGGGGACTGCCTGAACTTTATTAAGGCAGGCTTGGAAAACTAATACACACAGTAAGTGATGAATGTTATAGATAATTGTTTGATTTACAAAATAGCTGCAAGCACAATGAACCTTAAACTGTTAACGCCTAGGGGTTAGAGAGGATGATTAAGACAGGAACCCAGAATGTTCACTACAGAGTAAAAAAAAGATAACTAAAGAGAGGAAATATTCTCAAATACTCCAAAAGGTATTATATTCTATGACGGTAATAATAATTATAGGAGCAAAATACTCCACATGGAGATGGAATAAATGGGAGGAGCCATCACCTGAAAGCATTTGTGAATTTTGATAATGAATATAGATGTTGGTAGATACATTGTTGGACAGGAGATGGATTGTTAGTAGGCAAATTAGCTACCAAATCCAAATAAACTGTTTGTT
>NW_006408521.1:6916493-6923415 GCF_000296735.1 Chrysochloris asiatica | reverse complement strand
TGCCTTATTCTTTGCCAACACCTTCAGTGAACCTTGGACTTCTTTTTTTTAGTGTCATTGACTCTTGATCATATTACCTCTTGAAATGGTTGAACATAAAGCATATCTTTTTGGAACAGTGACTGTGTATTCCTTCAATCTTCTTTTGATACTTTCTGCATCATTCAGTATTTTGCCCTTAGAATCCTTCAGTATTGCAATTCAAGGCTTGAATTTTTTCTTGAGTTCCTTCAGCTTTATATATATGGTGAACATGTTCTTCCCTTTTGGTTTTCTAACTTCAGGTCTTTTTATATTTCATTATAATATTTGACTTTCTCTTCTCAATCTGCCTTGTGAAAGTTTCTATTCAGCTCTTTTACATCCACATTTCTTACATTTGCTTTAGCATCTCTATCCTGGAGAACAAGTTTCAGTCTCTTCTGACATCCATTTTGATCTTTTCCTTCTTTCTTGTCTGACCTTATGCTTTCTTCCTGAATGATGTTTTTGATGTCATCACACTACTCTTCTGGTCTATGATTTTTAGTGATTAATACACCAAATCTGTTCTTCAGATAATCTATAAATTCAGGTGGGATATATTCAAGGTCATATTTTTGGCTCTCATGGACTTGTTTTCATTTCCTTCAGCTTCACTCTGAACTTGCATATGAGCAATGATGGTCTGTTCTCCAGTCTGCCTCTCCCCTTGTTTTGGCTGATACAGAGATTTTACACTGTCTCATTCCACAGATGCAGTCAATTTGATTTCTGCATATTCCATCTGGTGAGGTCCAAATATATAGTTGTTTTTTTTCTGTTATTTAGAAAAGGTATTTACAGTGAAGAAGTCACTGATCTTGCAAACTTCTGTCCTGCTAGCTCCAGCATCCTGTCTGTCACCAAGGCCATATTGTCCGTCTACTGATCCTTTCTTTTTGTTTCCAACCTTTACATTTTAACCACCAATGATTATCAATACATCTTGCTTGAATATTTGATCAATTTCAGACTGAAGAAGTTGGTAGAATTTTTCAGTTTGATCATCACTGCTTTGGTGTTTGGGGCACAAATTTGAATAAGAGTGGTATTAACGTGTCTTCTTTGTAGGTGGATGGATACTATCCTATCACAGACAGCATTATAATTTAAGGTGGATCTTGATATTTTCTTTTTGATGATGAATGCCATGCCAAGCCTCTTCATTTTGTCATAGTTGGCATAGTAAACCATGTGATTGTCATACTCAAAATGGCCAATACCAGTTAATTTCAGCTCACTACTGCCTAGAATTTCAATGTTTATGTGTTCCCTTTCATTTTTGACAGTTTCCAATTTTCCTAGATTAATTTCTCCATATTTTCCACTTTCTGATTATTAATGGATATGTCCAGCTCTTATTTATCAATTTGAGTTGTGCCCCATCAGCAAATGAAGATCCTGAAGAGTTTACCCCATGTCATCACAATCAAATCTATTTTGAGGAAGCTCTTCCCCATTCACTATTTGAGTACCTTCCAACCTGAGGGACTCATTTTCTGGTGCTATGTCTTACAGCATTCTGGTGTTCTTCATCATGTTTCAGTATTCAATATTCTGGTGCTCACAGTGCTCCACTGCTATTCATAAAGTTTTTAGTTACTAAATACTCGTAAGTAGTCTGTCTTTCCTTCTTCCTAGTCTATTTTTGTCTGGAAGCTCAGTTGAAATCTGTCCACCACGAGTAACCCTGCTGGTATTTCAAAGACCTGTGGCATAGCTTCCAGAATCACAGTTAACATGTGAGCCACCAACCACAGTATGGCAAACCTACAGGCAAGTGGTGGAAATAAGATGTGGGATGTCATAATTTTGCTAAAATCTTTGTCCTTATATTATACTTAGTTGGGTTTGCATGTGGCACCATACATGCAAAAAGTTACGGTGTAGAAAAGTGAGCCACTTTTTTAGGTTCACCTTTTTCCACTGAAGATTTCAGTGACTATTTTCAAGGACATTTGAAGGTATTAAATTGTAGTATATCCTTTACTAGTGAGTTCATCATCAACAATGAATTGATCTTTGCCACGAGAATAAAGTATATGGTTCAGCGGTTAGTAGAATTCTTTGTATGACAGATGGATCATTGGAAAGTCAATTGATTTCTTTAAAATAAAATATATGTTCACCTGTCGTGTTCACAGCGAAGAAGACTAGCAATTCATCAAGCACCTAGTATCTTTTTGGCACTTTACTTTTATTTAAATCTATCCATCTGCCCCATCTAAGTGATGGATCCAATTTGATAAGTAAACATGTTACTCACAATGAGTAGATGATGCAGAATAACTTGTGAAGGTGAAACATAATCTAATTTAAAAATATTTACATACATATGTATGAAAGAGGCTGTACATAGGATGGCAGTGCCTAAAAATGAAACAATACGTTTTGGAGAGGAAGGGCAGGGCAGATGCTATTTCTAACATTTTTACAGAAAAGATTCTTAGTTATACCAAATCAATATGATAAATTTTTATTAGGGTGTATGCATCTAAGGAGATGACTAAATATTTATGGTCAAGTATTTTATTAGTAAATGGGAACATGCTGTTTGTTGTTAAATGCCATCTAGTCAGTTCCAACCCATAATAACCCTGTATAGGGTTTTTAAGGAGTGGCTGGTGAGCTTGAACTACAGAACTTGTGGTTCAAACAAATCTTGCAATACAATGCATTAGCTACTGTGCCACACCAAATCAACAAATGAGAAAGGAAGCAAACCTCAAGCAGATGATCATAATGGAAAGTCCCTAAAAGTTCATCAAAACTTCCATTTGAATATATCAGAATCATGGGAGTTAGAAAAACTTCAAGTCACCTTTCCCTTAACATTTCTACAGTTTCCAAAAAATGTCTATGGTATGACAAGTAAATGTATTTCATAAAATCATGTGTATCACCATCATTTTTTTGGTGTAGATTCTGTATTTATTGGTGCTTTAGCATAAATTAAACAAGAGGGTGTCCTTAACAAATAGGAATTTATGTCTCATAGTTTGATATTGTTGTTAATGCCTTTGAGCTGGTTCCAAATCACTGTGAATCCCTATAGGGTTTCTCAGGAGTGACTGGTGGTTTTGAACTGCTGACCTTGCAGTTAACTCTAAGGGAAGGCTTTCTTTCTCTGTCAGTCCTGGAGAATGCCTACGGCTCTTTTTAGCTTCTGTTTTTTGGCTCCTTGGTGATGTTCACATATCACAATATCTATCTTTTCTTGTCTATACAGGTTTGCTTCAGTGCTTAATCTGCTCCTCTATATCTTAAAAGAAATTGACTTAGAATACAGTTTACACTAATACTGCATCATTAATGTAATGGAAATCCAGTCCTAAATGAAATTATCATCATAGGTATGTTGTTATTGTTGGGTGTCATAGGATTGACGTGTCAGTTCTGATTCATGTCAACCTTATGAACAACAGAACAAAACATTGCCCATCCCTGTGCCATTTTCACAATCACTGTTAGCTCGAGTCCATAGCTGCTGCTACTGTGTCAATCCATCTTGTTACAAGCTTTCTCCATTTTTGATGACCCTTGTTTTATAGCATTATATCCTCCTCCAGGAACTAGTGTCTCCTGACAATATGTCTAAAGTATGTGAGACAAAGTCTCCCTGTACTTGCATGTAAAGAGCATTGTATCTACACTTCTTCTAACACAGATTTGTTTGTTCATCTGGCAGTCCATGGTACTGTTAATATTCTTCTCAAACACCGTAACTCAAATGCATTAATTCTTCCAAGGTCCAATTTTCACTTGCAGTTGAAGTTGAAAATTTACACATCTTAGTCCTCAAGCTGACCTCTTTGCTCTTGAACACTTTAAAAAGGTCTGGTGCAGCAGATTTGCTTAATGCTATATATCCTTTGATTTCTTAATTGCTGATCCAATTGTGTTGATGGTGGGTCCAACAAAAATGTATTAAAAACTTCAATCTTTTCTCCATTTCTCATGATGTTGTTGTTTATTGGTTCATTGGTTCTGTTTCCTTTACATTGAGGTGAAAATCATACTGAAGGCTGTGGTCTTTGATCTTCATCAGTAAGTAATTTTAAGTTCTCTTTGCTCTTAGTAAGAAAGGTTGTATCATGTGTATATTGCAGGTTGTTAATGAGCCATCCTCCAATCCTGATGCCTTGTTTTTCTTCATATAATCCAGAGTCTCCAGTTATTTGTTCAGCATACAGATTGAATACTTAGGGTGAAATAATGTAGCCCTGGCACACACCTGTCCTAATTTTAAACCATTCAGTTTCTCATTATTTTTGAATGACTACCTCATAGTCTAAGTAAAGGATATTCATGAAGACACTTTAGTGTTCAGAATACTCATTCTACCTCCACAATGTTGTCCATAGGCTGTCATGATCTACACAGTACATGACCAATAAAGCCCAGGTAAAAATCTTTTGAGGAGTTCTGGTGTGGCACTGTAGAATAAGCACTGGACAGCAAGGTCAATTTGAACCACAAAGGGATCATTCAAACCCATCAGTTGCTCCTCTGAAACCTTACATGGATTGCTATGAGTTGGATCCATCTTGATGGTACATAAAAACACGACGACATACATCTTTTTAGTATTGTCTGTTTAGCCAAGAGCTTTCTAACATGAACAATGGTACCCCTTGTTTCACTTTCTCATTTGAATCTGGCTTGACTCTCTGACAATCTGTTGTCACTGAAGACATTTTTGAATTATTTTAAGGAAAATATTACCTACATGTGATTTTAATGATACTGTCTGATGATTTCCACATTTCTATTGGTCACCTGTCTTTGGAATGGGCACAAATGGATCTCTTCTAGTCACTTGGTAAGGTAGAAATTTTGTCTTCCAAATTTCTTCACATAGATGAGTGACTGTCTTCAGTACTTCATCAATTTGCTGAAAGATTTCATTTTGTATTCCCTCAATTCCTTGAGTCATATTCTTTGCTAGTATCTTAATTGCACCTTGGACTTGTTCCTTTAGTACCTTGTCTCTTGATTATATGCTACCTTTTGAAATAGTTGAACCTCATTCGTTTACTTTAGTTATAATGACTCTGTATTCTTTTCACCTTCTTTAGATGCTTTCTGCATCGTTCAATATTTTACCCATAGAATTTTTCTTCAGTTTTTTCAGCATGAGTAATGCTGAGCATATTCTTCCCTTTTGGTTTTCTAGCTCCAGGTCTTTGCACATTTCATTATAATAACTTGACTTTCTCTTTTCAAGCTGACATTTGGAATGTTCAGTTCAGCTCTTTTACCTCGACATTTTCTTACATTTGCCTTAGCATCTCCAGTGTGTAGAACTAGTTTCAGAGTCTCTTCTGACATCTTTTTCTTTTCCTTCTTTCTTATCTTAATGATCTTTTGCTGTCTTCCTGAATGATGTTCTTGATGTCATTCCACAACTTTTCTGGTATTCTGTCATTATTGCTTAATGCATTTAATTTGTTCTTGAGAAGATTTGTAAATTCAGGTGGGATATGTTCAAGGTCAAATTTTGGCTCTCATAGGCTTGTTTTAATTTTCTAAAGCTTCAGCCTGAACTTGCATATGAGCAATTGATATTTTGTTCCACAGTCTGCCCCTGACCTTGTTTTGAATGATGATAATGGAATTTTTTAACTGTCTCTCCCCACAGATACAGGCAAATTGATTTCATCTGGGGAGGTTCATGTGTATAGTCATTTTTTATATTGTTTAAAATGGATATTTTCAATGAACCTGTCATTGGTCTTACAAAATTCTATCATGCAATCTCAAGCATCATTTCTATCAACTACTGATCTTTCCTATTTGTTTCCAGCCTTTGCATTCCAGTCACCAGTAATGATCTGGATTGCATGTTGGTAGTTTTCAGTCTGAATAAATTGACAGAAGCCTTCACTGGCTTTAGTGGTTGGTGCATAAATTTGAATAATAGTGGTATTAACTGCTCTTTCTTTTAAGTGTATGGATATTATTCTATCACAGATAGTGTTGTACTTCAAAAATAGATGTTGAAATGTGCTTTTTGATGATGAATACAACGTCATTCCTCTTCAGTTTGTCTTCCTGTCAAAGTAAATCATATGATTTTCATGTTGAAAATGGCCAATACCTGGTCATTTCAGTTCACTAATTCCTAGCATATCAATCTTTATGTGTTACAGTTCATATTTGATAACTTCCAATTTTCCTAGATTCATACTTGGTACACTCCATGTTCTGATTATTACTGGATGTTTACAACTGTTTCTCCTCATTTTGAGTTGTGCACTAAAAGCAAATGAAGGTCCTGAAAACTTTACTCCATTCATATCAACCTTTTGGACTCGACTATAAGGAGGCTGTTCTTTCCCTGTCGTATTTTGAGTGTCTTCCAACCGGAGGGGTCCATTTTCTGATACTCTACTGGAGTAGCACACTGTAGGATAGGTACTCAACCACCAAGTTGGTATGAACTGTAAGGTTGGTGGTTCAAGCTCACCAGCCACTCCTCAGAAACCCTATACAGGTTTAGTGTGAGTCAGGACCAGTTGGATGGCATTCAACAACAGCAGCATTCCGGTGCTGTTTGTCAAATTTCAACATTCAGTATTCTGGTGCTGACCACAGTGTCTCACTGCAATTCATAAAGTTTTCAGTGGCTAAGCATTCCAAAGTGTTCTGCCTCTCCTCTTTTTAGTCAGGAAGTTTAGCTGAAACTTGTCAACCTTGGTCATACACTGCTGGTACTTGAAATGCTAGTGGCATAGCTTCCTGCATCACAGCAACACACAAGCCACCACAGTACGAGAAACTGACCGACAGGTGGTGGAATTACAGGTTTAGGGGCTAGCTATTACAATGCATATTTTGGGGGAACACAACTGAATCCGTAACTACCTTTAATCCAAAAACCAAACCCACTGTTGTTAGT
>NW_006408521.1:6901294-6903266 GCF_000296735.1 Chrysochloris asiatica | reverse complement strand
AAAAAGGCATAGCAATCTTCTTCTGAAAGATCACAACAATAAAAACTCTATAGAATACAGTCTTACTTGAAACAGTAGTGTCTCTAGGAATAGACTTGATGGCAATTGGTATGACTTTGGTTTATGAGGGTAATTACTGAATGTAGCATATTGAAACAATACATGTAGCAAATATCAATTGATGATAATTGATGTAATTGTTCCTCAAAAGAATATGAAAGTGTTATAATGATGTAGAATATTATTGGTAAAATAATGAATATAAAATAACATAATGCTAATTATTAAATTTATTTATATGAGACAATTATTTCAAATAGTCTACCTCACTGATAATGACAGTTAATTTCCAGCTGGTAATTTATTGTCTCACTGATAACTTCCAACTGATCTGGTTGAGTTAATAAACTGATAAGCTGGAAAGCCAAGATCCCTTTTATTTTCATCCATAAAATGTACTAGTCGAGTCCTGGTGTGGCGTTGTGGATTAATTCACCAGACTGCAGAGCCATTTGAACTGCAAGGTTGGCAGTTCAAGCTCACCAGCTGCTCCTCGGAAACCCTATACAGGATTGCTATGGGTTGGAACTGACTCGGTGACACTTAACAACAACTAGTTAAGAAGGGTTAGGGAATGTGGATTATTAGCTTCACATTGTGTTGCTGCTATTAAGTACATTAAGTCACTTTCAAATCATAGAAACCCTGTTTAGGGTTTCTGAGGTGGGTTTGAACTGTCAACCTTGTGGTTAGCAGTCCAGTGCTTATACTGCAGTGCCACACCAGAACTCATTATGGTGAGTAATTGGGAGAGAGGCTAGACTTTGTATAAATGGAATAACTGATGTCTTCTTTTTGTTAATTGGAATGTTTATATTTGGGGATCACTGACGAAGCTTCCCTTTCAAAGGAAACAGTCTGTTAATTATTGATAGCCTATGTTATGTAGTATATGAAGAGTTCCAATGGATAAAAATAATTCCATAGGGGGTGGTCTTTATTTTAACCAGAAAAGGTGTTTTTTTTTTTTTTTTTTTGTCGTCTGTAAGCACCAGAAATTTCTTCTCTCACAGTTTAGGATATTAGCACTCTGAATTCAGAGTACCTGCTCTACAAAGCCAGTTCTTGCCTCCTTTCGTCATCTGTGATCCAGCATTGGTTAGCATTCTCCATGTGTCCTTCCATCAATCTTCCTCTGGATCTAGGAGCTTCACATTGCATGGATACCAGGTCCAAAAACACACTCCAGGTCCAGAGGACACTGGCTCTTCTATCTTGGTGGTAGTAGGTCTTTCCTTTTCTGCTCAAGTTTCGCTACCTTAGTCTCTTGTAAAACAGCATTGCATGTTGGGAATCTTCATAAATCAGACCAGAATGGTGATGGGATTAAGTCTTGATGTGATGCTGAAGGATAAGCACTGGACATCTGACTGTAGGGTTGGTGGTTCAAACCCATTAGTAACATTTCAGAAACCCTACACAGGGTTGCTAAGAGTTGGAATTAACTCAACAGCAATGAACAACATAAATGTAGTGAAGATGAAGTAAAACAATCTACCTAAACTGACAAGCCCTACATTTGATGGAGAACACACACTGGGTAACTGCTGGCCATTGTTGCAATGAAATGCTGATCTGTTCAGTAAAGTGAGTGTCTAGGATACTGTCTCTCACTGGCCTTTTGTTCAATTCTCCTCTTTACTTGGAGACTGCCATTTACTTAAACTTTGCATATCTACAGAACTAATGAAAAAAAATTAGCTTGCATATCTCAAGGGAACAAATATGATAGCATAATAACTATTTAAAATATATTTAAGAAATAACTTGTTTTATCCAGTAAGGATAGTTAAACTTTGTTGTGGGAAGAAGTGAATTTTACATCTCTTAACTTTTTCTACTGTTCGCCATAAATGATGTAAGAAAAAGGAGATGAATTCTGCTTTTATCTTAACTTTCTATTGTGAATTGA
>NW_006408521.1:6898285-6899726 GCF_000296735.1 Chrysochloris asiatica | reverse complement strand
ATACATATATGTTTGTTATATGGTGGTATATATATACATATATACCCAAAATCTTAGCAAGGAAATTAAAATTTTGGTTTTCTTTACATTGAGATGTAGCCATACCAAAAGCTGTGCTCTTTGATCTTCATCAGTAAACATTTTAAGTCTTCACTTTCAGCAAGGAAGGCTGTATCATCTGCATATCTCAGGTTGTTAATGAACATGGTACATTTCTCCATTTTTTAAAGACTCTTGTGGTTTCTTGTAGTAGTGTTGTATAGGTTATTTGTATGGGTCTTTTGTTTCTATGGTTAGATTTATTCCTAAATATTTCATTTTTCAAGGTTATTGTAAAAGGTATTGTTTTCCTGATTTCCTGTTCATAGCTGTCTTAATTAGTGTAGAGGAATCGAGCTGATGTTTATATTTTGATGTTGTACCTTGCAACTTTGATGAATATTTAATTGGGTTTTAATTGCCTTGCTGAGATTTTGGGTATATAAGTATATATATACCACCATATAACAAACATATATGTATGTTGTATATATGTATGTATACACACATATATGTGTTATATATATGCACATACATATATATGTAGTATGTGATACATGTATATATACACACATGTGTGTATATATGTTGTGTGTAATATATGTATATATGTGCGCACACACACACACACATATATATTCATGTCATCTGCAACTAGAGCTTTACTTCTTCTTTGCCAATTTGAATAGCTTTAATTTTTTGTTCTTGCTTTATAACTCTGGCTAAGACTTGCAACCCAATATTGAATAGAAATAATGAAAAATGTCATCCTTGTATGGTTCCTCTTCTGCACCGAGAGTAATGTTGGCTGTTGGATTTGTATTAATTATGTTGAGTAATTTCCCTTCTATTCTTATTTTGAGTGTCTTTATCAGGAATGTTGGCTTTGTAAAATGTCTTTTCTGCATCAATTGAAAAGATCATGTGGTCCTTTTCCTTCATTTTATATAGTGGATTATGTTGATTGTTTTTCTAATATTGAACCATCCTAGCATCCCTCGTATGAATACCATTTGGTCATGATACATTATTTCTTTTATGTATTGAGTCTTGTTGAGGAATATTGGTCTATTATTTTCTTTCTAGTGATATATTTGCCTAGAATTAATTTCTTTCTTGATATTTTTGCCTAGTATGAGAGTAATATTTGCTGCATAAAATATGTTTGGGAGTCTTCCACTGTTTTCTATGTTCTGAAAGAGATTGAGTAGAATTGATGTTAGCTGTTCTCTGAATGGTAGTATACACCACTAAAGCCATCGGTGTTGAACATTATTTTCATGGGAGATATTTTAATTATCTGATCAATTTCTTATTTTATAGATCTGTTAAAGTTTTGTACTTCAGTATGTTTTAGTTTTGGTAGGGTATGTTTTGCTAAAAAGTATCCATTTCTTCTAAA
>NW_006408521.1:6842104-6898115 GCF_000296735.1 Chrysochloris asiatica | reverse complement strand
GAGTGAAAGTTTACAGGGCACATCATCAGCTTCACATTCAACCATTCATATAGCTTGTTTCATTACATTGATTATTATCCCCTCCATATATCATCAGTTAACAGTGTTTCTCTTGGAATACATTTCTTAATAGTAGTCTGATGTTGTTGCTGTTAAGTTCTATAGAGTTGGTTCCAACCCATAGAGACCCTATATAGGGCTTCTAATGAGCAACTGGTGAGCTTGAACTGCCGACCTTGCAGTTCAAATTGACTTTGCAGTCCAGCGCATTAATTCACAGAACCATAAAAGACTATCATTTATTTCTGTTGGTTGTGTTGGCATATCCCCCATATTGTTACTTTTGCATATTATTTGCATCTTCCCCTTTTGTTAGATTTGCCAATGGGTTTGCCAAATCTTTGAAAGAATCAACTTCTTGTCTTGTTTGATACTTTCTATTTTTTTGTTCAAATTCATTTATGTCTTCTCTTGTTGTTTGGTTCCATTGAGTCACTTTTGACTCATAGCAGTCTTAAGTCTAACAGAACAAAATACTGCTCTGTATCAATATCCTAATCTGTGCTCATAGCTGCTGCCACTGTACCAATCCATTTTGTTGAGAGTCTTCTTCTTTTTTGGTGATCCTCCATTTTACCAAGCATGATGTCCTTCTCCAGGGACAGGTTCATCCTGATAATATGTCTAAAGTGTGAGAGACATATTGCCTTAATCTTTATCATATTTTATTTCCTCTTGTGACTATGGGCTTATGGTTAGTGTTCTTTTTGTAAGTATTGGAAATGTTACATTTTTTGCTGTAACTTACCCTCTAAGAAATGCTTTTGGTGTGCCCCAAAGGTTGTGTTTTTGTTGTAATTTAATCAATCTATAAATTGATTAAATTATAAACTTAACAAGGAATTTATATTCTATTATCCAATAGCTTTTTGAGCAGCATGTATTCAGTGTGCAAACATTTGACTTTTTCTTGTTGATCTTTTCTGTTGTTGATTTCAAATTTCATAGCATTGCAAGTTGAAAAGATGTTTTGTAGTACTTCGATGGTTTTAAATTTTTTAAGGCTTGTTTTGAGCCTAAAATATGATCTATTCTGGAGAATATTCCATGTGCACTGGAAAATTGTGCTTTTGTTGGGTTGAGTATTCTATACAAATCTATGTGCCAAAGTCATTTGATTGTGTTGTTTAGTTCATCTGTGTCTTTGCTGAGTTTCTTTCTAGTTTTTTCTTTCATCAAAAGTGTTGTGTTTAAATACCTTCCTATTGCTGTTAAGTGACATCAAGTGAGTTCTGACTCATACTAACTCTGTATAGGGTTTTCAAGGAGTGGTTGGTGGGTGTGAACTACTGACTTTGTAGTTCAAACCAACCTTGTTGTGCTTTGCTTATCCTACAGGACCACACCAGAACTCCTATTTATAACTGTGTGTGTGTATGTGTGTGAAGTGTCACCATATAGCAACCCTATATAGGGTTTTTGACAAGCGGTTGGTGAATTTTAACCACCAACTTTGTGGTTCATATTGACCTTAAAGTAAAGTTCTTATCAATGTGCCACACCAGGACTCTATTTCTTTTGTCAATTCTATTATAGTTTGATTAATGTATTTTGAGACTCTTTCATTGGGAGCATAGATACTTACTGAATTTTTAATCATGAGAAAATGTCCTTCTTTAGCTCTTATGTTGTTGTTTTTTTTCCTTAAAGTCTGTTTTATGAGAGATTAACATTGACACTCCTGCTCATTTTTTATTTCCATTAGCTTGATAAATTTTTTGCATCCTTTGATTTTTAATGTTTTTATCTTTGTGTGAAGTGTGTCTCTTATAGTCAGCATGTGGAGGATTCAGCTTTCTCATCCATTCTTCTACTCTCTGTCTTTTGATGTGTTTAATCCTTTAACATTCAGTGAAGTTATAAAAAGGTATGATTTTTTTGTGTGTGTTGTTGCTTGTTTCTTTGTTCCACATAGTTTTTGAGCTGAGTTCATTTTGTTTGTGCATTTTTGTGTAAGTTTCTTCATTGCTGCTATTTTAATGTTACTAAACAGCCCGTATTCTTAGTTTTACATGAAGGCTTATTAATTTTCTTTGAGACTACTCTGTAATTTATTAATTTCTTCCAAGTTTACAACAGTCTGTTGTATCTTGAAATCTGCTTGACTTCCTCTCCATTATGCACCTATGTATTTATTTAGATTGTACTTTTCATAGATATATTTTGTGATTTATCTGTCCCTGATGCTGTGTTTAATGTCTTCCAAATTAGTCATACTAGGTATTTCATTCAAGGCTGGATTCTTCTCTATTCCAGGTCATTAATTAGAATATAAAGTATGTTCATTGTCAACACAGTGCTCCCTAGAGTATCTATTAGTGCCTCTGTTCTTTGAAAGTTGGATTTTAATAAAACGATAAATCATTTTATTAGGAGAACAGTGATGAATTCTGTTTGCTAACATTACCTAACATAAGATTGCAAATATAGATACTAAAAATAATGACAAATTCTGACAACTGTACTGTCGTTGTTTGCCATTAAGTCAATTCTGATTCATGTCCTATATGTTGTTGCTGTCAAGTTGGGTCCAATTCATAGCAACACTGTAAGATTTCTGAGGAGTGGCTTGTGGGATTGAAATGCCAACCTATGATTAGCGATCCCAGTGCTTATCCTACAGAACTATATATTGTTGGTGTTGTTAAGTGCAGTCAAGTTGGTTGTGACCCATAGTGACCCTGTACAGTGTTCCTGAGGAACAAGTGGTGAGCTTGAACTGTCAACCTTTTGGTTCAGACCAGCTGATGAGTAGGAATCGTATGGATAGCACTTCATAACACTAGCAGAATTTGTCATTTAGGACTATTTTTAAGTGATATATCTTTATAACATACAAAGTTTTTTTAGCTACCAAAAAAAAAAAAAACTGTAGAAAATTTAAAATGTGAAACAATAGAAATATTACATTAAATTATGAAACTGCTGAAAACAGTTAGAAAATTACTAATTTGGATGAAAATCATCTGGTAGAAATTGCCTCTTATTTTTTCAGCACACTATACAGCAAACCTGATGTTAATCTTTGTGTGGCCTATCTTTCTAGAGCAAAGGTATCAAAATCAAAATATGCCTGATACCATGCTACCCCTGTTAATAAATTTAACAGAGGAAAGCATATGGGGAATTTGGTGAGTGAGAAATAAAGATAACTCTAATATATCCATAAATAGCAGAAATATATAACAAATTATAAGATATGTTATGTAATAAATATGTAAAGGACTATCCTTAAGGCCTACCATTCTTGTCAGTTTGTCATACTTTGATGACTTCCATATTGCTGGGATGCTGGAAGCAATGCCACTGGTATGTTATATACCAGCAGGGTCACCTATGAAGACAGGTTTCTGCGGAGTTTCCAGACTAAGACAGATTGGGGAGAAGGAGAGGCAGACCACTTCTGAATGATTAGCCACAGAAAACCTTATGGGCATTGTCAAATATAGTGCCAGAAAATGAGCCCCTCAGGTTTGAAGGCACTAAAAAATATGGTGGGGGAAAAGCTCTCCCCTCAAAGTATAGTCGGCCTTAATGTGAATGAAGCAAGCCTTTCAAAACCTTCATTTTCTCATGAGACACAACTCAAGTTGAGAAAACAACAGCTATCATCTTGCAGCGTTAATGAGAATAACTTTCAAGTCATTAACTATTGATTAGAACTGTGAAGGGTCTGGAATTACCCAGCTTTCAAGCTTACAAACTAGAGTGGTACAGTTTCATATGAAACACAGTCTGAGACAACTTACTTTGGCACTTAATGCACAATTGCAGAATAAGTAGCATGGACATGACGTTGACATACATACCTTACAATTCCCATGGCTGGAACATGGAGGAACCCATTAGATGTGCACGCTTAATGTTAGATAAGTGTCAAAATGTCTTAGGAGACAGACGTGAGACATACCTTCACCCAGCAACTTTCTTTACCAATTCTGACACCAGTTTTTTTATTCTAGGATACTCAGTACTTCTGTAACGGGTTTGATAATTCATTGCCACACAGACTCAGATATCTGAGTCTCATGATTATGAGGTTATTAGGGAAGTTAACATGCTACAGGCGTCCTTTTGTGAGGTAATTCACTGGACTGCAAAGATAGTTTGAATCCCTAGGTCAGTAGGTCAAACTCGCCAGCCGCTTCTCAGAAACCCTATACAGGGTTACTATAGTTTAGAATCAACTTGATGGCACTTAACAACAGCAACAACAACATTTTACAATTCAGGATCAGAAATGTTCAGCCTACCATTCTTTGGTCAGAACAGCTTCACCCTAGCTATGCTTGCAGGTAGGCCTCTCTCTGGCCCTCAGTCCCTTGGCCTGCTCAAGCAATGTTACAAAGCTACTTTAGGACTCTCAATAAATGCAGCAAAGGACAGTCAAGTTTGCTACAAGCTTCTGTCAGAGGCACTTAACTCTAGCTCGGCTCAGCAAACCTATTTTCCCTAATTAAGTGCCTGGAGGTTCCACACTTTGCAGTTCAGCTTTCTGTCTGAAGACACTTTGCTTTACTTGTTCTGTAGCCCAGGAAGTCCACCTCTCTATCTCATACACTAGCTCTTGGTTCTGCTGCTACCACCACTCTTTAGCCTTTCCTCTGGAATCCCAGCTCTGTCTCCCAGGTCAAGGAGGTTCAACATGCAGGGATCGCTGGCTCCTACAGATATGCTCCGCTCCTTGCTCCTCTTTTTTGTTGGTAGTGAGATGCCCACACCCTGCTTCTGAAATGGCTCATTTTAAACCCAGCAGGATTGCAAAATTGACGAGTAGCTTGTTAGATTTCCAAGTTTTTACAATCTTAATTAACCATTTTAACACTCACTCACAACTGAATCATATAATTCTACTAACATCTTCCCCCACCTTCTGTCACCCAGAACCATCAGAAAGTATGCTCAAGATCCCACGTAGTTAGTTGTTTAATGGGAGTTACAAAGATTTTGGCCAGAGGAGTCATATAAACAAACCAATTCACTGTATACTGCACATAGTCTAAGAAAACTGTTGTAAAGATACAGAGTTGTTGCCTTATCCCTTAAGGTTGTTCAGTGCATACTCAACCCTAAAGAGCTGCCAGTGCCTTGGATTTTTAGCACATGCAAAAAAAAAAAAAAAAAAAGTGGAGGGATATATAGGACACTTGACAAGTTGTCTTTCTTAGTACTCTGTCCCTAATGCTGACATGCAGTCCTAGTGTGGCACTGAAGGATTAGGCAAGGGACAACAAGGTCGGTTTGAACTGCATGGCTGGTGGTTCAGATTTACCAGTCGCTCAGCGGAATCCATTTATACAGTTGCTATGAGTCAGAACTGACTTGAGGGCACTTAACATCAAGAAAGCCTGAAATGATTTTGATTGAATATGAAAATCACTGTAGCATGCCACTCTATTGGCTTTTCTAGCTAATCTTATAGAGGCTGAGGTGAAATATGTCAGATAGCATTAATTAATTTAAGGATACTATAAAGCTTTCTGCTCCTGCGAAGATGTAAAGCCTTGGAAACCTTAAACATCTTTGCTATGAGTCGAAACTGATACAACAGCACTTAACAACAGCTATCAATAGTATTCTAAGCAGGCTGGTGAGGCACACCTGTAGTCTTAGTTACCATCATGCCACACAATGTTGCTCTTAAAGTAAAAAATGAAACATCGAATCCAAGAATAGTCAAGACAAAAATCCCCAAATATAAAATGGGTCTATGTAACTATCTCTCTTTTGTTCTGTTTATTACTGAAAGCAGATAAGAGTTGCATATAGTGACCACATTGTCTTGTTAAGGTGTGTGGAGCAGGAGGAGGCAAGGGAAATAGAATTCAGAATATTTTGTTTCTGATTTTTGAGGACACAAATATATTATTCTACCACCCTCAGAATCTCAACAATTCCCAAATTCTTAGAATTCTGAACAATTCCAGATGTCTGAATGTCTGAGGGTGACACGAAGAAGATTATGGGTTCAAAAAGTTGATGAGTAACCATTTCTACAAAACACATGATTGTCAGACAGTAATCTAGAAAAATCAGTGAAATTGTAGTTTAATTTCAAGCGCCATAACCTTGGTGCTAATGTCAATTAATTGCACTGAAAACAGCATCACTGTAATATGAAAAAGATGCCAATAGTGTATAAGCAGTACCTATAGGCTTTAGTAAGGAGCTCTGGTAGCATAGTGGTTAGGAGTCAGGATGCTAACTTCAAAGTCAGTAGTTCGCAACTATCAGCACTTCTGTGGGAGAAAGACGAAACTTTCTGCTCTCATAAACATTTACAGCCTCGGAAATCCTATGCAGGGTTTCTATGAGTCAGAATCGATTCCATGGCACATCACCACCACTATCACCACCATAGGTTTTAGAAGTAATACCAGTTGCTCTGTAAATTACTCTGATCATGGTGACCCCACCATGTGTGAAAGTAGAATTGTGTGCCAAAAGTTTTCAATGTTTGATTTTTTGGATTAGATCACCAGGGCTTTCTTTAATTCTGAGTAGACTTCAACTTCCAACTTTTTAGTTAGTATCCAGGGAAGTTAATAATTTTCACCTGATGGTGCATTCGGATAAGCATTGGGCTGTTAACCACAAGGTCTGCAGTTTCCACTAATGACCCTTTGGGAGAAAGGCTTTCTCTTCCTATAAAGATTTACAGTCTCTGAAAAGCTATACAGAGTTGAAATAGGTCAGAATTGACTCCAAGGAAGTGAGGTGATTTGAGTTGAGTTGAGGACTCCTAAGACTTCATTTTACTTGGGTATTTCAGCAATCAATCAACACTCATGGAAGCAGCAGTCAAGAAGTCAGATGACATATTGCACTGTATAAATCTGCTGCCAAAATCCTATCATCTTGAACATACTAGAGATTAAATATATCATTTTTAGAGCTAAGGTACCATGGTATTGTCCATCTCCTCATAGGCATGTGAAAGCTGGACAATGAATAAGGAAGACCTAAGAAGAATCAATGCATTTGAGTGGTGAAGAATATTGAAATTACCATTGATTTCCAGATGAATAAACAAATCTTTCATGAAAGAAATTCAGCCAAAATGTTAACTGGATTTGAGGATAGTGGGACTTCATCATAGATATTGTTTTAGTTGTCTAATGCTGCTAAAACAGAAGTACCACAAGTGGGTATCTTTAATAACTAGATATTTATTATTTAACAATATGGGGACCTTTTTAGTTAGGTGCTATTGAGTTAGTATTGACTCATAGCGACCTTAAGCACAACAAAACAAAACACTGTCCAGTCCTGTGCCAACTTCACAAGCATTGCTACTCTTTAGCTAATTGCTGCTGCCACTGTGCCATTCCATTTCATTGGGGGTCTTCCTCTTTTTTCTTAACATTCCGCTTCTTTACCAAGCATGATGTTCTTCAGGGACTGGTCCATCTGGATAACATCCAAAGCATGAGAGATAAAGTCTCACCATCCTGGCTTCAAAAAAGCATTATGACTGTATTTCTTTTAACACAGAGTTTGACAGTACAGTATGTTGTTTGATTTCATGACTGCTGATCCCATGAGTGTTATTGATTGCTGACCTAGGAAAATGAAATCGTAGTAGACTTCAACTGAAATAAATTCACTTCTGGCAGTCCAGAAGTGAGATGACATATTGCACTGTATAAATCTGTTTCAATATTATTATCCAACACCATAATTCAAATGTGTCGGTTGTTCTACAGTCTTCTTTATTCATTGTCCAACTGATTGGAAAAGATTCATATTTGTGCCCCTTCCAAAGAGACCTGACCCAATGTAAAGAGAAAATTATGGAATATAATTGATATCACATGTAAGGAAAATTTTGCTGAAATCCATTAAAAAATAACTGCAACAGTACATTGACAAGGAACTGCTAGAGGTTCAGGAAGGATTTAGATAAAGATAGGGAATGGGCATATCATTGTTGATGCCAGAAATATCTTGGCTGAAAGCAGAGAATACAAGAAGGATGTTGACTTGTGCTGTATTGACTATGCAGAGGTTTTCGACTGTGTGGATCATGGCATGCTATGGACAACATTGTAAAGAATGAGTATTCTGGAACATTTAATTGTGCTCATGAGGAACCATACATAGACCAAGAAGCAGTTGTTTGAATGAAACAAGGGGACACTGAATGGGTTAAAAATAGAAAAGTTGTGTGCCATGGTTTCACAATACTTATTTGATTTGTATACTGAGCACATATTTTGAGAATCTAGATTATATGAAAAAGAATGTGGCATTAGGACTGGAGGAAGACTCTTTAACAACCTACGATATGCAGATGGTATAGCGCCTCAATGTAAAGGCAACAAAAATGCTCATCACTGGACCAATAAAATAGTATCATCTGAAATGGAGAAAAGATTGAAGATCCAAGTACTTTGCTTGGATCTCCTATTAACACTCATGGAAGCTGTAGTCAAGAAATCAAACAATGCATTGCATTAGACAAATCTGCTGCGTAAGATCTCTTAAAGTGTTGAGGAGCAAAGATAGCAGTTTGAAGACTAAAATGCACCCGACCCAAGCCATGGCATTTAGAATATCTTAATCTGCACATGAAATTTGGGTAATAAAGAAGACCATAGTAGAATTGATGCATGCTAATATGAAATATTCTGGTGCTCTCTGACCTATTCCACTATCCACAAATTCTGCTGCTATTAGTAAGGTTTTCAGTTGCTAAACACTCAGAAGTGATCTGCTTCTCCTTCTCCCTAGTCTGCTTAGTCTGTAAACTCAGTTGAAACCTGTCCACAATGTGCAACCTTGCTATTATTGAAAATACTGGTGGAGAACTTCCAGTATTACAAAAGGACACCACAGTGTGACAGACTGGCAGACATGTGGTGGTATTTTGTGTGAAGGCATATTTTGTTAAGCCTGTTTGCTTGTAAAACAATACATCATTAAAAGAATGTAGCAATTTGATAGAGATCTAGAACTCTAAGAAAATATTTAACATCAGAATTTATGAAACAGCATTAAAGAATGAAGTCATGGTTTCCAAATAATTTCTTAAGAGTGTCTTTCTTTTAAAAAAAGGAAAGAAAAAACCCACAATCGTTTTTAGTTCACATCAAGATAGAGCAAACTAATCTTTTGTGAGAGCTAGCTTAAGTATTTTTTAAAAAGCAGAATGGACAACAGACACACACACAAAGGGAAGTTATTTCATGATACATCTACACAAGCCAAGAAATTCCAAGGAATACCTGAGCTACTTGGAAAGATGGGTCATCCTGTAGAGCTGACATCCTGATGAAGACTTTTAACCTCCAAAACTACGAGATAGCAAAGTCTTTACAACTTATGGTTTGTTGTTGTTGTTGTTGTGGCAGTACTAAGACAGCATCCCTGCACTCTCATATCTCTGCATTGCATGCTCCAAAAAATCTTAACATGACATCAGAGAAGCCAAAGGGAAGAGAATCTTGAAAATGGTCAGATTAAACCTTTCCTATCAGGTTAGAGGACTAGAAGTTCTATATATAAATTGAATTAAATTCTAGGGGGTTAAAGAGCCCAGATTCAAACATACTCTACTGTGACTCTTTGTTAAAAAATTTAAGGAACACAAATAGAAAAGAAACATAGTCATCCTGAATGAGATAAACCATTAGCAGGCTCACACTTCAGAGGCCAAATGGAGTCTACTGACTCATGACCATGGGACTCATAGATAGGAAAAAGAACAAAAGAAATCATCACAAGATCTTGATTGGAGGCTGATAAAATCCATTACCATCAGAGTGGGACCAGAAAAATGAGGAGATGACCATGATTGGGAAGTTCACCTAACTAAAGGTTATAAAAGGTATTGATTGCTGCCAGTGTTTCTACATTGTGCCTGGGGGTGACTCGTGACCATGCAGCCCTGAGTGATAGTCACCAGAATGCCAATTTTTAGCTTAAACTTAGTAACATTTGGCCATTTTCAATAAATTATTAAGGACACAACCTGTTAAGTTCCTCTATTCTCAGTACAAGCCTACGTGATAAGTGTCCCTCCATGAGTTTGCCTAGAAGTTGTAATCTACTTTCAACCATACTTTGAGGGCAAACTGCTCTTCCTTGGCTTTGCCCAAGCCTTCTCTAAAAATACCCAAGTTTCTGGTTCAGAAAGAATTCAAGATGTGTCAGAACTAATGTTAAGACTCACAATGGAATTAGGGCTCCCATTATAGATTGCAGTTTTCCACAACCCAAATGCTTTCCAATTTAAGCACTAATGTTGTTGTTGTCAAGTGCAATAGAGTTGGTTACAATCCATAGTGACTCTGTATAGGGTTTCTGCAGAGCAGCCAATGAGTTTGAACCACTGACCTTGTGGTTGAAACCGACTTTGCAGTCCAGCACATTAAGATAAAACTGTCTGCTCCAGTAAAGATTCATAGTCACGGAAACCGTATATGCTTATTATGATTCAGAGTTGACTCTATGGCAGTGGGTTTGGTTGGGTTTTTAAGCAAGTGATGAATTCCTCAGATGAAATGCAAATTTACTTCATGGTTACATCTATGTTGCGATTGTGATATTTGCAAGAAATGAGGAGGGGGGACCAACATCATAGTCATTCATTTTCTCTCTGACCCAGGAGTCATTTGTCTCTTGTTAGTATCCATAAAACAGTTACTGTCTTGTTAGCTTCCTAGTGTAAGTTATGAATGCCAGAATGTACCAGAATCCAACTATAAGGTGAGTAGAGATGTTAAGACCCATTGAGTTTATTGTAGTATAAAATGGAGTACTTGATATTGATGTGTTTTACATACAAAACATTGATAACAAGTCTATGGAAGAGGACATCATGCTTGCAAAAGTGGAGGGTCAATGAAAAAGAGAAAGACATCCAATGAAATGGATTCATACTTGGGCACAGGTATAGCAGTGATTGCTAGGATAGTGTTGGATCAAGCAGTGCTTTGTTCTGTGTTGAACACAATAGCACCTTACACATGAGATACAGAAAAGAAAAAAAACAATAGTAACTTTTAGGTCAAAAAGCAAGGAAAAAAACCAAAAACTTACTTTGTCAAGTTAAGCAGCTTTTACAGGGAAGGTGTTGTAATAGGACTGGTTTCCTGAAAAGCACCTGAGATAATCCAAGAATTCTGATACTGGATTTAAAAGTAAATAGTGATATACTGCAGCTGGCCCATACTAGCTTGTAAGACCCATTTCATTGGCTTAAAAAAAAAAAATCACTAGATTCAGGTAAGAGTTCCAAGGGAAAAGAAATCTATATTCTAAAGAATTAGCTCTGAGTTTACATATGCCACCATCAGCAAACAGCACAGCTATAGAGCTGTGAAAATTGCAGACCTTTACAACCATGCCTTTGATTAATGACTTAATTAAAGTGGGATTAATATAGATCTGTTGGTGAGGAAGAATGTTGGTGAAAATAGAAAATATTCTGGCACTATATCCTGCCAGCAGTCATTGTAGAAAACCTTGCTAACAGGGTGACCGAGTTCATGACTTAAACACTTGAAGATCTCCTCATGGAAAGGTTGATGTTTCCAAGCTATGCAAGAGGAGATTGAGATCCAAATAAACAAACTTTAAAAGACTACTACTAAGTCAGTATATTATACAGTGTACTTTTTATAAAGACCCTTAGGGGGGAAATTCATAAATAAAACTTCTCTCAGGTCTGGGTCACAGGCAGAGTTGTAATGCTCCTCAATAATTGTTTTTTTGTGTTTTTTTTTTTAACTTTGTGAACCCTATAAATCTTGTAAATAATCCCATTTTCCTTTGTGGACCTGACAGCTAGTGAGATTACAGCTAAATTTGTGGCTTAAGTAATATATTAAATTGTGAGGCTCATATGTCTGGGTGCTAACATATGCCCTAAGCCTACACTTTTCCTCTTATGATTTTCTCTTTGTTTCACTCCTTTAACCTTAATTCTATCCTTCTTGTCTACATATTTTTGTAAGTCACCATAAGGCCCTTTGTTTGGCAATGTGTTATAAAAAAAAGGGCCTAGGCACAACAGCTGGGTTTGGAAAGCACAGTTGTATTTGTAAAGCTTGCTTGTTTTCAAGGTTCTATCGTGGCCATATTTCAGCTTCTACTTCCAAAAGCCCTAAGACTCTTATTTCCAAACGAATTTTATAAAAATGGAAAAGAACACGAAAGTTTGGAATATGACCAATATAACACAGAGAAATGAAGGATGAGATGCAAAATTTATCCTCTCATCCACTCTAAAGATCCAAATACTGGGACAGGACTAGATAATGAAGTGTTGGTCTTTCAGGACCCAAGTTATCGCAACCCTTATGTCAAGATCATTGTTTGTTTAGGCAAATTTTTCTCCCAGTAACAAGAAGCTAATATCAATCTAATGATGTTTAGATACTTTTTTCTAACCTACACAAAAAAATAATCATGGCCACAATGCCTTATATATACTTGATAGTATAGATACATTTTTATAGATTGCTTTTTTAGAAGGCAAACAGAAAGTATGCCTTACTTTTAAAAGACATGTACCTCTTACATCAGAAATACACTCTTTAATGCCCTGCCCCCAAACAATAAAAATCAATCCTTATATTAAATGCGTGGTTATTTTTAGCACTGGAAATGTATATAGTGACTGCATTAGGCACAAATCCTTACCAGTTTAAGTTAACAAAATGATTGTTCTTGTTAAAGTGCCATCGAGTCCGTTCTGACCCATCGCAACCCTGTATAAGGTTTCCAAGGAGCTGCTGGTGAGCTTGAATCGCCAACCTTGTAGTTCAAATGGCTTTGCAGTCTGGCACACAGTGTCACAGTGCCACACAAGGACACCATGAAACTGATGATGAATTCAAGAGACAAATTAATTACATGACAAATGAGAACCTAAAATGCTAAAGTATTAGTATGCATTAAATAAATTTAAGTATATCTAGGTAACTAATGTACCATTTTAAATATAACTAGATACTTCCATATATCATTTTATATAAATTCAAGATGATCAAACTCTACCTTTCCCTTCTGATTGGACTACATCTTACTATGTCTTACTAGGTTGTTGTTGTGTGGCATTTAGTCGATTCAGACTCATAAATACTTATGAGTATAGGGTTTCCAAGGAGTGACTGGTGGGTTTGAACCTTGTAACCTTGTGGTTCATAGTCCAGTGTTTTTCCTTCAGCACCACACCAGGACTCAATCTTATAGGGTTAAAGTCAGAAGAATCTTTTTGTAGGATGTGGCAAAACAAGTAAATCTGATTGTGGATAGACATTAAAGATGTTTTTAAAATGTCATACATTTTGAAATTGTAGAAACACTGTTGATCTATGTCCTCATTTTTGCAAATCATGTCGCTGAGATAAGGGAGAGCAGATTTTTATATAAACCTAGTCTTTTTAACAGCAAATCCAGAAGAATCATTGTTAAACCAATAATTGTACTACATGAAAAGTATATTTAGAGTAAGAATTTAGATTGACATGAGACAAGTTTTAGGGCATAGTTGTTAATTTTCCCTCATACTCACAGGTATGAAATTGCACAGGTGCTTTCTTTGTGGCACAGGCTTTGGATAATGTTTTATAATAGTTACTAAAAATAATGTAGGGATGTCAACTCAGAATAAATCTTACAGATACTTTATTACTCTTTAAAATATGTATATTTTATCAGTATCATGGGAAAGCTTTTATTATGACTTCAAATGTCTACTGTGTGATGTTTTTGTTGTTACGTGCTGTCGAGTCGATTCCAATTTATAACAACCCTGTTGAGGGTTTCAGAGCAGCATCTGGTAGGTATGGTGGGCCGAACTTGTGGTTCATAGTCCAATGCTTATCCTACAGTGCCATACCATGAGTTCACTATGTGAAGTAGATAAATAAAATTGTTAGTAGCGTTTATATAGTACATTGGTATCTGGTCATGTTCGAGGAGACTATGAAGGCAGTTTTCTAAACTTTTATCTTCAAAATAATACATTATAGAGGGCCAGAGTGTAATTTGTACTTCATAATTGAAGGAGGCGTTGTTAATATTATTTTCTAATAGGATAAGGTTTGAAATGATTTGCCCACGGTTCTAAGTGACAGATATAATATTAGTCTATTTACTTGATGCAGTTCTTCTTTCAGCAGTTGTTGGCTGTCTAAGGTGCCCTGGGTATTTATCTATACTACAGGTAGATATAGGGAAAGACATCTCTTTGTATTCAAGATCACTGCTTTAGAAAATGTACCTCTTCACTTCTTGTGAACCCTGTGTGACTGCTCTATTCAATGATATAAGGTCATTAAGAGTCAGAAATGGCAGAAAGACCCACAACACTAATCCTGATGTGTGAAAAACATTTGAAAATATATCATTGTCTGCATTTTAAAGTTAGGGAAATGTGGTCACATTTCTTAAGGATAGGAGAGGGATCAATGTGAAAACAGAGAAGGAAGATCAAAGTTAGGTCTTACCTTTGCAGTATAGTTGATGATATGTAGGAAGATAGATGGGTAAGTAGCTAGATAAAGAGATGAAGATTGTTGTTATTAAGTGTCATGGAGAGCCAGTTCTGATTCACAGCATCCCTGTAAGAGTTTCTGAGGAGCAACTGGTGGATTTGAACTGCCAATCCTGCAGCCCCACACCTTTACTCAAGTTAGATAGAGATATAATGTAGGGAAATTACAAATCTCTGAAATAACAGACTCAAATGTTAAAAAACCTATCATTTTGCTTAGCTGACTGTTTTTTCACGCACTCATGCTATAATTTAGCATTTCTATGAACACATGTATTGATGAAATGTGAAATTATGAGCACATAAGTGACAACAAAAACATCTTTGTAAATGAATAGATGGTATGTTAGGAAAGACAGTTGCCATTCTTCTTAGAATTTGGCATGTGTATATGTCTGCAATGAGGGGGAAAAATGATGGGAGTTTTATAATATAATTCATTTCTCCATATTACTCTAAGGGCGAAAAAAAGGCAGAATAGGCTTTATTACTATTATCAAAGTGAAATATTAAACATGTACATGGAAAATAATGATTTTGATTCATATGGCCACTTGACAGATGAAGAGAAAACATAGTTTCAACTGGAATTTATTTTTGAAGCAGTGTGTAGTGAATAACAATGTATTTTAACTTTAAAATTCTAATTCACATTCTTCATACAGTAACATAATATTTATTAATGAAAAGCAAGTATTTAGATAAAGAAATTTAGAAAGCAGTGCATGTGTATTAATTTGTCAAATTATGGACAGTCATCAAGTGTTCCATGTATGCACTTAAATTCAATGTAGATGACAATAAAAGAAATGCTAATCTGAAAAGTAAAGATTGTAATTAACCATCAAAGTCAAGAACAGCAAAAGCACACACACAAACAGAAGTTCACATTATCCATTATAATTGGGAAATAAATTAAAACTATTAATAATTGAGGTCCTAATTATTTTGAACCCATCCATCACCCTGACTGCTGTGTGATGCAGGCACCAATAGGCATCTGCCCTGAGAATTGATTATTAGCACTCTGTCTAGTTTACTAATTAGTTGAAGTGGGATGTAAGTTCCACTGAAGGTATAAAGTGCAGGTGATGAGGAGAGCATAAGGAAAAGCTAGATTCATGAAATGAGGGAAAAAAATGTACTCAATTCTTTTCCTGGCTCTAGTGTAGTGGATTATGAGCTGGTTTGCTAACTGGAAAGGTCCGTAGTTTGATTCTATTAGTTTCTCTGCAAGAACAAGAATGAGACTTTCTGCTCCCATTAAGATTTATAGCCTTTGAAATCCTATAGAGGGTCACTGTGAGTTGGAACCAATCCATGGCATATAACCACCATATTGAATAAAAGGTTATTAACAATATTTTAATAGAAGCTACCGTATTCCATTTGGAAGAACCAGTAGAATAAACAATGTGTTTTTACATCCCTTTTAATAGTTTGGTCTAATGATATCAATGACATATCACATATAAAATTCAAGGCATTTTTTTTTTCTTTCTGTATTTTAAAAAGATGTTTGTAGCCAACCTATAGTTGTAATTCTATGACAACTCTCAGAGTGTGCAATTCATGAAAAAGACAAGTCTAGAGGAAAGAGAAGTTCAGCATATGTGATTTGAAGGTCATTAAATCACAACTATCTAATGTTATCTTCGTCATATTTTCTCATTCTTCCTCTCCTTGTTCTTCATACCCCAAATAACCTTTTTTTCAGATCGGCAGTTTTAGTAATAGTATAATCATACCCGTCTGTTCTCATCTGAATTATGCAAGATCTGGTGTTTCTTCTACCAGGTTGAAAGCTGGTTCTGATTAAGAGCTAAAGAAATCCCTATACCTATCTAGAAATAATTACCACCAATATCTTTATAAAAATCACATAGAAACATCATTGATACGAAGTATTCTTATGATTAAACATACTTGGGTATCTTCCCTGGGTTCTACAAGTTTAATCCTGAGTCAGGGTTTTACAGAATAATGGGTCTTATAAAATAACTGTTGAGTCAGATTCATTTAGTTACTTAATTTTTTGCTACAATGTATACTGTCCCAAATAAACTGACCAAATAATGGTATTTGGTTGTTCTGTCTAAATGCTGCTTATCTCTATAATATGAACTTAGGAAATGATTAACTTTATGAATTTTTTAACTGAACCAATCAACTGGGAATTGGTAAAATTTGTTTGCTATATATATGTAATGTTTTTCATAGTTTCTTACAAAAATTGAACATAACATACAGTGGCATCTCAGATATCATGGCATTAGTCTTCTACTAACATCAAATTTCTAGAACAGTACTCAGATCCCAATGAAAAGCAAAGGAAGCTTCAGAGAATGACACAGTTTTTGCCTAAATCTACATACCTGATCCCAATGCAATCATAATACATTTTCAGTAATAACAAACAAAAGAAGCAAACTAGTAATACACACTCTCACACCTTGAGGAATTCAGTGATAGATTTTACAGTGCTATAGTAACCAAATAAGGCAAATATCCCAGCCTGAAGTTGAAGATAAAATTAAGGAAATGCAGAGAGAATAAGATGGGGTATTAGCTGAAATGGCCCTAGTCTTCAAGAAAATAGTTTTTCGGTGCTCTCTGAGTACTAGCAAAATATAGCATGCTTAATCTAACTTCTATGCAAAATATTTCATACTTGAAAGAATTATTCTAGTGTTTGAAAAGGAAATAGTCTTGAGTATGAGGAAAGTTCAATGGCATATATCATTGCTTCTCAAAACGTAATATGCATAGGAATCACCTGGGAATCTTGTGAAAATGTGTATTTTCATTTAGAATGTCTAGGGGAGGGGACAAAATAGTTTATTTCCAAAAAGCTCCCAGTTGGTGTTGAAGATATTTTTAGCAAGGATATAGGATGCATTAATTTCTAATAATGACAGGTAATGAGATGCAACTTTATGTGACCTCACATTTGTTAAAGTTTGAAATAAAAACATATAAAAGTATAAATTAGGAAGTTTGTGCATTACAATTTCATTCACTTGGAATTAAGGAAATAGTATAACAAAATATTTTAAAAATGTAAGAGAACCATGAACAATAGCAGTGCATTTATTTAGTCTTTCTACCATATAATAAGCATGCATGGGGGAATTGACTGAAATCTGAACTTGGTCAATACTGTGCAGAATCTGAGGTGAGTTAGCTATATCATACTAAGTAATATTCTGTAGGCTTTCAACTCTTCTTACACTACAGTGTTTTCATTTGTTTTATGTCTGGTGAATTTTAAAACACAAGGCAAAGTTTTTTTTTTTTTTTTTTTTTTTAACATTTTGTGTTTTAAAAGATACTTCGTTTTAGTTTCTATTGATGGTGAAACACTGTGCTTTTCTCAATGATGAAAAATCAAGACTATATCCTTTCATTTAAAAAGTGCCTAGGCAGTCATTTTTGGGCTCTGTACTTCATACACATAAATGTTATGTGCATTGAAATAGTTTATAAATAAGCTGAAGTTGGGAGACGTTAAATACATTTGAAATTAGACTTTTAGCCTTTTCAGGCATTTTAAATATTATTTAGCTTTTGACCATGCCAAATCCTTTTTGTTGAGTTTAAAAAATACTTATTTATGCCCTATGACAGTAATCTGAGGTTTTTCATCCACATTGAAACTGTGTTTCTAGGTTTCTTATTGTCTCTTGAACCCTTTCCTACTTCTCTTTCACTGAAAATGAGACTTTTGTGATACTCTAAATAATATGTAATTTTGGTGGTTAAGCTGAATCACAAATAGGATATATAGACAGAGTGTGGATTGTGGGCAGTGCACCACAGAAAGTTGTAGATGAAATAGATAAATGATACATGATTTCAAGTGTTTCTCCAAAAGTCAAAATATACATGTGTAAAAACTGTAAAACATTTTACATTGGACAATAAGGAAAATGGGTTCTTCATTCAAAATCATTTACAGAAGTATCGCACATTTATGATTACATTAATAAACTTTGCAATTCTATCATTTAAAATATCAGGTTGGTATACATTCAGCAACTGTATAAACCTGTTACCTGTAAAAATCTTTCCCAAATTTTCCAATATAAATTTTTTCCCAATGGCTTATGAAAAATAAAACTGCATATACCATAAAAAGTATTGTGAAACTACAGATGAAACATAGTCTATATAAATCAATAAAATATAAATGATGATTTACTCAATTATTTGTTTATTAACATGGATGAAAAAAAACAAAAAAACAAAAAAAAAACTCTCAGTATTCAACAAAACTGTTAAGGATTTAAATGATATGTTATTTAGTGAATTGAGGATCCATCCAAAATGATTTTCTGAGAAGAAAAATTAATTGATAAAAATGTAAGTGCAAATTTGTCTCTTTTTAAACTTTAAAGCATATTGTTCAGTTTTAGCTTGTGCGCATGATGTAAATCCCATACATTGTTTGCTCAGTGACAATAAAAAGCACAGTTTATTACAAACTTAAGTAAAAATGAAAATAATTTTTAAAAATTGGTCACAGTTTAGTCATTGGTATATGGAGGTTGTTCCAAGGGCCCATCCAAAGCTCCTCCTCATCTGTCTGCAAATGATCAGTATGGAATTCCAAAGAGTCCTTGATGTTCTTATTGTCAACCACAGATTTCTCTTCAGCTGTGCTTTTGGGCCTGTTCCCCAGTGGCTTCACTGCTGTACTGTCAATCCCAGCAGGACAAGGGGCAAAGGTAACAAGAGATGGCCTTGTGTTCAATTTCTCAGTAGAAAATGGCCCTTTTGATAATGTGTTCAGGGGAATATTCTCCTCATGTGTCACTGCCAACTTGTCAAGTTTCTTAAAGTGCCTCCCCAGTCGGACAGGGGAAGTTCCTTTTAAATTATCGGTGAGACAGGCACGACGGGTTCTCACTACGGAACCATTCTGTGCAATATATATATTGCCATTAATATTACTGTGGATATTAGGATTGTGAAATCGGCTTCTCTGACATTCAGGAGCACTGTCTTCTCCTGTTGAGCTGCTTTCATATTCTCGATCAACAACCAACTTGATCATTCTTTGTCTTGCCCACTGTCAAAAAACACAGCATGTGAGTCATTACCAAGTGGTTTAAATAGGCAAAGATTGCATTGCATGTAGAATCTAAACCACCACCATTCAAAAAACTATCAGAAGTAAAATAATTAAAAATTCAAGAGACTTTGAGGGAAATTAACAGTCTAGTGATATTTTTCACCAATTTTTCATTGGCTCTAGAGATTATAACTTTTGGAAAAAGTGTTGCTGGATTTATGAAGTAGACATTTCAGGAAAGTGTAATTTTTTTTTGTAATGCTTCACTAAAGATCAGATCTGTTTGATAATTGCTGTACAACTTTGGAATGTTACAGTGACAGGAATTTTCAACATTAATATTATCTGTTATAATAATGCTTCTATTCCCAATATATTAAAGATAGCCATTCACTTGAAGTACCTTGGTTGTCAAGGTTATGTATGTGTATGGTAGCTTCAAGTTGATCTACAACAATGGAATATAATTGTGCTAAATTTTCCTTTGTAGGTAACTGAAACAAATGAATATTTAATTTTTTTAAATAATCCATATTAGAGATTTGCAAGGAGCAAAAGGCAAACAAATAGTCAAAAGAGGACTGGAGTTTTGGGACATGTGAAGTATAATCATTCGTATTTTTTTAAAAAACCAAAGTAAAAGCCATGCTTTGCAGATTTTAAATATGTACTTCAAAGCTAATGTATAATATAATTAGTACAATTAATTGTTTTTCTGAATGCACTTTAACACATATCAAGAACAGAAAGCAAGTGGTAATAACTTAGTGTAAACTGTCAGATATAAATGTAGTTGAAGAAGCTCTTGACATTTTTAATAATGCGTTACCTAGTTGAAATGTACATATATGCAAAGGAAGATATTTAGAGATCTCAATTGTTGTTGTTGTCATATTTATTTTATAAAGATAATATTCAAAATATCTGATATGTTTATCATCTATTCTAATAGGCAAGTCATCACTGACATTCTTAGTAGCTTTTCAACAGAAATTTCACTAGAAACCATGAAGTATTAACTGATTGTGTTATGACTTACTAATTAAGCAAGTAATCAGTTTTACCCTCAGTTTCTAATATTCAAATCTATTTGAATTGCATATATTATTCACTTTTCTGGCATGCTTCTGATCTTTAGTCAGATCACAATCATGAACAATTTCCTCCCTTTCAAATGTTATTTCAAAGAACACACAGAGAGAGGCACTGCAAAGGAGAGCACTCATCACAGCAAAAGTCCCACCTACTATGTTCTCTTTTAAAGTGCTGTGTTGTAACCTTCGGAGTTGGCACCTGAAGTCGTCTTTTGGGTGGCATTCCTGCTTGTGTCATATTCTGGCACCCGGATGCCCCAAGGACCTCCAGATTGACTCTCACTACTACTGCTACTTGATTCTGATTCCCCCTCACTTGCCGCATCTCCTTCCATAGAAGCTGATTCGACGCTGTCCTCCTCAGTGACACCTTGAGCTTCAAGGTCTGGCGCTTCTTCCATTGGAGCCAGCTCAGTTTCCTCACCACCTTCGGGGGGTTTTCCTTCTCGTCCCTTAGGTTCTTCCTGTTCTTCAGGTGGCTCCTCTTTTCTACGTTTGATTTCTTTGACTTCCTTTCCAGCAGGCCGTCTTCTTGCCAGCACGATATTTTTTCTTGCCTTTTCTCCTTCTGACTCTGTGGATTCTGATTCTTCTGATTCAGGGGTAGAACTCTCCTCCATCTCAGAGGGAGTCTCTGATTCAGATTCTTCTTCTGTGGTCTCAGACTCACTGAACTCTGATTCTGTTTCACTGTATTCGGTATAGTCTGAGGATTCTTCTTCAGATTCTACAGTACTTTCTGTAGCTTCATCTTGGTCCAGAGTTAGTTTCAAATAATCTTTATCTTCTTCCTCAAGAGGCCTCTGCCACTCTTCACCCTCAAGGTCAGTGATGCCTCTTTTGTCAGCTAGCTCTCTAACTTTATTAAATATCATTGGGAATATTCGGGCTCGTTTCCATGTCGTGTATGTTGGCTCAGCTGCTGGTGGTTTTTCAATAGTTACAACTACTTCTTCCTCCTCACTAGGTTCTATCACTTGAACTTTTGGTGTTTTTATTTTCTTTGGCTTTTCCTGAAAATTATGAAAATGCAATTGAAGTTTCAGCTTTAGGGTCATTATAATGTGATTTTGTCACGCATGAATTAAGCAAAAAGTATCTGAATGTTGATAGCTTCATGTCCGCTAAACATATCTGGCCTCAGATAACAATCATAGAATTGTCTTGTATTTATCCCCACTGTGTAGAGACAGAGGGTGATGAAGAAAAAGTCAATTCATTCATGCTGACTTCTATATCATAATGCAAAAATCGGATTTTTGTTCAATTTTTACTTATTCAAAATTTATTTTTTGTATCTTAGATCAAAAGGTTAAAAATCAATTTAAAATCATTTGAGAAATATTTTATATAAACAGCTGAAGCAAAAATTGAGTAGTATCTTAATTTTAAAAAGGTTAACACTACCATGAGATTCATTACACTCTTCAAAGTACAAAATTTTGGTTAAGTCATGATAAACATAAATTACATAAATCCTTAAAAATATTATGACAATATTTTATTTTTCTTTGCTAACTTAAAGATGGACACTATGCTTAAAACTCTTATTTATGCTAGTCAGTATAGGGGGAAAAGTAACCACTCTATGGCACAATGCTTTATAGATATTTGATTATAATGTTAGCATCATAAAGCAGCAATTAGAAATTAGAAATTGAACTTGCATAATAATTAATTTCCTTCCATATACAAGGCAACACCATGGTCATTAGTAAATTTGTATGGAAAATGAGTGCTAAGTGAATTAGGTTTCTGAAAATAGTATGTTGTACAGTCTGTTTGTCAAAGAGGGCAAAAAATTAAAGTGATTACCTCTTCTTCTTCATATTCCTCTTCAGCTTCACCAACCACCTCACCATATTCCTCTTGCCCAGGTGGTGGTATCAAACGACGGCGACTTCCATATTGAGGCATTTCGTACCTGTAATAGAAACTTAAAACTTTAAGCATTTTTTTCATATGTTCTGTGTAGAATCTACCTTGAAAGATCTGTTTCTTCTTTATCTTCATCATTCAATCAACAGCTCTTTAGGCAGCACCTACTATGTGTAAGATTCCTTGTTGACAAGTTACAAAACTAAAGGGTAATGACTACTACCTTCCGACCAGTGTTTTTGTTATAATGGTACGCTGGAATAACAATAAAGAAAGTTGAACTATTTCAGATAAAAGTTTGGGAAAACCAGGACAAGGAGCCAGAGTTATTGTTTCATAATTACATTTTCTATTCTATCTTTTTAAATCTGTTAACACTTACACAGAGGGAAATGATTTTGGAATACTTGCCTACTGAACTCTAAAGTGTTTTTGCTTTTTAATTGCTGCTGGCAACAACTTGAAGATGACCTGTTAGATATAATACTAAACATTTTATAAGGAAGGCATGGTGAATTCAGGAATTGAGCAAATATGTCTGACTTCTATTTCTCTTGTAAACATTTTTTAATATCTTAAATCATTTTTAGAGACTCAATTAGTATTGATGTAGAGCACCAATATGGAAATATTGCTAATAATGTTTCAATGAAACTGATGAAATCACAATTACAAAACTGGTGTTAGTAATAATGATTATTTAGTACCTCCCTACTAGCTTCACATGCACAAAATACAATGAAAATACTGGATAAAAATCTAAAGATGTACCCATGCTCATAACTGTAATAATCTTGTCCATATTCCTGGCCAGGATCAATTCCAGACTCCATGGATAACTCCTATTGTTCAAAAGAGAAACTGCATTTGAAAACAAATTCTTAGCACATTTCAGTTCAAAGTTAGATCCCCACACATAGAACTCGATGATTCACAAAACACTCCTGCCAAAATAATTTTAATTGTAAATGTTAAGCATATTTGAATATAATTTTTACTGTAATTATTTTATGTAAAATAAGGTTATGCTATTAGAACTGAGACACAAAAATCATCAAAACCTCCAGTTTTCCTAACGACCAGTTAAAGAATCTATTAACAATGACAGATGAGCAAGGAATCTTGTAGCAATGACAGATAAGCATTTTTTACTTATTCTCGCATAACTTTTAAAGTAACAATGTTGTTGTTGTTAAGTGCTGTCGAGTCGATTCCGACCCATAGTGACCCTGTACAGGGTTTCCGAGGCTGTAAATCTTTATGGGAGCAGACTGCCTCATCTTTCTGCCACGGAACCGCTTGTAGTTTCGAACTGACGACCTTGAGGTTCGAAGCCCGATTCGTAACCACTATGCTACCGATCTCCTTAAAGTAACAATAGACAGTTAATATTTAACTGTAGGAAAACTTTTATTTTTAATAGAGCTTAGCCATGGGAAGAACTTTGACATGTGTCTTCAGCATTGTTTCATTTTCCTGCTAATAATGTGCCAGTGTTCTTTCTATCCATCACTTGCAATTCTAATTAAAAGATTTTGTAACATTCATTCGTTTAGACATTCATAAGAATTTAAGCTAATGTATATTACCACCTAAGGATGTTTACATTTTAAGCATACTGCTAATTCTGAATTGAAAGCTTTTTTTTTTTTTTTTTTCTTAATAAAAGGAATTCGTATGGGCAAAGATCTTTCAATGTTAGTTCTAAATTCAAGACAAAAGTGATTTTTATAAATTTCTACTCTTATTTAAAAAATGTGTTTCTTGCGATATATGCATGATTATAGTTTCAGTAACTATTAAATGAAATCCAAGGAAATTTGCAACGGATGTCAAGAGGGAAAGGAATACATATAGGAAGGAGTCCATAGGAAAATGGTTTCTACTTATTTCCAAGATTGCATATTATTGATAAGAATTGCTTCTGCTGATCCAGGCATAACAATGAATCAGGAAAAAAAAAATATGCTGACTTCTGAAGATATAAATGCATTATAAATAGTATAGAAGTTAACAGCCTAAATGAGAGAATTGGGCAATGGCCATCAGTTTTGCACAGTTTGGTCAATATCATGTAACCTGAAATTTTGGCTTCTCTTGAAAAACAAAGACAAAACACCATAGTCTTACTTTTTTTAAATTAATCTACTTGGAGATACTAATCTTTTACAGCAAGTCACAAAGTATCAGATACTGGAAAGTTTTACTTTGTTGTTGTTAAATTCCCCATAGTGACCCTGTATTGGGTCTGGTAAGTAAGTGTCTGGTAAGCTTGAACCGGCAACCTTGCAGTTCCAACTGACTTTGCAGTCCCGTGCATTAGCTTACAGTGGCACACCACAACTTCGTTTTACTTAGAGATCTGTAATAGCTGACATAGCTACTCCAATCTCTTCTACTATAAACTTAACTTCAACAAAACTCCAATAATTTACATTTCTTCCCTGGCTTTTTTAGTCACTGAAGTTGGCAGCCACTGTATTACACTAATTTACTATTTAATGACTTTACAGTAACAGATACTCTATGATCAAGTTATAATGGAATCCAATTGATGTTTGAAGTGGTTTGCTTAACCCTTAAAGTGGCAAAAAATAAAAAAGAGGAAGACTATTAATACCCCGTGTTTGAAGGGATATGGAGATCCTGGGAATTCACATTCTTCTTACAATTATGCAAAAACCTTTTTGAAAATATTCATCTCTAATACAAAATAAAACATATGCTTATCCTCTTTTACAACAAATCAATTCATTGGTTGTTGTTCTGAGCCATTGTATTGGTACTGACTTTGTGACCCTGTGTACAACAGCACCAAACACTGCCTGACTCTGAGCCAGCACAATTGTTACTACACTTGAAGCCATGCTGTTGTCACTGTATCATTCCATCTCAGGCCTTCCTCTTTCATTTTATGAAGCATAATGCTTTTCTCCAAAGACTGGTCCCTCCTTATGTATTATGTATGAGAGATGAAGCCTGGATTCTAAGAAGCCTTCTGACTTTACTTCTTCCAACTGTTTGATTTGTTCTTTGGGCAGTCCATTGTACATTTAATATTCTCCGCTAACACCATAACTCAAATTCATCAATTTTCATATGTTGTTCTTGTTAAGTGCCGTCGAGTTGGTATCACCTCATAGTGAATCTGAACAGGGTTTCCAAGGAGCAGCTCGTGAGCTTGCACTGCCAACTTTGTGATTCAAACCAACCTTGCAGTCCAGCACATTAATCCACAGCGCCACATCAGGACTTCTGATTCTACGGTCTTCCTTATTCACTGTCCAGCTTTCACTTGCATATGAGGTTTTTGAAAATACCATGGCATATGTGAGGTGCACCTCAGTTCTCAAGCTGACATCTTTGCTCTTCAACACTTTAGAGAGACCTTGTATAGCAGAATTGCCCAATGCAATACGTCATTTGATGTCTTGATTGCTGCTTCCATGAGTGTTAGTTGGTGTAAGCAAAATACAATCTTAGACAACTTCAATTCTTTTTAAATTTATCTTAATGTTATTTATTGGTTCACTGGGGAGGATTTTTGTTTTCTTTACATTTTTAGCAAGCAAGCTTGTATCTCAGGTTGTACTGCAGGCTGTTAATGAGTCTTCCTCGAACCTAATGCCACATTCTTATTCATATAATCCAGATCTTCTAATTATTTGCTTAGCAAACTAAGTATGGTGAAAGAATGCAACCTGGTTCACACCTTTCCTAATTTTAAACATTTCAGTGTTCATTTGTTGTGTTTGAACTGCCTCTTGGTGTCTATACAGGTTCCTCATAAGCATATTAAGCTTTCCAGAATACTCATTCAGTGCAATATTGTCCATAGCTTGCCATGATCCACACAATAGAAAGCTTTCGCATAGTCAATAGAGCACATCTGACATCAGCAATTAAAGCCCTTATTTCATATGCTCATCTGATTGTGGCTTGAACCTCTGAAATTTCCCTAGCTATGCACTGTTGTTGCCATTTTTGCATTATCTTTCAAAAACTTCTATTTGCATGTGTTATTAATAATGTCCAATGATATCTACATTCCATTGGAATGGGTACAAGTATGGATTTCTAATTATCAGTTGGCCAGGTAGCTGTCTTACAAGTTTCTTGGCATAGATGAGTGAGTGCCTCCAGTACTGCAGTAGTTTGCTGAAAAGGTTTCAATTTGTTTCCCATGAATTCCTGGAGCTTTTATCTTTGCCAATGCCTTCGTTGTACCTTGGACTTCTTTCCGAATCACTTGCTTTTGATCATATGCTACCTCTTGAAATGACTGAACATCAACCACCATTTTTGGCAAATGGCTGTTTATTCTGTTTTTGTGTGTGTGTGTGTGTGTTTTTTAAACTACATTTATTGTGAATTAAATGCTACTTTACATGGCACAACATTGGTTTTGTACTCAACCAATCGTATTTTGTGCCATTGCAATATTTACATGCACCTTCATGCACCATTGGGTTGCAGTATTTGTCTCTTCATGTTTTTGTTTATGATATGTACAAAAACATTCAGGACTATATAATCATTTAAACAACCAGACAGCATATACTGCATGCTTGCTTCCTGGCCGTCAGCACATAACCTGTCTCTTTTCATGAGTTTAGAATTCTCAACTGCTCTATCTCTCTATGTCATGTTCTAGAACCCCTTTTAGGCATTCAGTCAGTTATAGGCTAAAGATGGACTTTAATCTTTCCATAATCATATTTCCTGATATTTCTTTCTATTCTATTTGTCTATTTTTAGTATATTGCAGGCAAGGGAAATCAGTGTCCACAAGACAGCAAAACACCTTAACATTGTTTCCCTTCTTTTACCATTCAGATAATGCTTCGTTCCCTGTATCACAGAACCCTGTTGCCAATGTTGAGTAGACATCACTATTTACCTCTGTCCCATTTAGCCCATGCAAACCTAAGTATTCCTTTATCTTCCTTGTTCTTCCACCCCTCCTTTTCTTGTATCTTGCCTTGCATATTGCCCTCTGCAAGACACAAGCTATGGTGTAACTACCCCTTAACCTGTGCCTTACTGTCCCCTCCCTACCACCCTTGGTAACTATCAAATAATGTTTCTTAAAGTATGGAAATCTTTACTTAAGCTTTTACAATAATGGTCTTACACAGTACTTGTCCTTTTGTGACTAATTCCACTCCGCATAATGTTCCCAATGTTCATCCCTGTTAGGTGTTTTGAAGCTTCATGGTTGTTCAAGATAGCATAGCATTCTACTGTGTGTATGTACCAAAATTTACCCATTTTTCCATTGATGGGAACTTAGGCTGTCTCTAGCTTTTTGTTAGAAGAATTGCTGGATCATAAAGTATGTCTACTTATAACTTTCTGAGGAAGTGCCCTACTATTTTCAAGAGTGGTTGAACCACATTACAGTCCTACCAGAAATGTTGGAGTGCACCAGTCTCTGCCTAATCTTTGCCAGCATTTATTGTCCTCTGCTTTTTACAACTTTGCTGTTATCGCTTGTGTGAGAATTTTTATTGCTGTTTTGATTTGCATCTCTATAATGGCTAATGATGGTGAACATTTCTTGATAATACCTATGGTCTTATTCAGTGCAATGGCTCCTCAGGAAGTCCCCTTCACTGGGCACATTGTGGCCCCAATTTAGGTATTCCAATCAGTAATAGGTAGAAGATGGATTTACAAGTGTTCTATGGTGATGTTTCTGGCTATTTCTTTCTCTCCCCGTCAAGGGTCTATTTTACAGAAGAGTAGGCAAGGGAAACCAAGATTCATAAGTCAGCCAAGCATCTTAACATTATTAACGTTATTTCCCATCTTTTACCCATTCAAACTATGCCTCAGTCTCTGTATCTCAGAGCCTTGTTGTTTCAGGGTTGTGCATACATCATTATTTACCTGTGTCCTTCTTAACCCATGCAAACCTGTTTAACTGTTCTCCAATCTTCCTTGTTCTTCCATTCCCCTCCCCCTTCTTGTGTATTGTCCCCCTCCCCAGCACTCAAACTATCCTGTGTCTATTGCCTACCCTGTGCTCCACCTTCCCCTCCTTCCCCTCACTCGACCCCCTTCATCCAGGTAACCATCAAAGAATCCCTCCTCCCCTTTTTAGTATGGGTTCTTTTTCTTAGTCTTTTACAGTAGTGATCCTATGCAGTATTTCTCCTTTTGACTGACTAATTTCACTAAACATAATGTCCTCAAGGTTCATCCATGTTATGTGGTAGCTTACAGCTTCTTTGTTGTTCTTCATGGCAACATAATATTCCATCGCATATGTACCAGTTTGTTTATCCATGCTTCAGTTGATGGGCACTTAGGCTGTCTCCATCTTTTTGCTGTCTCCATCTTTTTGCTATCATAAATAGTGCTACTATGAACATTTGTGTGCACCTGTCTACTTGTGTTATGGGTCATATTTCTTGTGGGTAAATATCAAGTAGAGGAATTGTTGGATCATAATGTATTTCTATTTCTAAACTTCTGAGCAAGGGCCATATTGCTTTCCAGAGAGGGTGGACTATTTTGCAATCCCACCAGGAATGCAGGAGTGTCCCAGTCTCTCGACATCCTTGCTAGTATTTATTATCCTCTACTTTTTTATCTTTGCGTTATTGCTGGTGTGACATGATATCTCATAGTTGTTTTGATTTGCATGCGAGGGCTAAAATGGCTAAAGATTGTGAACAGTTCATGTTTGTTGGCTGCTGAAATATCTGCCTTGGTGCAATGTCTGTTCATATCCAGTGCCCATTTTTTAATTGGACCATTTGTCTTTTTCTTGTAGGTGTGTTGTAATTTCATGAAATGTCTTTGCAAAGAAATTTTCCCATTCTGTGGGATCCTTTTTTACTCTTTTTTCTGAACTCTTTTGATGTACATGCTTCTATATTTAGTATGTCCCAATCACCTATTTTGCCATGTTTGACAGTCTGTGCCCTGTATTAGAACCCTTAAATATGTCCTTTTTTTTTTTTTTAAATCCCATTAATCTTCATTAGAAGCTCTGGTAGTGTAATGGTTACAAATTGGGCTGCTAACCTCAAGGTTGGCAGTTCAAAACTATCACCTGTTCCATAGGATAAAAATAAGGCTTTCTGCTCCCGTCAAGATTTACAGCCTCGGAAATCCTGTGCAGGGTCACTATGAGTCAGAAGTGACTCCACTCCATGGTACTTAACAATGACCTTTATAGTTTTGGGAGCTACCTTTAGGTTTGTAAGCCATGTTGTTTGCTTTTGTGTATGCTGTGAGTTAAGTCTTTTTTTATTTTTTTTTTAATATCAATTTCCAATTTTGCTATCATCTGTTGTCCATCTCCTCCCTGTTCTCCCTGTTCATTGTACTTTCGCCCTTTGTCAAATATCAGTTGGCTGTATGTGGATGGGTTAATTTCTGGATTCTCCATTCTGTTCCATGGATTTATGTATCTCTCATTGTACTAGTACCAGACAGTTTTGACCACTGTAGCCCTATTGGGGACTCTCCTTTCCATGTAAAGTTTGTAATCGGTTTTGCCATCTCTTTAAAGAATGTTGTTGGAATCTGGATTGAGATCGCATTAGATCTGTAGATAGTTTTGTCATTGGCATTTTCACAATGTTAAGTCTTCCTATCCAGGAGCATGGCATATTCTTCCATTTTTATTTAAGTCTCTTTTTGTTTCTTGTAGTGTAGTTCATCTTTTGGATGGCTATTATAAATGGTATCTCGGATGGCTATTATAAATGGTATTGCTTTCCTAAGTTCTTTTTAGTGCTGTCTTTATTAGTATAGTATAGAGGAATCCGACTTTTTTTTTTTTTTTTTTTTTTTATCCTGATCTTGTACTCTGCCACTTTGATAAACCTTCCAATCAGTTCCAGTATTTTTTTGTGCTTTTTTTAGTTCGGAGTGTTTGGCATTCTCTATGTATAGGATCATTTTGTTAAGTGTCATCGAGTCGATTCTGACCCGTAGTGACCCTGTATAGGGTTTTCAAGGAGCAGCTGGTGAACTTGAACCACTGACCTTGCAGTTCAATCAAGTTTGCTGTGTGATGCATAGCGTCACACCAGGACTCCGAGCCCGTAATCATCTGCAAATTGTCTTAATTTTCCTCTCTGCAAATTGTCTTAATTTTCCTCTCTTGTCTTATAACACAACTAACACAATAATGAATAGTAGCGGTTATAAAAGGCATCTGTGTTTGGTTCTTGTTTGCAAAAGGAAAGATTTCAGTTTCTCTCCATTTGAAATTGATGTTGGTTATTGGCTGTGTATTGTTAATTAATTATATGAAGAATTTCCCTTCAATTCCTCCTTTAAGTGTGTTTTTTGTTTTTATCAAGAATGGATGTTGGATTTTGTCAAATGCCTTGTCTGTATCAATAGATTTATTGTGTGGTTCTTGCCCTTTTTTTAAATCCTTTTTCTTTTTCTGGCAGGCGACAAGGATTGTTTTTCTAATATTGAACCATCCTTGCATGCCTGATAGGAATCTTACTTGGTTGTTATGTATTATTTTTTTGATAAGTTGAATTCTGTTCATGAGGGAAATCAATCTATAATTTCTGTTTTTACTGATATCCTTTCTTGATTGTAGCATGTGGATTATGCTTGCTTATTTAGGGAGTTTTGCATCCTTTTCTATATTCTGGAATATTTTGAATAGAACTGGTGAAAGCTCTTCTCTGAAAATTTGGCAACATTTTCCAGTGAAGCCATCTTCGGGTTTTATAGGTCTGTTTAAGTTTTCTACCTCCCTCTGTGTCCGTTTAGGTTGGACAGGTTTTTTTAAAAAATGTATCCATCTCCACCTGATTGTTAAATTTGTTAGAGTATAACTCTTCATTATCCTTTTTATTTTCATTGGTTTTGCTGTGTCATTAGCGGTGATTTCTTATGCATGTTATCTGTGTCTTCTCCAGCTTTAGTTTTAGGTTTGCCAGCGCTTTGTCAATTTTGTTAATTGTATTCATTCTGAGAGAACCAGCCTCTTGCCTCGCTGAATCTTTTGTTAGTTTTTTGTTTTCTTTCTTGTTTCTGTTTTAATTGTTGAACATGTTGTGTTAATGTGTTGATTTTGGTTCTTTTTCTTTTTGGATGTGTGTGTTGGTTTTTACTGTGTCCCACGGTTTTGGTAGGTGGTGTTTTCATTCTCATTTGATTCTAGGATCACCTTTTATGCATTTTACTACCCAATAGCCTTTAAACAGGGTGTTACTCATTTGACTTTATTTCCTTGGTCTTTTTGTTGTTGATTTTCTAATTTTATTGCACTGTGGTCTGAGATGAGATGATGCTTTGTTTTTTGATGGAGGCTTGTTGTGTGGTCTTACACATGGTCTATTCTGGAGAATGTACCATGTGCACTGAATGGTTTGTTCAGTTCCTTTGTGTCTTTGTTGAGTTTTTCTGGTTGTTTTGTTTTTCAAAAGTGGTATATTAAAAGTTCGCAGTATTTATAGATTTGTCTGTTACTAAGCGCCACCGAGTCAGTTCCCACACATAGAGACCTATTTAGGGACTGTTATTGGGGGCAAAGATATTTATTGTTATGTACCCTTGTTCAGTTGAGCATTTAATCATTAGATAATTTCCAGGACCATATTTTGAACCTGTTTAATCTGGAAATCTGTGTTATTACTAGTGGAGGGCTGCAGAGCCTTTCTCTCTCTAATCTGCCATCAATGCCTCTTCCAATGCCTTCTCCCATTTTCTTTTGATGCTTTCTTCATCGTTCAGTATTTTGCCAGAGAATCCTTCAACACACCAAGTTGAGTTTTGAAATTTTTCTTCAGTTCCCTCAGTTTGAGAAATGCTGAGTGTGTTCTTCCTTTTGGTTTTCCAACTCGAGATATTTGCACATTTCGTTAGAATATTTGACATTGTCTTTTCACATGTTCTTTGAAATTTTTCATTCAACTCTTTTACATCCTCTTTTCTTCCATTTCTTCTTGCATCTTTATAGTGGAGAGCATGCTTCAGAGTGTCTCTGACATCCATTTCAGTTTTCCTTCTTTCTGGTCTTAATGATTTTTTTCTTTCTTCCTGTATGATGTTCTTGATGTTGTCCCACCACTATTCTGGTCATAGATCATTAGTGTGTACTGTATGAAATCTGTTCATGAGATGATATTTTGGCTCTGATGAACTTGTTTAGTTTTCTTCAGCTTCAGTCAAAAAGTGCATGTGACCCACTGAAGGGTCTATTCTATCGTCGTTTCCCACAGATGTAGGTGTCTGGATATGATCCTATCAGAGACACACTGTTCTTTAGATTATTATAAGAAATGGACACTAGTCAATTTCAGCTCACTAATGCCTAGAATATCAACACTTGTGTTCAGTTTTGACAATGTTCCATTTTCCCAGATACATGCTTCGCACATTCCATATTCAGATTACTAAGGGATATTTACAGCTGTTTCCTGTCATTTTGAGTTGTGAATCATCACAAGTGAAAGTCCTTCACAGTCATCCATTTTGAGAAGGCAGCTGTATTCTGAGTGCCATCTAACCTGAGGGGCTCATTTTCTAACACTATACCTGACAATATTCAGCTGCTGTTAATAAGGTTTTCAAGGGCTAAATATTCAAAGTTAGTTATGTCTCTCCTTCTTCTTAGTCTGTCTTAGTCTGGAATCTCAAATGAAACCTGCCCACCATGGTGTTTAAAATACTGGTGGGATCGTTTCCTGCATCACAGCAATACTCAAACTACCACATTATGGTAAACTGTGTTAGAACACTAGTGGATTCAACTCATTTACCTGTGAAAATTACTACATTTGCACACCAAAGCACACATCATTTAAAAGCTGTAGTCATTGTAAGTTTCCATGAGATAAGTTACAACGTAGAAGAATCTCCCAAACATAATGGTGATCAACATATATTTATCAGATCTAAAAGCTGTAGCCAGTGCAAAAGCCCATGTTAAATTATTACTTCACAAAATAATGTAGCAGACTCTCCCAAACATAATAAAGATGAGCAAAAGTAGACAAAATGATGTGTACGTGTTACAAGTAACATAAACGGTTAGGGGAAGGGAAGATTAAATCTGGGAAGTGACAAAAAAGGGCTGCCTGAAAGCTACTGATGTTTGTATGTTATTAAGTGTGGTTGAGTTGACTGTTGCTGCCCTGTATAGGGTTTCTGAAGAGAGGCTGGTGGGTTTGAACCATCAACCATGCAATTCAAACCGACCTTATTATATAGTCCAGTGCTGTAATGTGTGCACTTTGTAAAAAGTCAGTTAGCTGCAAAGTACAATTTATACAATGCTATGTCTGTAGACTTTATTTTAATAACAACAAATTTATTACTGGATGTGAGAATGAAGAAACCAAGAAAAAACTAAGAAATAGAGCATAGTTATAGTCCAATTTATTCAAACTAATAAAATAATCTAATATAAGAAAAAAGATTGAGGTTGACTTTTAATCAATTGTAATAATAAAGAAAGTAATAAAATAAAATATCCAAGGAAATATTTACAAAAATATATTGTTGCATATTAGTGGATTTCAGATTTTTCACAGAACCATTTTGTCCTGCATTTGTTGTTAAGTGCTGTTGAGTCAGTTCCAACTCACAGTAACCCTGTGTAGGCTTTCTGAGGACTAGCTGGTGGGTTTGAACTGCTGACCTTGTTGTCCAGAGTTGATCCTATAGCACCATACCAGGAGCCCGACCTGCATTTTACTTTATCTAAAAGAATAATAAGACACAGCTTTTGCTGGGCATCAAATGACCTTTAAAAATATAGACGTAACGAAATGTAGTGCTTAGTGGGTTAGAAAGAAATGGCAGCTCTGAAGACTCACTCTTAGAGGCTGGTATACTACCCCTGACTGATGTACAGAGGATCTTCCCTTCAAAAAGAAAAAAGAGGCAAAACATTAAGATTCTTGAGTCTGCCTGAATAGACAGTGGAGTGATGATCCTCTTTGCTGTTTGACTCAGTTTTTGTTGGCATCTTTTTATTCTATTAGAGATGTCTGGATTTAGAACATCATGCAGAGTAGCCTCTTCAAAAGCGATTCAATGTCTAGAGAAAACCCCTTCTGTTGTATTTAAACACACATTTGCGGATTACTCAGAAGGCAGAGAATTAACTCTGAAATATAAACATACATACTAATGAAACAAAAATAATAGAAGTAAGTATCTTCCTCATATCTTGAAACTGAGCTGTTGATAAGGTTTCACAGGAACAAACAGCTGGTAGGTTTGAGCCACTAATACTGACATTAAAAGTCTAGTGCTTACACTCCAGAGCCACACTCAGGAGCAGGTGTATCTTGACTATGGCCATTCATCCAGTAACTAGCATTTAATTTTAATTCACAGTTCCCTAGGAAGTCTCTATGGGAATTTTCAAAATGAACTTGAACTATATACAAATCTAGCAAAGTTGGAATTTTGTTCTTAGAAAGGAGAATGTAAATTTGTGAAGGAAATAGATACTTAAAAACTATTTTCCTTAGCGGTCTAACATTAACAAAAAGTATCATTAAGCTTAACTTTTTATTGTAGATTTTAGTATCTGGCCAGACTTCATCTGTCATACTTCGAATATTATATATGGTAAGGTGGAAGGTCAGAGAAAGAGGAAAGGAAAGCCCCCAGTGACAGCAACAATGGGCTCCAACTTACCAAAGATTGTGTGGTGGGCCTAGGACCGGGCAGTGGTTCGTTCTGTTATGCAGAGGGTCGCTGTGAGTCGGCACCAAATTGATGGTGCCTAACAACAACCACCTTGACTCCTGAATTGTCAGAGTGAATTCTGCCCCACACTGTTGTGTGTCCTATTTAATACTGATTAGCATTGCAGCCAAAGATCAGACATTTAAAAATAAACATGAGTCCAAAGAAAGTATTTCAAATCACATTAAATGAGTAAAGTTTACTTAACATAACCCAGTACCTAACTTTTTGTTACTTTTACTGTTCTTTCTTCAAAATTTCCCTTATTTAATTGTGGTTCAAGGCTGCATCAGAGAAATCTAGGAGCCACCTATTCTGCCTACATGTGAAGTTGACCATAAGGCACATCAAGTATAGACAGTGTTGTTAAAAAAAGAAAGACAAGTGATACCTCTGGTTTAAGAAGGGAAGGCCTCAGCAGTTGTTGTTGCTGTCAAAGGAAATTAAAATAGAACAAGGTTTAGAAAATCATTTAGGTGGAAAACATAAGATACATTATAACTGGGAAGAGATAAAAACAAGAAGAAGAAAAAAAGGCAACAGTTTATACTAATTTGGGTAGTTATTTATATAGTTAGTTCTGTTTTAGCTTTATGAGTTGTTAACATCAAATTTCATTACCATAGTAAGTAGGAATCTACAAAGTAAGTAGGAATCTACAAAGATTTTAATTGGTTTTAAATTTGATAGTCACATGAGTCATTACTGCTTATAAAAAGACTGTGCGTTATTTAATTTTTTGTTTTGCTTTTAATTCAGTATATTATTTTACCTTTTTCTTTTTATCTCCAATCATCCACTAAATGTGTAATTCCCAGAATCATTGGGAAACAAGGTTAAACAAGGTTTAACAAAGAATATGCTCACCATTGTGTTTAAGACATGCTGCCTGTTTTTTCTTCTTCTTAACAAACTGTGGTTGGTTTCATTTAAGCATTCAGTGAGTTTTCAGAAATACTTCTGTAATTAGGGGAACTTTCCTTCCTGAGACATTTTAGGAATTGAATTGATTTCTGCCCTCCTTTTCACCCACTCTTTATGTTAAGGAAATACAGTCTCTTTTGTTCTGTGTCATGATAAATTTTCAAGTAGATTAATTTTAGGGGAAATAGTTATGCAACAATTTTAAAGTAAGCATTCATAAGATGATTAAACAGGTTCTGGGGCAAATTCCACAGTCCATAGAATCACTATTCATTCCACTGACCTATTGTAGTTTTTCCTAACAACTAGTTAACCTTAGAGGCTTTCAACTTGATTTGAAATAATGTAGGGCTCCTGTAGTCTAATCTATTACCCAATTAGGTTGTATATACTACAAAACCGTGCCAACTTCAGTGACTGCACTGACAGTACCACTTACCCTGTGTCTAGCCAAATTCTATTGGCCAGAATGCCCAGGATATTCTATGAAGATTAAGAATCAGATTAATACAATATATAGCCACAGTTTTTTAATAGTCTGATTGTTACTATTCCATGATTAGGTTTATATTTTAGAGAAATCAAACAAGGAGAATGTCATGATATTAAGGATAATACAACTTAAAAAGAAAGATGCCCTATTTTTAAAATAATGCAAATTAATTCTGTCTAGAGCAAAAATATTTTCCTACTAAGCTTGCTCTATGGTAACACTACGAAGCCCTTACCTCTGATGTATAATATCTCCTGCAAGGCAGAAATGAAGAAATCAATATTATTAAAGTTCTTGGTATTTTAGATTTTTAAAAAATGATAAGGACTTTTTAAAAAACATACGAACACCAAAGCATACATTATCTATTTGATCTCAGTCATATACAAAAATACATATTAACTGTTTTAAAGAATTGAGATGAAATCTTCTACCAAGTTGCTGTCCTAATTTGGATACCAATATGATATTTGGGAAATTATGTGATTTGTAGAAATAATTTATAGGTACAGGTATAGGTACAGGGTAAAGTATCTCCATAACCAGAATAGAATCTTCCAAATATCTGAAAAATTATTCCCTTTGTGTCATGTTGGTTCTAAACATGATGGATGTGAAATTTTTAGACATGCAGTAAAAGTATTTTCAGCAGTAGGTAAATGTAATTGAGAGGATAAATCAGAATATTTCCAATACCCAAAGACCAACAAAAAATATCTGTATCTTAAGTGGCTAAGTAAGGCAGGTTGAATGAAAGTTTTGAAAATAAAGATGAATATGGCTGGTGGATTTGAACTTCCAGCTAGCAGTCCAGTGCATATCCTACAGCATCACATCAGGACTGCAAAAGTATTATAAAACATGATTCTGTAGTGAATTTGATTGATGAGTGTTTACTTGGTTTTTCCAATTTTCCAATTAAAGTAGAGAGCACTCATATTTAGGTTTTAATAATGACACACAAATCATATACATCATAGAAAATAGTCAATGAAAATTTCATACTGAAGATATTTTAACTGACTGTAATTATGACTCCAAGTATCTCTAAGTACAATGTGTCAGTAAAAGATTGGATTAAACACAAAAGAAATATTTCATTGCAAAGGACAATACAATAAAAATGATTAATTCTACAAACATGAAAATACTCATAGAAAAAGGGGAGTGTAACAATTTCATTAGTCTTTTGTAAGTTCCTGATGACATTCTTAATTTTGGACTTCCATTTTGGACTTCCTCTATTATTTCCTTGGCCACAGATTTCGTTGCCAGGAATTCTCAGATTTACATTTGCAAGAAGTTGCTAGACATTTTCTTTTTGAAAAGACACGCAGGCACGTTAAAGGCTTACACAATTTTGAAGAATACCTTGTTGGAGTCCGCCAAATAGCACAAGTTCTCATGCATATGACCAGCTGCCAACAAAAACTCCAACTGAAGTTTTTCAGTGAAAGAGAGAAAAAAATCATGTTCGAGATCCCCAAGAAAGAAATGACTCTTGATTTGGATGAAAAGAATCTGAAGTAGATGAGCTATTGCAAATAATTAAAGATAACCTTTGATCTCAGTAACTAAGAGATGTCAGACAAAATTCTTAGAAAACTACATAATACAAGAGCTGAACAGAACCTTTGAAATGATGCCTTACATTGATGAAAATCTGTTAATTTACTTTCAATGGTAATTACACATTACTTTTGACTATGTTTTATTACTGTACTGTAAAGCTCCATATTAAAATAATTCCTAAACTTAATATCCAAACTAAGGCTTTACAGTCATTAAGATGTATTCTATGTGGTACATGAGTAAAATAATTTAATTATTGATGACCACATTTTAAATGTAGATTCATTATACAAAAAGTCCTGGTGTGGTGCTATATGTTAAGATGCTGGGCTTCAAAGTTTCCTTTGAACCACAAGGTCAGTGTTTCAAGCTTACCAACTCTTTCCTTGGAAACCCTTTACTAAACTGCTATGGGTCAGAACTGACTCCGCGACACTTTACGACATATAGAAAGCTTAGTGAAAGTATGAATTTCTTGGAAAAGAACTTACTCACTTTAGGTAATAATAATAACTTTCTAAATTTAACAAGTTTCCCACTATAGTGAGAGAACTAATACAATTACAGAAATTTCATCCTAGAATATCACTTTTTATCTTCGCATAAATCAAAGAGCAAAAAGCCTATAGAAAGATAGTAACACTTATCTAATAATGGTGGTTGTGTGCCACCACCCTGTTAGTTCCAACTCATAGCACCCTCTGTAGAGTTTTCAAGGCTGTAAATCTTTGTCCTTTAACTGGTTGATAGGAACTACTGACCAGGAGGTTCTCAGCCCACCTTGCAATCCCCTTTGCTACCACCAAATGTAGTCCCTCTCAATTTTCTATGTGTTTTTATTTCATTTAAGTATCATAGGTTTAAGTTAGATGATTTACCCATTGTCACTAAAAAAAAAGTAGAGATGAAGTCAGTAATGTGCTTTTCTGAAAATGTAATGAACAAGCAAGTTTTATATTACTGAGAAACTTAGAAAAAAATGTTTAATCCGTGACATCAATAATAACTAAATTATAAATAAATCTTTATAGACATTTATTTAACTTTTTCAAAAAACTGATTAGAATTTATTAAACTAAAGGTAACCAAATATCTTCAAAGGAGAACCTTATGATAAAATTATAATTAAGAAGATGGTATAATACTGTCAACAGCAAAATTAAAGAGCAATTTAAACATCTGTGGGAACAATGAAATGTCTTACAAAAGTCAACAACTCAAGATTTATTTTCATTATAAGAGAGGGAAAGGAAAGTACAATGAGAAACAAATAATATAAGACAGCCATTGAAAATCTAAAAGAACTACCAAATCTCTGTAAGCATTATAATAAGCTAAAAGGAAGCCAGAATAAAGATTGTTCTTATAAGAAAACAAAAGAATACATATTTTAGCACCTGGGATTTAGAAATATTGTATGTCTGTCACCTCCTTTGTTTCTAGATACATATCACTTAACTTTGTAGTTTTACTTTTCTAGTATTTCTTCTTACCAAAAATATATGCAACAATAACACAACCTATGAAATTATGTTTCGCTTACTTATAACAGTCTGCATCTATTTCTGCAATCCTCATGAAAAACTACAATCAAAAAGCAAATGGAAACTTTATATAACCGTGTAACAAGCATGCCCTTGATATAAACCTGGATATCTATCTTCATCCCCATATATTCCCATGGAAAAAAAATAGAATTACTTACTTTTTAAATAATTGTAGGACAAATAGTGCTACTTTGTAGTTAAGACAGTTAAGGGAACTAACATGAGTTAATAGTGACAAAATCAATGCTTTTAAGTTAGGATAAAAGAATGGAAGCTTCTTTGATGTTCAGATTTGCCTGAGCTCTAAGATTATGCCCAGTGAAAGATTTGCCAAAATAGAAAAAGTAACATTACAACGAAGTAGATTGATGGTGAGATTCTTTTTCGGATCCCTCAACAATATTGTTCACATTCTCCTGTTTTTTTTCGGAAGTAGTGTCCGTATCTGTTAGCTTTGAAGGGCAAATAATTGGATGAATAATTGGATGTTTTGCAATGTCTTTGGGTGGGTAGTTTTTTTTTATTTGACTGTACATATCAGCCACTGACTTTTCAATTTCTGCTAAGTTTTTAATATGTTTGAGGATGCTTTTTGGTTCTCTTTGAGGGCCTGCATTACACATTGCTGATGACGACAATTGTGACCCAGAAGATTGAACTACCTCAGCAGGTGTCAGGTGGTTAGAGTGTTTGACAACTGGAGCACAAGCACAGTTTGTAGATGAAGCTGAAGGCGGCTGTGGAGAAGGCAACAGAGGGGGTGGTGGATGATGGGGAGGGGGAGGAGAAGGGAAGGCAGGAAGTGGAAAAGGAACAGGGGGAGAGGAGTAATTAAGGGAGAAAGAAGGATTGAGGAAAAGAGGAGGAGGAGGGTAGATGTTTGGTAGGTGGGGATAATTTTCAAAACTATGTTTTTTGGTTTCAATAGTGGGTATTTCTCTGCTACACTGTGGAGAATTTAAAATGCAAGGCATTGAAGGAGAAAGTTCCAAGGAGTAGTTACCATGAGGAAAAATAACATTAGGTTCTGATTTGGGGTCCAAAGTTCTCGAAACAGTTGGCAAAGAGGAGGAAAATGAGGAATGAGACCAAGGAGAAGAAAGTGAAGAGTCTGAAAGCTGATGTTCCAATTGTGTAGTTTTTTGTACAACTGGTGATTCAATGTGCATTATTTCTCCTTCCAGTGTTAACTGTATATCTTCAGGTGTGCCCAAAGGATTGCTGTTACCTCTTTTTGGATGGGTCCTGGTGCTTTCATTTTCCTGCCTGTTGTTTTGCCTTTGCCATTGCTGTAAATCTATGGTTTCTGGTCTATTTACTACCCACATTGATCTCCTAGGTAAGGAGACTGACTGGTTCCACATCCTCAGCATATTTGGTCTTGGGTTCCTCAGATACTCGGTCTTGTCTTGTCTTTTGGGTAAAAATGGGTCTGTAAAATCTGCTCCTAGTGAAAAGTCTGAATTTGTTGACCTTTCACCTACATTTTCCTTGTACAGGGGATTGTGAGTACTTAAGAGGTCCTCGTCAGATAATAATGTGAATTTTCTTGCAGACTTGGGATGGTTCTTTTTAAATGATTCTTCTGTGTGAACTGGCTTAGGAGACTCAATGGCACAAGTAGAAAAGGTTGTTGCAACTTGCGGAGGTTTCCTGTCTTCTGAGATTGATTTATTTCCCCTGCTTTGTTGAAAATGGTAGAGAAGGAAAAGACTTGAAAGAAAAGAAGATAGTGAGATGTAAGGAGACAGATTGTGACATACCTTTCACGAGAAAGATGTTTTTATGGTTCTCATGATTTCAAAATAGGAATTGTCAAACAACACTAATCTACTGAAGCAAGACTCTACTTTCTTGCCCTACACCTTTTGATAACAGGGACATGAATTATCCAAATTGCTACCTGTTTCTTAGCTTGAGTATGCTCTATATTTATATCTGATGCAGTATTCTTAGTAATTCTGTCCAGTGGTGGAAAGTACTCTCCCATCTGAGACAAAGTTTGCAACAGTGTGCAGAAAGAGCTTTCTGTTCTCCAAGTTAAGAAAACTAAAATTTCCAATGAGATATGGGGAAATTTCTCTAACAGAGTTAATCCTCTATTTGAATCTGATGTTTAATTATAATTTCATTAAGACATGATTTGGTTCAAATTTTACCCAAGACTCACTTTACCAAAAATAATAGTAATAATGTTAAGGTAACAATTGTAGTATCATGCAAATATTTGCTCATGTGTATTCAGAGCAAAAGGTAGCTGTCATAAACTAGATTAACTGAAAAAGCAAAAATGAAAAGCGTCTGATAGCAACACTGAAGTCCTTCCTCTAGAAGGCTGGAGTCCTTCCTCTAGAAGGCTGGTGATAATGTCGTTTTGAATAGCTGTTCTTTAGATCTTGCTCTCAAACCCAAAAGGGAATTCTTATAGGTAGATCTGGGCTATCACAGACCCATTTAAAGACTTGTAATTGGGAGATCATGTGCCTTGATATATTGCATGACAATTGTTTGTGTTGCATGTGGAAATAGCTACCTATATAATGAATGATACCGTATATAAACAAATTTTGAAACCCCTATTGGGAGACACAAATACTGTCACATCTAAAGGAAATGGGGTGGGGATAGAATAATTTTTCTTTAAAAAGTAAATCCTTTAATGGTAAGAGATGAAGATCACTGTCTTCAGAATAAGGCAAGACTTAATCTATTCTATTACATTCTTTCCCTAAAGTTCTTGGATTAGAATGATTATTTACTTACTTATGCCTATGTATCCACAGGTGAGAAAGAGAAAACATGTGACAGAAACAAAAAAAAAAAGATTACAGAAATACCAACAGGAACTGGAATTTAGTAAGTATAGTCTCAAACAAAGGAAATAAATGGTTTACATTTGCTTTTTATATTCCTAAGTTTTCCAAATGTAAATATTTGAAAATCACCATCATTAAACTACGATTCCTGATATTCTAGTGTACCTAGTTTTATTAGATAAAGCATATTTACATATACAGTAAATGAGTATCTTATTGTCTAAACATGTTAGACTGGAGAAAAGTAGTTAACAGGATGAAGAAAATCAAAACATATTGGCTCAATTCTTACGTTCACCTGAGTAAAAGTTACAAAGAAAAATAATTCCATGCGTTCAATACCTATTGGCATATTGGTTTCAAATAAGTTTTCCCATTAAAAGGTAAATTTCAGACTTGATTTATGCCACTAGTGCATACAGACATGCTAAAAAGGAATCTGATCATGAGAGCAGTATCATTTTAAAAGCAGTTGTGAACCCTTATGTTACAAATCTTTCAAAAATTATATGTATCTCAGTAGATGTTTTCTAGATGAATATAATGAAAAGAACATCCTCTAAGTGATTTGGAATTTGATACATGGACTTTATTTCATTTAGCCTTTAATTAATTACTCTATAATATTCTAAAATAGTACCTTAGAAAAGGCTATGATTTTGAAACAATATAAATGATTTTTGATTGCCAAATCAGATGCTATTATTGTATTTGTCCTGATTTAGGTTGAGTATAAATCTAGTATTATCTGAACTATTCATCTGCAAATGTCCCCTAACTTTGAATAATGATTTTCTGTTTTCTTCTGCTGTTTCAATTGCAGTTTTCTTAAGATAATCTACTCACCACACAGGATCCGTTAAAATGCGCCTAATTCTTAAAGGTCTACATAGGTGTACTTACATTGTGCTGTCCCCAAGTTCTTCATAGAGATGTGCCCCTGGAGGTGGCAGCGGCGGCGTGGGCGCAGCCACTGGAGCAGGGGCAGCTGGTTTGGCAGCAGGTAAGGCCGACTGGATTCGTGCTGTCTTGGTGCACTCAGCTTGACGTCTTTAGTACAAACCACATATACATTATTAATAAGACCAAGTTATCAGAACGGTCTGCTTTATATATATACTTGAATTTACAAACAGATATAATTATGGATTAATTTGAATTATGGATTAATTTGTCAAAATGAAAAGGCACAATATTTATTGCTATTGAAATCTGTTTAGTGAATCTCATAATATGAGGCATATGCAACATGTACAAGGTTCTTCTGTTGTTAGCCTTGTAGATAGAAAACTTTCTACTCCCACAAAGATTTCAAGTCTCAGAAACCCTATTCAGGGTCACTATGGGTTGGCACCAGCTCAATGGTACTCAACAACAGCAGCTCTAAACTTTACATCACTAGGAATATTTTCATTAATGCTGTGGGACTGTGTAAAGAATGTGGTCAGTTTTTATGCCTCTCTGGTTTCTAGAAATCCTGTGATTCTCTGACTCAAATTGTTGTCAACGCTATTGAGTGGTCCCAACTCATATCTCACATTAATACACCTCAGCCCACTGTTGCTGCCCCTAGGCGAACTGCATAATGACTCTGTATAGGGTTTTCGAGGAGTAGCTGGTCGGTTTGAACCACTGACTGTGTGGGTCAAACTGACCTTATAGTCCAGTGCTTATCCTACAGTGTCATATCAAGACTCCACTAGTTCCATAGATTTGAATATAAGATGAAACAAACAAATAATACATTGTTCTTGGGAGGCTGACTTCTTAATGAGAATTATCTGGGTGTCTCCTTTTGTATCACATAAAATGACATACAAAACATTCGTAATTATACTTACACTTTAAACCTGTGTGGAAAAGCAAAGGACAAAGAACAGAGAGAAAATGGTGTTAAAATTATTCCATTCATAATTTGTTAACATCCAATTTATTAACAATTTATGAAAAGTGGTGAGTATTTAGTATTATAGTGTAGTATTACCGTCATAGCCATATAAGTAAGCTGTTAAAGCATTCCAAACAGGAAAGCAAATAAATGAATTAATGAGTTAAGAGGATATGTAAGTTTAAATTATGATCGAGAAATGGGATATTAAAGATGATGATATCTTTATAATTGGCTTCTTGGTTTACTTCCCTTGAAGAATATTAAAAGAATGGAGTCATGCAGCAAGCCCTGATTGTACTCTTGGCCTCACCGTGAAGCTGAAGCTACATTTGGAAGGTGTCACTCCTGGGTAATGAATTCATGGTTTTCCTTTTATATTTCACACATTTCAAAGATACATCTTAATATAAAAGAATTGCCATCTTACCTACAAGCATTATATGCTGATAAAATTTGTTTTTAAAACTAGTACTTAATTCACTGAGTTCTAAGCTGGTTACTGAGCTAAATAATTCTTCTATTAGAGATAAAAAGTTGAAATATTAAGCATTTTGCTATTTTGTTCAATTGAGGTTTTTTAAGGGTCATTAAGCTTCAATACATCACACTAATGGCCATGTTTGCACTTTCACTTTGTTTTCATAGAAAATACTCCTATAGTGTCTTTCTGCATACCACATGTTTTGAATTTCAGGTTAGAAATACTACAAATTTTTTGGAATTCTCCTCTCATTTAATCTTATGCCCCAATTTTTTCAGCAGTCATTTCCAATGGGAACACAGTATTAAAATTCTTCATTGTTGTTAGTTGCCATCAAGTCAGGGTCGCTATGAGTCGGTACTGTGTACAACAGAACAAAACACTGCCCAGTTCTGGGCCAACCTCATATTGTTGCCTACTTTGTGTCAATCAATTTTGTTGGGGGTCTTCCCCTTTTTCTCTGACCCTCCACCTTATCAAACATGATCTCCTTCTCCAGTGACTGTTCCCTCTTGACAATATGTATGAAGTATGAGAAGCAAGTTTTGGCCATCCTGGCCTCCAAGGAGCACTTCTTCCAACACACTGATCTGTTGGTTCTATGGGCAACCCACGGCACTTTCAATAGCCTCCTCTAACACCATAACTCAAAAGCATCAATTCTTCTACGGTCTTCCTTATTCATTGTCCAGCTTTCACATACATATGAGGTTATTGAGAATACCATGGGTTGAGTTAAGCACACCTTAGTCTTCAAGCTGATATCTTTGCTCTTCAACACTTTAAAGAGGTCTCGTGCAGATTTGCCCAATGCAATGTATCTTTTGACTTCTTGACTGTCCCTTCCTTGAGAGTTGATGTTTGATCTTAGCAAAAATTTCTCCACTTATACGCTATTGTTTATTGGTCCAGTGGTGAGGATTTTTGTTTCCTTTACATTAAAGTGCAACCCATACCTAAGTCTGTGGTCTCTGATTTTCATAAGTATCACGTCAATACTGCAGGTTGTTAATGAATCTTCCTTCAATCCTGATGCCATATTTTTCTTGGTAGAATACAATGTCTTGTACTATTTGTTTAGCATGCAGGTCAAATAAATATGGTGAAAGAATACAACCAATGCCTTCCATGCACCTTGGACTTCTTTCTTCAGTATCATCAGCTATAGATCATATACTACCTCTGGGAAGGGTTGAAAATCGACCATTTCTTTTTGGTACTATGACTCTGTACTCCTTCCATCATCTTCTTTTGATGCTTTTTTGGATCATTTAGTATATTTCCCACAGCAACCTTCAGTACCTCAATTTGAGGTTTGAATTTTTTCTGTACTTTGTCTTCTCCAACTGACCTTTGAAATTTTCTGCTCAGCTCTTGGCCCTCTTCACTTCTTCCGTTTGCTTGGAGCAGAGTGACATCCATTTTGGTCTAATGTTGTTGATGCCATCCCCCAACTCCTCTTGTCTTTAAGGACTACACAGAGTCACTGTACTAAAAGGAAATGATTGAGGAAATGGTTGAGCAAGTTTCAGTGTTTCTGCTGACATCCATTTTGACCTTTTCCTTCTTGTCTTCTTAATGACTTTTTGCTTTCTTGATGTCATCCCATAACTCTTCTGGTCTTTGGTCTTTTGTGTCTAATGAATCAAACCTGTTCTTATATGATCTCTAAATTCAGGTGGGGACTATATGCAAGGTCATATTTTGGCTATCATAGAATTTGATCTAATTTTCTGCAGCTTCAACTTGAACTTGCAATTGAGGGCCTGGGCCTGTTCCACACTCCACCCCTGGCCTTGTCTTGGTCCACAGACAAAGTCAATTTAACTTCTGGGTGTCCCATCTGGTGAGGTTCATTATTGTTGTCTTTTATGTTGTTTAAAGATCTCAAGCATTGTTTCTGTCACCAAGTTCATATTTTCCAACTTCTGATCCTTCCTCTTTGCCCCCAAACTTTGCATTTCAATCTCCTGTAATTATCAATACATCTTGATTGCATGTCTGATCAATTTCAGACTGAAGAAGTTGGTAGAATTCTTCAGTCTCATCATCACTACTTTTAGTGGTCGTAACTGGTCTTCCTTGTAGGTGTGATCTTCTTTGTAGGTGTATGGATTTTATTCTATCACAGACAATGCTATGTTCAATTTGTTATTTCTGGTATAATAATCATATGATTGTCAGATTCAATAGGGTTAATGCCAGTCCATTTCAGCTCTCCAACACCTAGGATATTGATGTTTATACATATCACTTTTGACAACTTCTAATTTTCCTAGATTCACACTTCATACATTCTATGTTCCAATGATTTTTATAGCTGCTTCTCTTCATTTAAAGGTCCTGAATATCTTACTCCATTTGCATCATAACTGTCAACTCTACTTCAAGGAGGGAAGTCTTCACCAGTCATATTGTGAGTGACCTCGAACTTGAGGTGCTCACCTTCTGGCACTAAATCTGTAATAATCTAGGGCTGACAGTGACTAAATATTCAGACGTAGTTTGTTTCTCCTTCCTAGTCTATTTTCATCTGGAAGCTCAACTGCAATCTGTCGACCCTACTGGTATTTAAATACCATGGCATAGCTTCCAGAGCCACAGCAACACATAAGCCATCACAGTATGGTAAACTGACAGATGAGGTTGGCCCAGGTCTTATTGGCACTAAACAACCGACAAATATGCTGTAAGGTATTACAATACCAGGCACTGTCAAAGTAACCTAGGATGAAAGAACATGATGCAAAATTGAGTTTGTCCTCACTGTGGTCAACTGAATACTGAAAGTTCCGTGGACTGCCAAAAGAACCAATAGATCTGTTTTGGAAGAAGTGCAGCCAGAGTGCTCCTTGGAGGCCAAGATGGCTAAACTTCGTCTCTCCTACTTTGGACACATTGTCTGGAAAGAACAGTCGCTGGAGAAGGATGTCATGCTGGGTAGGGTGGAGGGTCAGAGAAAAAGAGGAAGACCCCCAACAAGATGGATTGGCCAGGTGGCATCATTGATGGACTCAAGTGTGGCAGCAGTAGTGAGGTTGGCCCAGGATCGGACATTGTTTCGTTCTGCTGTGCATGGGATCGCTATGAGTCGGTTCCGACTTGGTAGCATCTGACAACAACAACAACGGTACAAAAACTGCTTTTTCCCAAGGATACCTATTAAGAGCTAATGTAATACTCCCATTAGCTAAGGACATATTAGAAACACAAGAACATTGAACCATCTGTGAAAAATTAATCACAGAGCTGTTTTGTTTTCCTTTGGAGGAAACTGATTTGGTAGAAAGGTACAGCAATCCCAAAATGGTTGTAATGGTTGTAATATCAGTAGCTCTCTGTTTTAACATATATAAGTACTTACTGTCTGTAGCTGACCAAAACAACCAAGATGGCAGGGATACAGCAGAGGATGATGATGAAGGCTAGAGCCAACAAGGCTCCCTCTGTGTAGCCTAGACTTTCTCCTCGCTTTTTAATGCTGGTCACTGCCTCCGGAGTCCGGATCTCCAGAATGCGTCCTCCTTCCCCGTAATATGGCTGAAAGTCTTTGTTGATATCAAGCAGTTTGCCATCCAAAAATCTTTATTGTAAGATAAGGAGTAAAATTAGTGATGTTAACAGAGAAAAGTTCTGGCCTTTTTGTGTGTTAATAAAACACATGTAGTTCTTAATGCTCTCCAGTTTGGAAACAAATCTAAAACACCAATCTACGCTTTCAGTTTTATACCCTGATGACTAATTAAAATGCGTTTTCAAAATGCCTCATATTTATAACTCTTTATGAAGACCAAAAACCAAGCCCATTGCCACTGAGTTACTTCCAAGTCATAGAGACTCTAAAGCACAGAATAGAGTTTCAAAGACTAAAACTGATATAGAAGCAGAGAGGGCCACAGCTTTCTTCTACAGAGACACTCGTGGGTTCCAATTGGCCACATTCTGCTCAACGTGATTATGTTGGGAAATGTGGAAAACATGAGGGAAATTTAAAATATCCCCAAATTTTACCAAATGAGAACCAGAGCTTCCATACTTTGTTAATTGTCTGCAGTTTCTTTTTATCTTTTGATGATATTTATTTTAATTTTCTGAGGGACCATATTAATTCCACAGGAGATGAGACCTGGCAATGTGTTTCCCTAACAATTTATAGTCTAGAAAATCCTATGGGATAGCTCTGGTTCTGTCACATAGTGTCACTACAAGTTGGAAAGTCCCCTCAGTGGCATCTAGTATCAGCAACATGAATCTAAATCAATATACAACAAGAACAACAAACAAACCTGTATCTAATAAACATACACATATGTGGTAGGAGAAACATGAGATTGTCTACTCTTGTAAAAGATTTATAGCCCCAGACCCCTTACAAGTTGGAACAGACTCCAAAGCACATAACCACTATCACCAGCACCTATGTGTGTGTGTGAATTACACTCTACAGACAAGGAAAAATTAACTTAAAAAATTATGGATTTGGGTATCACACCTTTTGTATATACAATTGCAACCAATGAATCTTTGTTGAACACTAGGTGTCACAAGAGTAAAGCAGAAAAAGCAAGTGCATGAAAAACTATAGTATTAATCCATGCTGGAATCACATTCAAGGGGAAATATGAAAAACTGATTTACTTAAAATTCTATAGCATTTTCTTTAGAGAGTCCCATTTTCAGGTTTGAGAATTCAAAAATTGCATAAAATATCACATAGATAGGAATGATTTTCTTTATCGAAAATCTAAGGGAAATACGTGATAGTAATGTTTGCTAGTTTAATAGATGTTCAGGAATGTTAGATTTTTGTCTTAAAATTCGATTCTACAGAGTTCATACAAATTGGCTCTTTAAGAAAGAATCTTGAGTTTTTGCCTTCAAATGGCTAGGATGCTGGAAGAAGAAGGTTGCGTTTCTGTGAGATGATACATCTCAATAGGCTGTTGTTTGTTCCTCAGGTACCCAGACCCTCTACCACAACTCAGAGGAATTGCTGCTGGTGTTAAGTGCCTTGGAGTGGGTTCCAACTCATAGTGACCCTGTATAGGGTTTCCTGAGGACCGGCTGGTGAGCTTGAACTGTCGACCTTGTGGTTCAAACTATCCAAATCTGGACCTTGAAACTCCAAAGATGCTAAGATCCTAAGTATTTTCTCTAATTACTTATTGTCATAGAACCCTGTTATGGTGTTACGGGATATGTTCTGGACTGCTAACCACAAAAAAAAAGGCAGTTCGAACCCATCAACCACATCTGAGAAACCCTACAACAAAAGAACAATGTAAATGTGGATAGCATAAATTATCAAAAAAGCTTTATACAAATAAATACTTACTTAAAAAGCTCATTTCTGTCAATGGCTCTGTTAGTCTGGGGGTCAATTGCATAGACAGTCAAATCACATTTGGTGTAATCTTCCAGAGAAAAGGCATCTCCATGCCGACGAGCACCAATGGACTCCACCACAACCTTGGCACCAGGAATCTGCTCTTGCACATAGCGATCCAAAATCCTATAAAGCACACAAAGTACAAACATGACATTCTGACAGGCTTGCTGGTGTGAAAATGCCATCAACTAGAGATGACATTTAGTCAAAGAAAAATGATGACAGACTAGTTTTTGCTAATAATGTTTACTGAATGTGAGCCTTTGAAAGCAGTGCTTCGTATTTTCTCAATGTTTAATTCCCAGTGATGCTGGAAGCAGAATAAAGTAGAAATAGGCCATCAACCATGTTTTCTTTAAGTCTAGACTTTTTGAATTTATGTTATAATTTAAGGTTTATGTGGCTCATGGGAAATGTCAAGTATGTTGTACAAATGAATTGTTTTTCATACAAGTAAAACTGTCATACTAGTAAACTGTCAATGCACAATTAAACCTGTGGTGTCAGAAGCTATGCCACTGGTACGCCCAATACCATAAGGCTCACCAAGAGAAACAGGTTGTAACAGAGATTCTAGACTAACAAAAACTAGGAAGAAGGCCTAGATTTTACAAATCTACTTTGTAAAAATAGCTAGTAAAAACCTAATAGCATTGGGATATTGTCTAAAATAGTGCTGAAAGATGAGCCCCTCAGGTTGGAAGAGAGTCAAAATATGACTAGAGAAAAGCTGCTTCGTCATAGTAGAGTCAACTTTAATGATATGGCTGGAGTAAAGCTTTCAGGACCTTTATTCATTAATATAACTCAACTTGAGATAAAAAGAAATATCTGGAAACAACTATAAATACTCAGAACATGGAATGACAAAGAATGAATTTAGGGAAATTGGAAGCTGTAAACAATGAAGTGGATGTATCAAGATCAATATTGTAGGCATTTTTGTGCTGAAATGAACTGATATTGGCCCTTTTGAACCAATTAATGCCATGATCTACCTTGTTGGGAATAACAAATTGAAGACAATGGCATCACATTCACTGTCAAAAATATCATAATAGTCATATGCCTGGAGGCAGTGGCGGTGTGCCTTTTAGTCAGTTTCAACTGTATAGGGTTTCTGAGACTTTGCAGAAGCAGAAAGTCTTATCTTTCTCCCTCATCGTGCCTAGTGCACTCAACACATGCCCATTCCGTTACCAGGGTTCTTACATCAGATTACTCAATTTCTAGTATTATTCAAATTTAAACAACAAATAATGTCAAAAATGAAGGGAAGATTTTTACCAATTTCTACAATCTGACATTAAATATGCTTCTAGATACAATGATAATTACTGCTGTTTTGAACACACAAGGAGGATCCATAGTTGGAAAATAATGGGTTTGGTTACAGAAATGATACTAGAGAATACATCACCAAATTTGATAAGACCAACGACTTATGAATATTATAAGTAATATAAACAGAAACTACAAACATGGGCTTAGCCATAAGAAGTAGATGTGACCCAAATCAAGTATAGTTGTGGAAAAAGATCATGGACAAGTTCAATACCATCATTCAGAAACAAGCCAGGGGTTGTCTGTATAAAAGACCTTCTTCAACTGCTCATATGCAAATTCAAGTTGAAGCTGAAAAAAATGATGTTAGTGAGAACCAATGTATGACCTTGATTTTATACCACCTTCATGTAGAAATGTACTCAAGAATACATATGAAGCAATGACTACTAATAACTGAACACCAGTTGAGTTTGTGGGATGATATCAAAGACATCAAAGACATCATAAAAAAAAGATAAAACAGACAATTGAAAGAAACTCTAAAGACGTGAAGAAAAAGGGCTAAATTGAAGAATTCATAGGATAGCTAAAAAAGATAAAATATTATTATGAAAACCAAAAGTAATTTCTTAAGTTGAAAGAACTGAGAAAAAAAGGAAATCCTCAAGTTGTCATATTTAATTGGTCTTAGTGTGGTACTGTGGGTTAATTTACTGGACTGCAAGGTAGGTTTGAATGACAAAGTCAGTGGTTCAAACTCACCAGCCACTCATTTGGTACCCTATACTAGGTCACTGTAAGTCAGAACTGACTCGAAAGCACTTACCAACAACAACAATGGGCAAAATATGGAACAAGACAGGAAGAATCAAAGTAAGAGAGAATGAACACACTAAGTCACTGTACCAGAAGAACTGACCAACATTCAACTAATTCAGAAGTTAGCATACGATCAACAACAGATAGCATTGAAAGGTGAAGCCCAAACTGCACTGAAGGCATTTGTTAAAAACAAACATCCGGGAATTGATACAAAACTGCAACAGTAACTCAACATTGCCAAGAAATTTGAAATCAGCTACTTGTCCAACCACCTAGAAGCTAACCATATCTAATGAATCACAAAGAAAAGCGATCCAGTAAAATGTGGATATTATTATGGTGAAGATACTACAAAAACACTTGCAGCAATACATCAACAGGGAATTGTGAGAAATTCAAACCAAACTTATAATAGGATGTGGAGAATGGGATAAAATTGTTGATATCAGTTGAATTTTGACTACAAGTAAAAAACACCAGAAAGATGCTTATGTGCATAGTATTGACTATGAAAAGGCATGTGACTATGTGGACCCGCAAATGATGGGTAACATGGCAAGGAAAAGGAATTCCAAAAAACTCATTTTGTGCATGTAAATCCTGCATGTAGACTATGTAGTGGTTAGTGTATGGTTTACAATCAGGAAAGGTGTGTGTCAGGGCTACATTCTACTTGTTCAATACATATTATAAGCAAATAATTTGAGAAGTTAGACTATATGAAGAATAACATGGTGTATTATTGGAAGGAGTCTCATTAACAATCTGTGATATGTAGATTGTTTTCTGAAAGTGAAGACGATTTGAAGCAGTTACTAATAAAGATTAAACACTACAAACGTGAGTATGTATTGCATTTCAACATAAAGAAAAGAAACATTCAGAATCTGCTTGAAAGAAGTGATTGAAAGACATGCTATCAGAATACTCCTCAGAAGGGTGGACTGCAAGATGTGATATCATCTACTTTGTACGTGCTACCATAAGGGACCTTATGCTTGGTAAAACAGGACTCCTGATGTGGCAGTGCAGACTAATGCACTGGACTGCAAAGTCGGTTTGAACTATATAGGTGGCAGTCCAAGCTCACCAGCCACTCCTCAGAAACTGTAGCTATGAGTTGGAACAGGGTTGCTATGAGTTGGAACAGACTAGACAGCACTTAATAACAAAGTAATAACAAACTAGAGGGTCAGTGAAAAAAAGGGAGACTCTTGAGAAGATGAATTGACATAGTGACTGCAACAATGAGCTGAAACATAGCAGCGACTGTGAGGATGATACAGGACTAGGCAGTGTTTTGTTCTGTTGCAATGTAGAGTCACTTGGAGTTGGGCTCAAATGCATTTAATTAGCCATTGTAATTCCTGCTTAAGGAGGTATCCATTTTTAAGAGGTATCAACCCACTGCAGTTGGGTTAACTTGGAATCATAATGACTATAAAGGACAGACTAGAACTGCCCAGAGCGTTGCCAAGTCTATAAATTTTTGCAGAAGTCGACAGTAACCACTTTCTGGTGTGGAGAAACTGGTGAGTTCAAACAGTCAACTGTTGGTTGCACTGAGAGTCTAACCACTGTCCACTAGTGTTCCTTGGAAGGATTGTGCATCATAAAATAAGCCAAAAATACAATGTCCAGCTAGATAAATACTCATATAAATTATAAATTGACTGAGACAAATGATGACCTTTCTTGTTAAGTACCATGGAGTCAGTTCCAACCCATAGTGACCCTGTAAGGGTTTCCGAGGGTGTAAATCTTTACGGGAGTAGAAAGCCTCATCTTTCTCACTTGTTGCATAGTTGCCTTTTAAATCATTGATAAAGACTTCCAGACTTTTTCTGGACTAAAGTAAGGTGGGAGTCTTGGGTTTAGCGTTGAAGGATAAACACTTGACTGCTACCCACAAGGTTAGTAGTTCAACCCCAACAGTCCCTCCTTGGAAATCCTATATAGGGGTTCTATGAGTCAGAACTAACTCCAGGGCACTTAATAACAAAGTAAATCTAAATGCAAATTGTATATACCTCTTCTGTCTGACCTGTAATTTTTGATTGTTTGTTTTATTGTGAATTATGCGATAGTTTATATGGGAGAACAGTAGTTTTACATTCATCCTATCATATATTGTTTCATTGCCATGGTTACAATCTCCTTCATGCATAATCAACTGACTAAAGGGTATATACCCTGCAAGCCTGCTCCTCGGTCATCAACACACAGCCCCTCTCCCTCTCTGTGTGTAGATTCCCCTGCCACTCCATCTTTCCATGTCATCATATCTGCCTCCATCTCTGGCATCATTGTTTCTCTGGGTATAAATTCTTAAAGACCTAGTTACTGACAGATCTCATTCATAACCTGGAGAGTGACTGTCTATATTTATTGAATTCACTATTTCATGAAACATCCCAAAGGGCTCAGAATGTTCTGTTTTGATCTTAATATGTCCTAGTCCCCACAGGTGTTCCTCCTTAAGACTTCTTGGCAATTACTTTGGTCCCTTATTTTCTCTTTTGTACTTCTCTTGAAAAAACCCACACTGCCATTAAACATAACTTATCCATAAGAACAATATTTCTGTTCTGAACACTACTTGAACTTCACCCAAGCCCCTCCTGCTATTATTCTATAAAACATTTTATCCCTATTCTTCAAGGAGCTTAAAAGCCTTCACTTGCCATTTCATAACGGGCAGATTTAAATAAAGGCTTAAACCAATAATAGTAGAGTCAATTTCCCTTCACAATGTTTTATTCTCTTATTATTATTCTCCCCTTGTTGACTTTACAAGAGAATTATCTTTGAAAATATTCCTAATAAAAATAAAACACAAGGAGAAATTTAAGATAATGTTTTGGGTAAAGATGGGGTGGAATAGGGGTGGGGTCCATATTTTATAATTGTGTAGCTGCTAAGTGGTTTAAGGTTTCCTGGTAGGGTGCTGAAGGATAAGCACTGGATTGATAACTACAAGGCACTCCTTGGAAACCCTATCCAGGGTCACTGTGAGTTGAAACCAATTCACCTTCACTTAACAACCAAAACAAGTGATTTAAATCTCTGCACACTATTATGGGAGTTTGATTACATAAATGTTTTCTGGACACAAAGCAAGGAAGAACATATTTAAAACTGCCCAACTACTTATGTCAACATACTATTTTTTTCGTGGTTGTTGTTAAGTACTGTTGAGTTCATTCCAACCTATAGTAACCCTGTGTAGGGTTTCCAAGGAATATCTGGTGAGCTTGAACCACTGACTTTGCAGTCCAGCACATTAACCCACAGCACCACACCAAAACTCCAATGTTGATTTTTAGGTCTATAATATACAATTTTTATATCTGATATTATTGAATTTTACCAGACACTTGTGCTTCTGTAAAATACTTATAATGAAGACATTCACCCACTTGTTTGTGTTCTGGAGAATGGATTGTTGTTGCTAGGTACCATCGAGTCGGTACCAATTCATAGTGAC
>NW_006408521.1:6839443-6842004 GCF_000296735.1 Chrysochloris asiatica | reverse complement strand
TCATATAAATTATAAATTGACTGAGACAAATGATGACCTTTCTTGTTTTTACTTTTAAAAATAGGTCAGTTTTTGAGTCATTCTTTTTTTTTTTAAAGACAAAAACAAAAGTCTGTGGCTTAGAAATCAATTTAAGATGCCTTATTATATTCTTTGAAGTCAAAACATGGATAGCTTTAAAACAGTGTTAACATCTTTTCTATTCAATAGGAACACAGGTCCCTTCTCTGCTTGGTCTTTAATACCTTCAGCTATCCAAATTCATGCTTCCTTTGTCCATCCCTGTGCTCTGTATGTCAGGAACAATTTTTGTAGTGTAAGTGCTATAATTTCAATGCTATTAAAGCTGGCAAACATCTCAAGTAAAGTGGAAACTATACACCAATGTTGTTATGTGACATGGAGCCAGTTCTAACTCATAGCAATCCTGTATAGGTTTTCTAAGGAGCAACCGATGGATTTGAACATCCAACCTTTCAGTTAGCAGTTCAGTGCTTATCTTATAACTCTACACTAGAACTCCATTACTAATATCAGACACTTTATATCATTTGATGATACAAATTAGGTGTGTAATACAGAGAAAAATGAATATAACATCTGGTGTGGCACTGGAGGATAAACATTGGATTTTGAACCACAGGGTCAGTGGTTCAAACCCACCAGCTGCTCTTAGAAATGCTATACAGGGTCACTATAACTTGAATCAACTTTATAGCACTTAACAACTGCAAGGAAGTCTGGTAGTGTAGTTAGACTGCTAACCTCAAGGTCAGAAGTTTAAAACTACCAGTTGTTCCATATGAGAAAGATGAGGATGAGGCTCTTTGTTCCTGTAAACATTTACAGCCTCAGAAACCCTAAGCAGGGTCCCTATGAGTCAAAACCAATTCCACAGCACATAAGCACCACCACCACCAACTGCAAAATTTATTATAATAATTAAGAAGTAATGAAAATCCAAGAAAAACAGGAAAACATTAAAACTATGAGGAAACTCACAAGAAGGAACTCGAAAAGCACGAACTCAACAAAGACACACAGAACAAAAAAAGCAACAACACCACAAAAAAAACCCATAATGGCAGCAATTAATCAATACCTATCGATAATTACACTGAATATAAATGGATTAAATGCACGTGTTAAAAGACTGAGAGTGGCAGACTGGATAGGAAAACAAGATCCTTCAATATTTTGTCTGCAAGAGACATCTTACACACAAAGACAAAAACAGATACTCTCCACTGAGTAGTATCCAATCTGTCTGGGTGGGGCTGATGAAAGGAGATGCGGATAGGACTCTTGTGATACAATAGTGAATAACTATTATCAGGACTGATTGTAAGGGCTGGAAATGTAAAAGTAGATGTTTTGTTGCACGGAGGGGCGTGATTAACTTTGCAGTCTAGGAGCAGAGGTCCCTGAGACCATCAAGGGAGAAGAGCTCAGAGTGGGACCATACCCAGAGGATCAGTGACTCCAGAGATGGAGGCAGAGATGATGATGTGGAGAGATGGAGCATCTATGGATTTTAGACGCAGATAGAGGGGCTGTGTGCTGACAACCCGGGGCGTGGGGCAGGCTTGCCGGGTATACTCTTTGAATGGTTGATGATGCGTGGAGGTGAATGTAACCATGGCAATGAAACGTATAGGATAGGATGAATGTAAAACTAATATTCTCCCATGTAAACTATCACATATTTCACAATAAAACATTAAAAAGAAAAAAAAATGATAATAAATGAAGGCAGATTAAAAACGACTTCTACTAGCCATTTAAGGAGCTCTGGTAGCGTAGTGGTTACAAATCGGGCTGCGAACCTTAAGGTCAGCGGATCGAAACTACGAGCTGCTCCGCGGGAGAAAGATGAGGCTTTCTACTCCCGTAAAGATTTACACCCTCGGAAACCCTATACAGGGTCGCTATGGCTCGGAACTGACTCGATGGCACATTAAAACAACAACTAGCCATTTAATCAGGTTTCTATACTGATTCAAACTGGTTCTATAATGGTCAAATACACAAAACAGGAACAGACCTGAATTTTTACACTTTGGTGATTTATCATGAAAACTGGAATGTTTCAAAGCCCTGTATGAGACTGGATGTGGGCAAGACTTTGGAGAGCTCACACAATCAGAGCACAATGGCCAGCTGCAATCTTTGAGTGGGGTGCCACCATCTCTGAGGGAGGTAGTACTGTCTTGATAGAAAATCTGAATGTGCTAGACTGCAAGGTGAGTTAAAACTGCAAAGTTGGTGGTTCAAACCCACGAGCTGCTCCTCGGAAACCCTATAGATGGTCGCTATGGGTCTGAACCAACTCGACAGTACTTAACAGCAACAATAAATTTGTTCTCAGTGTGAAAAAATGGAACCAATCCCTAACTGGCACAAACTTCCTCCTCACCACGACCTTCACTTGTTGCATTGTTGTTGTTAAGTGCTGTCGAGTGGGTTCCGACCCATAGCGACCCTGTACAGGGTTTCCCAGGGTGTAAATCTTTACGGGAGTAGAAAGCCTCATCTTTCTCACTTGTTGCATAGTTGCCTTT
>NW_006408521.1:6828164-6835681 GCF_000296735.1 Chrysochloris asiatica | reverse complement strand
AATCCTTTCCTGCATGACTCAGCTAAGAGTTGTGGATACCACCTTGCTTGACTCTAGCAAGACAAACTTGGACCCTCCAATTTTCATTCTTTGCCTAAGTGATTATCTGAACATTTTGTCCCTTTTAATATGAATAAGGATTCAGAATAAGTTGCACTATGAGTAAATGCACTGGATTGCAAGGCCAGTTTCATTGCAAGATTGGTGGTTCAAGCTCATCAGTCACTCCTGGGAAATCCTAGATAGGATCACTCTGGGTTGGAACAGACTCAAAGGCACTTAACAGCATCACCAATCTCTATAAAGAGTCCTGGTTAGGCACTGTGGGTTACTGCGCTGGACTGCAAGGTTGGTTTGAACCACAGAGTTAGCAGTTCAACCTCACCAGCCACTCCAAGGAAACCTATACAAGGTCACTATTGGTTGGAAACCACTCAACACAACATAAAAACTAGAATAACAATCTGAATACAATTGTGAAGCAAAGTTTGGTTCTTTTTCTTCCTTCTTCCAGGCCACTGAAAGTAAGAACCACTCTCAACAGAATCAGCATAAAGCCTCCTTAGGAGCACTTCCCTGGAACTGTGAACTGGCTGATCTGAGGGCCAAACATTCGCTCATGTACTGTCTCATCATGCCACTTCCAATGCCACCCCTGGTTCTCCCTAGCTGTTTTTATGGCCTCAGAAGGATGGATGGTGAATCTTCCTCTTGTTTCTTTTGAATGAGTCATCAGGAAAGCCTTATAGCTAAAGAAGTGTGTCTTGATTGGTGATGTAGAGATGCATGAGTACAAAACCGTTAACAAGGGTTCGGACTATCAAAGATTATGGAAATGGCACAAGATATGGCACCGTTTTGTTCTGTTTTGCATAAATGTGCCATGATTGGGAGCCATATGCATGACAGCTAACAACAACAACCTCAAAGAGTAACTCTTTTCTACCTAATCTTTAAATAGTTTGCAGATGTCATATAAGGAGAAACAGAAGTTGAAAAAGCAAAATAATTATGTTTCCTGCCAGCTGGTTCCAATTCATGGCGACCACATGGTACAGAGTAAAGCTAAACTCTGGGTTTTCTTGGCGGTAACCTTTACAGAAACAAATTTCCAGGATTTTCTTCCATGACATGAGTTTGGTTCAGACAACCAACCTTTCAGTTACTTGTTAAGGATCATCGAATGAGACTCCAACTCATAGCAACCCTTTGCACAAACACTCCCCATGTCCTGTGCCATCCTCATAATTCTTATACTTGAGCCCATTACTCCTGTAACAGTACCATTCCATCTCATTGAAGACTTTCTCTCTTATTCTGACCATCCACTTTACCAAGCATGATGTCCATCTCCAGGGACTAGTCTCTCCTGATAACATGTATGAAGTTTGAGAGATGAAATCTTAATGTCCTGCATTCCAAGGAGGTCATATTTTTCCATGACAAATTTGGTTATTCTTCTGGAAACCTATGGCACATTCAATATCCCTCTCCAACACCATAACTCAAGTGCATCAATTATTTTATGGTCTTCCTAATTCATATCCAACTTGCACGTGCATATGAAGAAATCGTTTTTAATCTTTGCTCTTGAATACTTTCGAGAAGTTTTGTGCAGCAGATTTGCCTAATACAATGCATTGCTTGATTTTTGACTGTTGCTTCCATGAGTATTGATTGTAGATCCAAGTAAAATGATGTCTTTGACATATTCAACCTTATCTCCATTTATCATGAAGTTATTTATTTGAGTTATGACAATTTTTTTTTTCTTTTTAAACATTGAGGTACAATTCATACTGAATGTATTTGATCTTCATCAGTCAATTAGTAGACTAACTCAAATGGTGCCACTCAAGACAAAAGAAAATGTTGTTTCTAGGTGCCACTGAATACATTCCAGCCCACAATGATCCTATACACAGCATAACAAAACCCTACTCTGCTCAGATCGGTGCCATCCCCACATTCGTGATTGCACTCATTGACTCAGTCCATCTTGCTGGGGTTCCTGCTTTTTTGTTGACCCTCCACTTTACCAAGCTTGGTGTCCTTTTCCAGAGACTAGTCCTTCAGATATTTCCAAAATATATGAGATAAAGTCTCTATTCTCACTTGTACAGAGCATCTGCTTGTACTTCATCCAACAAATTTGTTCAGAGTGTATTCAATATTCAATTATTCATGTAAAGTTTCAGGAGCTTCATCAGTACAATGGGGAAAATAATATCTACCTATAAAGTCTCTGTGAGGAGTTAAATGCATAGCACCCATTCAGCATGCAAAGTTCAACAAAATCAAGACCTAGACAAATGTTACCTATTAGTTACAGTTATAGAAACCCATCAGATTTCATGATTTAAAACCCTATATAGCCTTTTGTTGAAATAAATGGCTTATATTTAGCAGGCAACATAAGGATATCCACCCCAGGTATTTGTCAATAGATTTTCAAAAGCTTGACTAACAGAATCAATAAACATTATAACTGGCCACAGGGAGGGATATGCAATACAAGCATTCCTGGCTTCTGAACTTCCTAATTAATTAATACAGACCCAGAGAGTTTGTACTTCCTAAATCGTGGTGTTATGCTGTCAGATAAGTACTGTACTGCTATCCTCAAGGTTGTTGGTTCAAATCCATCAGCTACTCCTGAGAAACTCTACACAGGGTTGCTATGTGTTGAATGGCACCTATTGACATGCAATGCTCAATAAGCAGTGGATAATTTTATTCACGACAAGGTAACCTCTCTAAGACAAAAATCTTTTTCTCCAACCTTGTATTAAAGTCATAAGTGGTTTTTCCAGAAGAAGAAGTTTGGATTTTGTAAATTCTGCTTATGTTGGCTTGTTTTACATTGGCCCTAATAAAGTGAAAGGCAACTTTGCAACTATTCTCCTCAAGGGTTTTAGCATCTATCAACTCTGACTGTGATCCATCTTTACTTTCTTTACCATATTTTTCTGACTCATTTAAAAATTTTTTATCATGATATATTGTATGAATCCTTGTAAGCTATCTTAAATTATCTTTGGAATAAGGAGGATTGAATTAATTTTAAAAGAATTAAATTCAGCCTGTAATACAACTTAGATCTAATGATCTAACTGAAAGCGCCTCAAACAACATTTTTGTCTTTGCTGATACAAAGAGAATTTTCTTATATAAGTGTGTGTATGATTATATTCTTGTGTTACTAAATAGCAGCAAAGACTATGGTCAATTTTGGACAAATTGAAGTTAAGAGGAACACCATAAACATTATGATGAGAATAGTGGAATTTACTCTTGTTGATCAGGTTTCTCATTTTGGTGGCCCCCAAAGTAAAACATATTATTTTCCTTGGAATATATAAGAATATAAATCAGCGTATTTGACAAAACTTGTGGATTTTGAAACTTCAAATAACAGGATACTCTACATATTGTTCAAATATTTAAATTATCTGGCATGAACATAGAATTAGAGGTAGTGTGGGGGATGCAGTAGGCAGAGAAGAAATGTACATTTTGAAAGGAACAAATATCCACACGGTATTGTGGAGATTTCTCTATTGCAACTGTGAATAAAATATATTAGTAACATAATATTATCACAATGTCCTTGTTTTTACACTGTAATTCCTTTCTGTTTTTTTTTTCCTTCTATTTGGTACAAACAAAATCTCCGTAGAGAAACTAACCAGTAGGATGTGACAAATGGGAAGGGTAAAACAGAGACTGCACTTCACTTTATCAACTCTACTTATTTCAGTTTCTCTCAGATCTTTCTGCAATTGTATTTACAATGTTTTTATTGTATTTTTGAATGAAAATGTAAGTGTAAGAAGAGAGTGAAAATGCCTCTCATTGTTTATATATTAATGGAGTTCATCCATGGGATACAAGGAACCAATTCCTCTTATATCACAGGTTAGAAGATACTTTGCCAGTAAACTCTATCGTGGCACTGTGGGTTACTGAGCTGGACTGCAGGGTTGGTTTGAGCCAAAAGTTCAGCAGTTCAAACTCACCAGCTACTCCCTGGAAACCCTATACAGGGTTGCTATGAATTGGAACCATCCCAATAGTACTTAACAACAACAACAACAACAATTCTCTATCACATGTGGTTGTTGAAATTGACCAGGCAGTCTAGTACTATACCCCAGAGCACCACACCAGGACTAGACTCCATTGTGAGATGCTGCTTATACTAAAGTTTGAGGCTAAAATTCCATTGGAAACAAAAGCAATCTCTGCATCAGGAATGCAGCCTGTGATCCCTGTAACTCTCCACTGCACTCTGAGAAAATTACTTGGTAAACAATTTCAGAGAACAATTTTCTATTGCTTGCTGCTTAAGAAACTGGGTACAAAACAATTCTCAGAACAAATGCTTACTAAAAATAAATTTCAGAATTACGCATGTCCTCACTGTATTTGCTCAACAAGGATTCCATGATTGTACTGAGGCCAGATGGACCCAATTTAATACTTATATTGGAACTTTAAAAACAAAACAAAATCTTTATAAATGTATACAATCTTTTACCAACAGATGTACTATTACCTAATTTTGTAAACATTACTAAATGTCAACCAACCCTTGATTTTCTACTTAATTTACTTGTGTTTTCTTGTATAAATACTATGAACTCTCTCTTCAAATCGCTAGTTCAGAATTCTTTGGATATTGTTATTCCCAGTTTGCAAATTGCCTGTCCCTCCATAAAAGCTCTTTTCGTTTAATTTCACCGGATTGTCATTTCATTCTTTAACAATCTCAAACTATCATGCTATGTTTATAAACATGACATTTGCCTCCACATTCTTTATTTTTCAATACTTGTGCCATATTCACAGGACAAACAAGGCAATGTATAACGACACTCTAGGTGCTTAAAAAATTAAAGCAAAAACAACAAAAAAAGCATTTTTAGTCAGTCTTCCATTAAAAATATTTCAAGTATAGAATGATTCTCTTTGTCTCTTCTTGAGAATAATAGAAAAGTTTCCCCACATTTCTGAAAATGAGAGCAAAATGAAAATATACTTAATAGAAATATGTTCAAACTGACTTTATGGTTGAGTGTTTATCTTCCAATGCGCACCAGGACTCTCACATGAAAAAAGCCCACTTGGGAGGCATGTTTGACTTCCCCTGGCTAAATAAGTGGGAAGGACAATCAAATTCCAAATCTGACCTATGAAGTAGAGGTCAGACATGCTTCCATTCTACAACCTTCTTTATCCTATTCTGCCATCAACTCTTCCTCCCACAGCATTCTCTGCTTCATATCTGAGTTCGATAGTCCATTGCAATGGTCACACAAAACTCGCAACTCAGATTATGGAGTTTATTAGGCAAGTGGACAGGGTATAACTCAGGATCAAAAAGCATCAAGATGCAGCAGTTCTACAGTCAGACACAATTCTTGTCTGCCATATTTCCATGTGGCAAATTGGCCTCTACATATTCAGGCAAGTGTTACAAAGGCCTTTTAGAAAATCTGAAAATGCCTAAAGGCATTTTCAAGCCAGCCTTCTGCCTTTAAGTTTTCAGCTTTACAAAATCCATGGGCCTAAAGCCTGCAGTTACTGTCTCTCCATTCCTTTGCCTCACCATCGTATCTGCTACTTCATCTGTGTTGCTGTTTCTCTAAGTAGGGATCTCAACTGTCACTCAGGTTCTTCCTTCCTGATGGTCCTAGGATTTTCTGTCTCTTGCTCTGAGATGGCTCCTTTTACACCTAGCTGGAGAGCAGCATTGACCAATTAGACTCCTATATACCTTATTTGTATGGTCCTATCCAATCACTGAAGGACTGCTGGTGTGGCACTGTAGGATCAGCACTGGACTGCCAACCACAAGGTCAGCAGTACCAACCCTGTAGCTCCTCCTTGGAAACTTTACACAGGATTGCTATAAGTCAGAACTGACTCAATGGCACAACTAGTGAGCTGGAAGACAAATCTCTCAATACTTCTAAGATAGAAGAACAAGCAGAAAACAGGATAAAACAATCTGAAAAAAGTCTAAGATTCATGTGGGACAACTTGAAGGGGAATATAACTTATGAATTATACGCTTTCCAGAATAGGAAGAATCACTCAAGACTACAGACAAGATATTTGAAGAGCAACTGAAAACAAGACAAAACAAAAACCTAACATCCTAAAAAATGGAAAAGATAAGCATTCAAGAAGCTCAATGAACCCCAAGAAGGATAGACCACCCCGCAAATCACCAAGACATGTAATAATCAAGCTCTCCAAAATCAAAGACAATGAGAGAAAAGTGAAAGCATGTAGGAAAAGAAAAGTGTTACATACAGTTAGGCAACTCAGATAAAGCTCGTATCTCTCAGCAGAAACCATGCAGGCAAGAAGGCAATGGGGAGACATATAAAACCATAACAGAAAAAAATTTGCCAACCAAGAATTGTCTACCCAGAAAAGCTGCCAATCAAACATGATGCTGTAATAAAAACATTCCAGCATACACAAAAGCTAAGGGAATTTGCCAAAGCCAACCCTGCACTTCATAACATCCTAAATGGAGTTTTTAGACTGAGAACAAGAACTGACAACAATCAGATTGACATATGTGGCAGGACCACCCAGAAGTCAATTGACAAATGGAAGTTTCCAAGATAGAACAAAACTATAAGGGAAAATTTAGGGGATTTGAGTGGTCAGTCTATGTATGATCAAAACAATTACAATGCAAAATATCTCTGAATAGAGATCCAGGTGGTAAGGAGATCAGGTACATTGCAGCATAAAACACACTGTTTCACATGGGAGATAAAGTTAAGATAACATAAGGTAACGTCAAAGAAAACTAATAGAAAATCCAAATATGGAAGCATTGTTGTTGTTGTTATGTGCCGTGGAGTCGGTTCCAACTCATAGAGACCCTGTGCAGGGATTCCGAGGCTGTAAATCTTTACGGGAGCAGAAAGCCTGATCTTTTCTCCCGCAGAAAGGCTGGTAGTTTCGAACTTCTGACCTTGCAGTTCACAACCCGATTCATAACCACTGCTCTACCAGAACTCCTTTAAAACTACGAAAAATGACAAGGAAGAACACAAAAAATATGAACTCAGCAGAGGAAGACATGCAAACAAAGAAAGGAGCAGACCCACAAAACAAACATAATGACGGCAATTAATTCATGACTATCGATGATTAAACTGAATGTTTAATCAGTTAAATGCACCACTTAAGAGATGGAAAGTGGCGGAATGGATAAGAAAACAAGACCCTTCAATATGGTACATGCAAGAGACACACATTACACACAAGACAAAAACAATAAAAGTTAAAGGAGGCGAAAAAATGTACCAAGCTAATTATAATAAAAAACAAACAGAAGCAGCAATACTAATTTCTGATAAAATAAACTTTAAGGCAAAACCCAGCAAAATAGATAAAGATAGACATTATTTCATGATTAAAGGGTCAGTTGAATATGATGACATAACTATAATAAATATCTACACTCCCAATTAAAGAACTGCAAAATA
>NW_006408521.1:6818471-6824374 GCF_000296735.1 Chrysochloris asiatica | reverse complement strand
AGAAGCAGTTGTTCGAACAGAGCATGGGAACACTGAATGTTTTAAAATTGGGAAGGGTGTGCGACAAGGTTGTGTTCTTTCACCATACTTATTCAACACCCACATTAGATGGTAATAAATATTTCAGGTAATAAATATTCCTGGATGTTTTGTGTACATCCCCAAAAATAACAAAACACACACACACACACACAGGAAATTAGAAGCCAATACTGTGGAATGATGATGTACTGAAGAGATTGTAATCATTTCAAGAAACAATGGTATAAAACCGATGTTCTCCCATGTAAGCTATCATTCAAATCACAATAAAAACTTCAAAATGAAAATAACACTATCAAAAAATTGAATAGACAAACAGAATGGAAAAAAATATTTGTCAATCATATATTTTATGTTACTGCTGTGTTTAATTGTCACTGAGTGGATTCCAAGTCATAGAAATCCTATGTAAAACAGATAAAAACACTGCCTGGTCTAATGCATCCTCACAACCATTTCTACACTTGAGTCACTACAGCCATTCTTTTACGATATCTCATTAAGGGTCTTTCTCATTTTTCATGGCCTTCAACTTTACAAAGCATGATGTCCTTCTCCAGGGAAAGGTCTCTCTTGATTACACGTCACCCTAACTTCTTAGGAGCATTCTAATGTGCTTCTTTCAATAGATGTTTTCGTTGTAAATTAGTCTATACTTAATATTATTCACCGCATCATTCAAAAGCATCAATTCTTCAGTCTGTCTTACTCACTTTCTAATTTTTGCATGCAGAAGAGGCAAAGGAAAATATTATGTCCTGGGTCTGGCCAACCTTAATCTTCTAAGTAGCATCTTTGCTTTTCACCACTTAAAGAGGTCTTTCACAGCGCATTGCCCAATTCAGTTATGTCACTCAATTTCTTGACCACAACTTACATGCACATTTATTACAGTTAAAAGTAAGATGAAATCCTCGATAACCTCAATATTTTCACCATTTATCATTATTTTGCTTGTTGGTCCAGTTTCAAAGACTTTTGCTTTCTCTATGTTAAAATTTTCTCTATGTTGTCAGGAGGGAACAGTCGCTGGAGATGGATATCACTCTTGGTAAGATGGAGGGTCAGAGATAAAGAGGAAGATCCCCAACGAGATGGATTGGTCATGTGGCAGCATCAATGGACTCAAGTGTGGCAACAGTAATGAGGTTGGCCAAGGATTGGACACTGTTTCGTTCTGCTGTGCATAGGTTCGCTATGAGTTGGTGCCGACTTGATGGCACCTAACAACAACAATGTTAAAGTAATGCATCCAACCTGAAGGTTTTACTCTTTAATCTTCAACAATAACTGCTTAAAGTCCTCTTTGATTTCACTAAACACGATTTTGCTATCTGCATATTGTAGGTTGTTAATGAATCCGCCTTCACTCCTCTTCTTCATATGTTGTTGTTGTTGTTATGTGCCATCGAGTCGGTTCCGACCCATAGCGACCCTGTATAGGGTTTCCGAGGGTGTAAATTCTTCATATAGTCTCAGATTATTTCCTTACAATCCTGATTCACACTTTCCTGATTTGAAACCTTTCAATTTCCCCTTGTTTTCTCAAAAAGACTGCTTCTTGGTCTATGTACAGTTTCCATGTGAGCTCAACTAAGTGTTCTGGAAATCCTATTCTTCCCAACAATCCATAATTTGATAGGATCCATACAGTGGAATGCTTTTGTATAGTTAATAAAACACAGATTAACAGCTTTCTTGTATTTTCTGTTTTCATTCAAGATACATCTGATATCAGCAATGATATCCTATGTTCTACATCCTCTTCAGAATCTAGGATGAAATTTTGGCAGTTCCCTGTGAATGTATTACTCCAAGTGTTTCTGAAATATCTTCAGTACAATTTTATTAGTAATATATCAAAGATATTCTTGATAATTTATATTTCCTTGCATCATGTTTGTTTTGTATAGGCACATATATGGATTTCTTCCAGTTAATTGGCCAGGTAGTTGTCCTCTAGATTTTTTTACATAGACACTTCCCATGTTGCATTCATTTGTTGAAGCATCTCAATCGGTATTACATCAATTTCTAGAGTCTTATTTTTCACAAATGCCTACAGTGTAGTTTGAACTCCTTTATTATCTTTGGTACTTAAGCATATGCTAAGGTTGAATGTGCACTGATAATAATTTTGTTTCAATTACTTTGTATTTCTTCCATCTTCTTTGGATGCTTCATGCATCATTGCCTCTTCTGCCCATATAATTCTTCAATATTGAAAGTAAAAGCTTGAAGACTTTTCTCTCAGTTCTTTTAACTTTAGAAATGTCAAGCATGTTCTTCATTTTGGTTTTCTAGATCCATAATTTTTCACCTTTCATTATGATATTCTGTCTTGAGGCACCCTTTGAAATCTTCTGTATACCACTTTTAATTCATCATTTCCTCCATTCACTGTAGCTACTCTACGTTCAGAACCAAGTTTTAAAGTCTCTTCTGAGAAGAAAAGACCAAAATAAATACCAGAAGTGACTTTCAAGCTATTAGTTTCTTCATGTCTTTGATGTCACCCCACAACTCATCTGGTCTTCAGTCATTGTCTTCATTGCATCAAATTACTTCTTGAGATGGGCTATAAATTAGATGGATTATTCTGAAGGTTGTGTTTTGAATGTTGCAGATTTAAATTTTTGTTTTCCAGCTTCCACTTAAACTTACATACGAACAATTGAAGGTCTTTACTGCAATCAGCCCATGTCTTTATTTTAGCACATGATATTGAGCCTCTAGTTTGTTTGGCTCTGCATTATAATGTGACCTACCAAGTCTGCATTTCAAAGTTACCAGCTGATCCTTGAAAACCCTATACATGCTTGCTACATGTCAAAACCAACTCGACAGCACTTAATAACAATCGTTTCTTTCCACATACGTCATGTACTTTGATTCCTGTATCTTCCATACAAGGACCATGTTGATTGTTGCCATTTATGCTGATGATAAAAGTTATTTAAAATATGTAAGTAACTGGCCTTGCAAAATTCCACCATGAGATTTCCAATGTTTTTCACCAAGGCCATATTTTCCAACTACCCTTCATTCTTCTTTGTTTCTCATTTTTGTATTACAACCACCAGCCGTTAGCAATGCATCTTGTCTATTTCAAAAAAATGTTATACTGAAGTGGTCAAAAACTCAAATTTCTTCCTTTTTTGCATTATTTGGTATTTCATACAATTGAATGGTAGTCATATTAACTAGTGTTCCTTGTAGGTATACTGCTATTTCCTATTACCGGCAGCACTGAACTTCAAGATGAATATTGAAATATTTTTTGACAGTAAATGTGATGCCATTCCTCTTCAAGTTTTCTTTCCCTACATAGTAGACCGTGTGTTTGTCTGACTCAGAATGGACAATACCAGGCAATATCAACTATTAATGCATGTTGTTACGTGCCATGGAGTCAGTTCCGACTCATAGCGACCCTGTACAGGGTTTCCGTGGCTGTAAATTTATATGGGAGCAGAAAGCCTCATCTTTCTCCCACGGAACAGCTGGTAGTTTCAAACTGCTGACTGTGAGGTTCGCAGCCCGATTTGTAACCACTACGCTACCAGAGCATATATCAGTCTTAAAATATTCAAGTTTTGATGATTTACAATTTTTCTAGGTTCATAATTTGTACATTCCATGATCTTATTATTGAAGAATGTACACAAGTGTTTATTCTCATTTTGAATCATGATATATCACCAAATGAAAGTCCTGGAAGCTTTCATTTTAATCCATTCGTATCATTAAGTTCAGCTCTACTTTAAGTAGACGGCTGTATCTCTGTGGCATTTTGTGTGCCTTCCAACGTGAGGGGTATATCTTCCAGTAGAGTATCAGAAACCATGTGCTGCTATTCATAAGGTTTTAACTGCTCAGTGTTTTTTTTTGTTTTTTAAATATGTACATCACCAGGGCCTACTTCCTGTTCTGTTTTTTATCTGGAAACTTCACTGAAATCTGGCTATCATAGGTGACCCTACTGGTATTTAAAATTATCAGTGACAAAGCTTCCAGCATCACAGCGGATGTCAACATAGTCTGAAAATTGACAGATGAGTGGTGGTGTTACTTTTGAGGCAAATGGAAATCAAAACCACAACGTGATAACCACTCCACACACACCAGGATGACTACTATTAATTAATTACTTGGAGAAAATACTTGTTTTCTGTTATATGGAGTAACTGTAACCCTCATACATTGTTAATGGCAATGCAAAATGGTTCTGTCACTATGGTAAACTGTTTGGAGCTTTTTCAAAAAAGTGAACATATAATAACATGAATGAGAAATTCTACTCCTAGGTATATACTACCAAGAAATGAAATAATGTTACACAACATTCGTGGTAGCACTATTCACCAAAAACTGCAAACAACCTAAATGTGAGTCAATGGATGAATGAATACATCAAATGTGCTCTATCCAATGTAGTATTAATTAAGTGCTGTTGAGTTGGTTCCAGTTCATAGCAACCTTGTACAGGCTTTCTGATGAGTAACTGGTACATTTGAAATACAGACTGTGAGATTCAAACCTACTTTGTGGCCTAGTGCTTATCCTCTGCACCACCCCATTATTCAATCATAAAGGAAACAGAGTTCTTATACACAGTACAACTTGAATGAACTTCAAAAACATAATATGAAGTGAAAGAAGCCAGGCACAAAAGATGAAATAATATTTGATTCCATTTGCATAAAATATACAGTTTAAGAAAATTCATAAAGTCAGAAAATACTCATGATTTTTGGGAGTGTGGGTGAGGGGGAAGTGAGGAGTTATTGTTTACAAAGTACAGGGTTTCTTTTCAGCATAATAAAAATGTATTCGACAACATAAATGTTGCACAATATGCCATTAATTTGTGAACTATGATATGTTTAATTTTGCAATATGTGAAATTTACTTTAAAAATGTTGGAGGTTTGAAGCAGTACTTATTCTGATAACATCTACTTATTGAATTGGGTGTTGTTTCACAGACGTGTTCAGTTTATACAATTTCAAGAAACTGTTCTCTTACAATGTGTCCATTTTTCTATATGTACATTGCATCTGAACATTATGAAAAACAAAACAAACAGATTTAAGAGTTCCAGATTGACACAATTACAGCAACAAAGGGCTCAAACAAAGCAACAAAGTGCAGGATTGGGCAGTGAATGTTTCTTTCTATTGTGCATAGGGTTGCTATGAGTTAGAACCAACTTCATAGCTCCTAACACCAAAAACAAGAGTCAGCTGAAATGTATAATTCTTAACCATTCTGACTCAAAGCAAATGGGTAGAAAAAAAAAAGTATATGAATATAAGTTAGGTGTTAGAATTTGGTCAAAGTATTAGAAATTATAATATAATCTGTGTAGTAGGTGATGTTAAAAATTATTGTTTGTTGCTAATTGTCATCAATCAGTTCCTATTCATAGCTACCCTACATAGGATTTCGAAAGAATGACTGGTGAGTATGAACTGCCAATCTTCTAGTACAAATCAACCTTGTAGTCCACTGCTTATCCTTCACTGTAAAAGAGACTTACTTTTCTAGAGATGAGTGTGATGCATTAATGCACTCATAATGTTATGCTGTCTTACTTTGAATAGTTCAGAAAAAAAAATGAAGCAAGCATCATGAAGTGTTACTAATTGCTAGATCTATGTGTAGGGTGTACGGGCATTCATTTTACTGTTCTCTCTGCACTGTTCACATTTAAAGTTTAACATACCTAAATTGTAAAAAAAAAAAAAAAATTAATTCAAAGTTCAGTTGCTTAGTGGATAATCTCCATTTTTAAATAACTACGTAGATGACATGACTATGCCTTCTTACCCAATATTTGTCAGTTTGTCATACTCTGG
>NW_006408521.1:6817166-6818371 GCF_000296735.1 Chrysochloris asiatica | reverse complement strand
ACATCCACAAAAGAAGAACCAAAATCAACACATTAACACAACATCTCCAACAACTAGAAACAGACTAGCAAAGTAAATCCACAGTCAACAGAAGAAAATAAATAATGATTAATACACACATAAACAGGATCGAAAAAGGAAGACTATAGAAAGAATCAACAGGACAACATGTAGGTTCTTTGCAAGAGTTAATAAAATCGACAAGCCATTGGCAAACCTAACAACAGGAAGGATGGAGAAGACACAAATAACATGCATAAGAAACCACAGGACTGATATCACAACAGAAACAATAGGGATAATAAAAAATATTATGAAGAATTGTACTCCAGCACATTTGAAAATCTACAGGAGATGGATACATTTTTAGCTAAACACAGCCTATATAAACTAGCACAGAGTGAAGTAGAAAACTTGAACAGATCTATAACAAAGAAATAAATTAATCAGGTCATCAAAAAACTCCAACCAGAACAAGTCCAGATCCAGATGGCTTCACTGGTGAGTTTCACCAAACATTCAGGGAAGAGCTGTCACTAATTCTACTCAACATATTCTAGAATAAATTCCTTAATACATTTTATGAAGCAACCACAGTCAACATACCAAAACGAGATAAGGACAGCACAAAGAAAGAAAATGATAGACCAATATTCCTCATGAACATAGATGCAATAATTCTCAACAAAATCCTAGCCAACAAAATTCAACAACACATGAAAATATATGTATCATGATCAAGCAGGATTCATATCAGGAATACAAGGATGGTTCAACATTAGCAAAACAATCAATGTAATCCACCATACAAGAAAAAGGAAAAGAACCACATGATCATATCGATTGATGCAGAAAAGGCATTTGAAAAAATCCAACATCCATTCCTGATAAAAACACTCAAAGTAGAAATCGAAGGAGATTCCTCAACATAATTAAAAGCATATTTACAAAACCAACATTATATTACTCTCAATAGAGAGAAAATGAAAACCTTTCCTTTGTGAACAGGAACCAGACAAGGATGCCCTTCACCACCACTCCTATTCAATATTGTGTTGGAAGTCTTAGCCAGAGCTCTAAGGCAAGATACAGAAATTGAATATATCCAATTTGCAAAGCAGAAGTAAACCTCTCTCTATTTGCAGATGATATGATCCTATACAAAGAAAACCCCAAAGACCCAGCAAAAAAACTAATGGAACTCC
>NW_006408521.1:6813164-6814444 GCF_000296735.1 Chrysochloris asiatica | reverse complement strand
CCCAGTGAAAGAGGCTTCCTGGGGAGCCTCTTCAATACATAAGACCATAGGTGGAATGCTGAACAGCATCCAGAATCTTCAGAGGTGGGAAATTTCCACTTAAAAGGACAAGCAGACCAGCCTGGAGTGGCTAGAAGAACAGAAGATACTTCTTGAACAACCGACGGGAACAATACAAAACAATATAGGCAGATTGGCTGATTACTACAAGAACAAGCAAGCTGCTCGCCCAAGATACATCAAGCCAAGCGGTCAGGTCCCCTCAGGACAAACGCCCTTCGAAGACTAAAACTCAATGGGAGTACACGCTCTGATTGGTGACCACATTCGTCACCGATAAGGGGAAGTGAGAGAAAAACAGCAATGAAGCTGCAAGCTAAACCCTACAAGATTCAATAGACTCCTGTGAATCTGGGTGGAGACCTGATTGGCCAGCAGTGTGGCAAGACCTGGGGACTCTTGGGCCCAGAGTCAATGACATAGCCACAGAGGACAGAGTTGAGAGTGAAGAGTCCAGCTGATAAGAAGAGAGGGCATATGCACAAGAACACCCATACTTGCAGATAATATCCTTTTGACCTGGCTTCAATGACTGGATGATCAGAGCTCAACCAGAAGAAGAAAAAAGAGTAATCGGATACAATTTGATGAACTTGACCTACACCTATGTAAGCAGTAGCTCAAAAAAGGGAATAAATCTTTATAGTAAGGATCATCCCCACCCCCTCCATACACAGAGTATACAGGGATGGGCAACTAGGACATTGACTACCCAAAGTTTGGGGGTTACAAAAGCAAGAAATGACTGGCTTACAAGCTTTCAAGAGGGAACCTAGAGCCAGAGGGCATGGAGGAAGGTAGACTCTCCACTGAGTAGTATCCAAATTGTCTAGTCAGGGCTGATGAAAGGAAACGCAGATAGGTCTCTTGTCAAACAATAGTGAATAATTATTATCAGGACTGATTGTGAAGGTTGGAAATGTAAAGGTAGACATTTGTAGAAAGGAGGGGAGTGAGTGATTAACTTTGCAGTCTAGGAGCAGAGGTCTCTTGGACCATGATTGGAGAAGATCAGAGAACGGGACCCTACCCCGAGGATCAGTGACACCAGAGATGGAGGCAGAGATGATCATGTGGAGAGATGGAGCATCTGGGGACTTTAGACAAAGAGAAGGAGAGGGGCTGTGTGCTGACAACTAGGAGGCAGGCTTGTAGTGTATACCCTTTGGTTGGCTGATGATACATGGAGGGGATTAAAACCATGGCAATGAAACGATATA
>NW_006408521.1:6798455-6812213 GCF_000296735.1 Chrysochloris asiatica | reverse complement strand
CCTGATGGTATTTAAAATATCCATGGCAAACCTTCTGGAATCAAAACAACACAGAGCCACTACAGTATGAGAAACTGATAGACGTGTGGTAGGTAAGAATTAATTCGGTGTTATATGAAGTCAGTATTCCTTCCACAGCCATACATTTTTTCTCAGGAATTGTAAAGTGCTTTAGTTTTCTCATTCATATCATCATATTCACATAAGGAACAATAATACTCAATGATCCTAAAGAATTATACTTTGTTTTTACATTTTCTCTGTCAATTTTCATTAATTTTATCACAATATTAATAAAAGCCATGATTTTAGTCTAAAATTTCATCTAATAATCATTTAACAAAATGAGATTACATATATAATTTCTATACTTGGGCTGCGAACCTTCAGGTCATTTGTTCAAAATGACCAGCTGCTCCATGGGAGAAAGTTGAGGCTTTCTGCTCCTGTGTAGAAACCCTGTACAGGAGCTGTCCTGCTAACTACAAAGTGAGTAGTTTTTATCTACCAGTCACTCCAGGGGAGAAAGATGAGGTTTTCTGTTCCCATGAAGATATGTAGTGTCAGAAACCATATATAAAGTCATTAGGAGGCCTGGTGTGGTCCTGAAGGTTAATGTGCTGGGCTGCAAAGTTGGCTTGAACCACAAGGTCAGGAGTTCAAGCTCACTAGCCGCTCCTTAGAAACCCTATATAGGGTTACTCTGTTTAGGAACTGACTTGATGGCCCTTAACAACCACAACAGCATGTGTTGGAACTGACTAGATAGCACACAACCACCACCAGTATAAAACATGAGTTGTAGCAGAAAACAAAATACATTCAATATGCTAACCTAATCGATTTTATATTCTTGCAGGAAATCATCACATAATAAACCGTTACATGGTGGTTCGAAAAAAAAAATTAGCAGAATATATAAATACATATGTTTATATATTGCATACATATGTAAAGCAGAAAAATAAAGGGTATTAGTTTAAGAGTTTGTGTCTTGTTTGGATGGTATAATCAGAAAAACACTGCCTGAACAGGTGCCATTAAAGCAGCTAAGAGAATTTGGAGTCCTGGTATGGCACTGTAGGACAAGCACAAGGTCGATTTCAACTTAAGGATCTGTGGTTCAGACGCATCAGCCACTCCTCAGAAACCCTACACAGGCTCACTATGAGCTGGAACCTACTGGACAGCACTTAAAAACAGCACAAGAGACATTTAGACATAATTCTAAAACTTTGCTTATTTGTAGTTTTTATATAGATTAAGATACACAACTACTTTTGTAGCAGTGAAAAAGACTTTATATGATTGGTATTTCTTGAATAAATGATGACACCCCTGATAGAACATTTCATAGAACACCAAAGTTAGATTTGTGAAGTATGAGTTAATTGCTACAAAGCACTCATGTTTTTCTTATAATAATGTAGCTCTTGTCATAACTAGTGTCTAAGCTATTATACATAATTACCAAAAGTTTACTTATAAGATTATCTGAAGTTTTTTCTGGCAATTTAGAAATGGGATTGCTTTGTCAAAGATAAGTAAACTGACAGTCAGAAGTGATATTTGTCAACATAAACTCAACAGAACAAACAGAGAAACAAATGCTAAATATGATAGCAGATTAAACTACTAAAGAGCAAAGTGGTGGTTGGTGGTGGTAACATGCCGTGGAGTCGGTTCTGACTCATAGCGACCCTGCACAGTGTTTCTGAGGCTGTAAATCTTTACCGGAACAGATAAGCCTCATCTTTCTCCCGTGGAACAGATGGTAGTTTTGAACTGCTGACTTGAGGTTCATAGCCCGATTCGTAACCACTATGCTACTAGAGCTCCTTAAATAGAAAAGTAGCAAAGGTATTTTAATAATCTTTGATAATAGAATAATATTAGAGAATAGTAGCTTAACATTTCTAATTATGTCTTAGTCAACAAGAATATATGTTGCTATTGTAAGATTCCATCATGTAGGTACTGACTCACAGTAGAACTAACTTACATAGGTTTCCTGAGGCTGTAAATGTTCAATCATTTCAAGAGGGACCATATGATCAAGAACTGATGGTATTGAAGGAACAAGCCCAAACAGCATGGAGACATTGGTGCTCTGCAGGATAAAGAGGAGGCTTTCTGTTTCTGTATAGATTTACAGCCTGATAATGACCTCATAGGAATTCTAGTTTGGCACTGTAGGATCAGCACTAGACTGTGAACCACAAGGCCAGTAGTTTAAACCCACCAGCTGCTCCTCTGAAACTCTATACATGGTCTCATTGAGTTGGAACCAACTTGCCATCACTTAGCAACAACAACAACCCTATGTAGGATCTCCAAGTCTGTCCTGGTGTGGCCTTATAGGATTAATAGTGGACTGAGGGCCACAAGGTCAGTGGTTCAAACTCACCTTCTTTGTTTTTAACATATGCCTTCATGCTGCTTGAGGTTTTTCCTTCAGTAACAGTTTCTTAATCATATGGTATCATATGGTACTCACCTCTTGAAATGACTGAGCATTTATTTTATTTATTTATTTTTGATATGGTGACTGTATATTCCTTCCATCTTCTTTTGAGGCTTTCCTGCATCACTGAGTATTTTACCCATAGAATATTGCAACGCAAGGCTTGCATTTTTTCTTCAGGTCTTTCACCTTGACAAATGCTGACCATGTTCTTTCCTTTTGGTGTCCTAACTCCATGTTTTTACACATTTCATTGTAATTTTTTTTTCTTCTCAAGCTACCCTGTGTAATTTTTGTTCAGCTTCTAGTCTTCATTTTTCCAGTTGCTTTAGCTACTCTACATTCAATAACAAGTTTAAGAGTTTTTCCAACATGCATTTTGTTTTCATCTTTCTTTCCTATCTTTTCAATGACCATTTGCTTTCTTCATGTACGACGTTCTTAATGTTATTCCACAACTCCTCCAACCTAGTGGTTATGAATTGGGCTGCAAACCCCCAAGGTCAGCAGTTCAAAACTACCAGCAGTTCCACGGGAGAAAGATTGAGGCATTCTGCTTCTGTAAAGGTTTATAACCTTAGAAATCCTGTGCAGGATCACTATGAGTTAGAACTGACTCCATGGTACTTAACCACAACACACACACACACACACATATATATATATATACTAAACCACAACATATATAGACATATATATGTGTGTGCGCGCACACGTGCACATGTATGTATATATATGTATGTGTATATATGTTATGGTTTAGTTTATTTGAGTCAGTTCTGACTCATATTGACCCTATACAGAGTTTCTGAGCAGCAGTTTGTGAATTTGAATGGCCAACCTTGTGGTTCAAATTAACACTGTGGTCCAATGCATTGTCCCACAGCATCATGTAACAGTAAGTAAAAAGGACAAGAGAATAATGAGGCTTTCTCACTCACAAAGATTTACAGCCTGAGAAACTCTATACATATTTTCTCTGAATCAGAACTGATTTAACAGCACACATCTACCACCAAGTAAAAAAGCATTGCTACAAAATCATAGAAATTTTGCAAGACATTTCTAAACATGAAGCCAGTGTTTCTCAAAATACCAAAATACCACTGAAATCAGTGTTTCTGCCTTTCCAGTCCTTCTTCAAAAATGTTTGTCCTATTTGATGTATACAACCTCAAAACAGTAGTTTGGGCATCCTCAAGGGTTTCAAACCATGTTTCTTTTCATTGTTCTTTGTGTTTGGGAAACACAAAGAAGACTGAGTGGGCAAGATCAGGGTTATAGGAAGGATACGGTAAAGTTTACCAACAAATTCTTGTAGGACAGCCCTTGATACCCTCAAAGAATTAGCAGGTACATTGTTGTGATGGAAAACAATTCCTTGATACAACTTTCCTTGTCTTTTCCTCTTCAATCCCATTTTCAATTTTTTTAAAAAACTACTATCTTAAACCTTTGTAATCATTCTGTGTTCTATCAAGATTTCTCCTTTGGAATTTCCAAGCACAGTTGCCATTATCTTCTGATATGACTGCATTTTCAAAAAATTTGACTAGTTCAGCAGGTTTTTCATAAGCCACTGTTCTGACGGGAGATTTTTTTTTTTTTTTAAAGGAACCTTAATAAGACTAACAAAAGTTTAATGCTGAAAGAACTTGTTGACAATTATCCACTGATTCCAGAAAGATATAAAAATGTTTTGTTTGGAAAGAACCTGTGGCATGTGTGAACTAGAACCCTAGTAGCAATACTATTTGATTTATATTCATTAAAGAGTTTTACGTACATATGCAAAAATATATGCACCAGAAGGCTTCAAAAAGTTTGCGGGAAATTTCCTTTCCTTTCTTACTACTTTTATCGTGAAATTTTTATTGTGAATGGAGTGAAGGTTTATAGCACAGATCATGTGTTTTCTAGTCAACAAATCATCCCATCATTTCACCTTACTGATTCCAATCCTTTCAATGCAACATTTACATAACCCACTTGTTTCCATTCTTCCTCCTTTCCCAACCCTTCTGACTATTGTTGTTGAGTTTTATGACATTTATCATTTAATCACATTTTCCAAAGAACTTTTGGAAAGCCCCTCATAATGAAAATTCTAGTAGCACAATGTGTTGGTGCTGACCAAAAAGGCCTAATACAATGCTCCTGTAAAAAATACCATTTATAATCAACAGTCATCTAGACATATCGCTGGGAAAAACAAACAAACAAAACTCACCACAAATTATCAATATACCCATTCCTCACTTATGGACATTGTAGTTTCCAAAGACCAGGTCATTAAGGGAAACTTTGCTGTATGCCAAATTAGAGGATGATCATGTCAGATTACAAAGTGAATGGTAATTGCCAAATGATATCATCACCTAATTGCCAAATCACCAACAATCATTACCAACCCAGATGATCTCTAACATAACCATCACAGTAACATTACTCCTGCTTTGTACCTCAGCATTCTTCACTGCCAGATGTACATTGTTAATGCACAAAAATAGTCAGAAAGTAGATTTCTTAAAATACAGACATAAACTTGAAATGTTAGATAATGATATAATTGATAAGTGAGGAATATGTGTAGTCCATGGAATAGTTGGATAAGTCAGATAAGGAGCTTTTAAAATAACTTAGGGCCACAAAATAAAAGTACATATTCAAATCATGGATCTAATGATATATTCCTTATATACAGCATTTTGGACATTTGTTGATGCATCAGTTAAAGCATTCTGAATAAGAACTTCTCACATCTAATTTTTATTTTTATTTGACGGTGGTCTCAGGGTCCTCACATACTTTAAATGAAGCTACATATTTTTGTAAATGTTGTTGTTAAGTGCTTTCAAGTTGGTTCTGACCCATATTGACCCTGTATAGGGTTTCTAAGGAGCGGCTGCTGAGCTTGAACCAACCTCTTACAATTCAAACCAATTTTATGGTCCAGCGCATTAACCTATAGCATCGCACGAGGACTCAATTACTTATTATTAGAATATGGCTTTAAGATACATCTTTAATTTGAATATTGTAAGGATTAAAATAATATACCTAATCAAACCCATTGCCATTGAATCAATTATGACTTATAGCTATCCTATTAATGTTATATCTGTATGAAAATAAATATATAAACAAAAATACATTACTCTGTTAAATCTTCTATCTTTTTTTCCACCAGAGTTGGGGGTACATTAGAAACAATGACTTGCATATCCAACTGGTTGACCACAGAAACCTAAAAATAAACGGAAAAGCAGAATTTAGATTTTTATTCACTAACATTTCTATATTTTCTTAACAAAATGGTAATATTTGTTTTCTACCAAATAAACAGACTCGGTGGTTTGTTATTTTTAACTTAACAACAAATACTTTAGTTATACTATCTCTATTACATGTTGGAGGCTAACTCTTGCTGATTGAGAATCTTAGATAATTTGTTGTCAATCTAGAAGTTCCAGAAGTCTACAAGTCCAGAGGTGATTTTAATGGTTGTTGGTTTTGTATGTGTTTGGTTTTATTTCCTTGATGACTTACAAACACATTGAAGACAAGAAAATGGAAAATACATCCCTACTAGTTTACAAAGCTACAGACAACTTAGTCATTGTGACTAAGGATCTAGGATATGACTGGTTAGAATCCTTCATTCTATGAGTTGACCACATTACAGATGTGTATATATTGATGACAGATACACATTGCAAACTTGAAGGTAAGATTAAAATAAATTAATCCAACAGTTCTTTATGCAAATTCATCTATCTACTGAATTTAGTCTATGTTCTTATATAAAAATTGGAATGAAAATAATTCTTATTCTGTGCTTACAATATATCATTCATTTTTATTTTCAGTATGTTGTTGTTAAGGACTGTTAAGTCGAGTAGACTCACAGCAACACAGAAGGCTGCATAAGTTTGAACCACCAGCCTTGTAGCTCAAACTGACCTTGCAGTCCAGTGTTTTATCCACTGCACTACATAAGGACTCTAGTATATGACAATTTAAACTCATCTCATTCTCTTAATAATTCTTTTATCAGGTCATTATTAATATTACTTCAATTTTTAAAGTTTTGTTGTTGTTAAATGCTATCAAGATGTTTCAATTCATAGTGACCCTGTATAGGGTTTTTAAGGAATGGCTGGTGAGCATGAATTGCCAGCCTTGTGGTTCCAAACGACCTTGCAGTCTGGAGCATTAAACTGCAGTGCCACACTAGGACTAAAGACTCAGTATTCATTTACTGGTAGCAAATGATATACGGGCCTGCACAGACTTATAAAAGAGTTGTAGAGTGAGAAGATTGTGATTCATGGTGAGTCCATGTTTGTCAAAGTAGACCTATTTCCCACAGGGTTTTCAGTGGCTGGTTGGGACTCAATCAACAGGTCTTTCTCCTGAGATAGTTGTTAAGTGCCATTGAGTCAATTCCACCTCAGTAACCCTTTATAAGGTTTCCGAGGAGTGACTGGTATGGTTCAACCGTCAACTTTGTAGTCCAGTGCTTTTCTTACAGTGCCCCACCAGATCTCCTCTTCTGATACTACACACTATTAAAACAATATATTTGCATATGCATCAAGATGATTGAATACACTGGGGTAGGTATATGGTGGCGGTGGTGGCTGTGTGTCGTGGAGTCAGTTCCGACTCATAGCGCCCCTGTACAGGGTTTCCAAGGCTGTAAATCTATATGGGAGCAGAATGCCTCATCTTTCTCCCATGGAACAGCTGGTAGTTTTGAAGTGCTGACCTTATGGTATGCAGCCCGATTCGTAACCACTATGCTATCAGAGCTCCAGCACCATATATCTGAATGGAGTCCTAGTGTGGCGCTGAGTTAATTCACCAGACTTCCAAGCCAGTTGAACTGCAAATTGGTAGTTCAAGCTCACCAGCTGCTCCTCAGAAACCCTATACAGGGTCGCTATGTGTCGGAATTGACTTGACGACACTTAACAACATATGTGATTGTATAATGTATAATATAATTTTCTTACTTATCTTTTGTTGTTGTTATGTGCTGTGGAGTCGTTCCAACTCATAGCAACCCTGTACAGGGTTTCTGAGGCTGTAAATCTCCATGGGAGCAAAAAGCCTCATCTTTCTCCTGTGGAACAGCTGGTAGTGTCCAACTGCTGACCCTGAGGTTCGCAGCCTGATTCATAACCACTACGCTACCAGAGCTCCTTATCTTATCTTTACACAGGTCTAATGTTAAATATAACTGTCCCTAGTGCCGTAGTAGTGCCACTGCTATGGCACTGTGGATTAATGTGCTCAACTGCAAAGTGAGTTTGTGGTTGGTGCTTTAAGCTCACCAGCCACTCCTTGGAGACCCTATACAGTTTAATGCCAAATGGGCATTAACAACCACAGTGCTCTGGTTGGGTTCCTCTGAGTGAAGTAGACAGTAGCAGTCAGAGACAGCATGGAAGGAGGACGAGTCCCTGCACCTCTGCACTAGAGTTGTCAAGAACACAAATGAACCATGAACCATGTAACTCTTATTACTGCAGAATGGAGGAGAGAAAATATGTTAGGGATATCACTGACATTTTCTATTTATTACACAGTCAGCCTTCCATGCCTAACAAATGAATATTTGTTCAATACATCTAACATGTGGCTGTTAAATTATTACTATATTTAGGATGATGTAAATCCAGAATATTACTTATATGTGGGTAAAGAGATGTTATTGTTGTTGTTAAATGTTGTTGAGTCGGTTCCAACTCACAGAGACCCTCTATAGGGTTCCCGAGGAGCAGTTGGTGGTTCTGAACTGCTGCCCCCATGTTTCACATTCCAGGGCTGATCCTACAGAGCCACACAAGGAATCCAGGTACAGAAAAGTGGTATAAAATTTTCCTCTGTAAAAATATGTTCCAAGTTTCAGTAGCTAATCTGTAAGTAAACTTCTGTAACACAATCAATTCAAATGCTATGCACTTTATTAGGAAGCAGAAATTTGGCCTTGCAAATGATAAATTACTATATCATTTGCTTTTTTAGGACAAAGTTTTCTTTTATATAGAAGAACAAATTACTTACTCAAAGGGAATTTTGATTTGTTAGTGAGCTTTAGGGCTCAATCTGTTTGTGAAATTGCTGAGTTCAGCTCTTTGAGGACTAAAAACTAATGAAAGATAGTTATTATATTTCTATCATTGTCCTGCTTGATATTTGTAATGGATTAAAATAAACAAACATATTCAAAAAGAAAGAGAAATAACCATTGTGAAACTAAAAATTCTAATCACAGAAGTGACGGTTTATGCATTTTTATTTTTTCTAAGGCTTTTTAATTCTTCCTCATAAATTTCTTATTTTTTAAACTTCCATTTGTTCTCACATAATTTAGACACTGATGCCCAATAAAAATAAGCTGTGAGCCCCAAGTATAAGACAATACATAATTTAAATGTGCTGATATTTACATAAAGATTTAAAAATGAAGTTAACTCAATCATATATGTTCAATTCAGTATATTAAACTTGATTCCAACATGTAATCAATAGAAAATTATACTAATTGGTTCTGGTTTTTTCACTGAGATTTTTATATCCAGTGTATAGTTTATAAGTCATGTCAGTGGTAAGTAGCCACATCCCATGTGCTCAGTAGTGACATATGGCTAATAGGTGGCATCACAGATAGCACCGCTTGGTGAAGAGTCATCATCCCTTGCTTTAACTGCTAACTTTCTCTCCAAACTCACCTATGCAGCAACCCCCCCTTTTCTTAAAAAGAACTATTTTAATAGACTTTTTTTTAAAAATTGGGTATATTTTTTTTTAATATTACACCCAAACCCAAGTGATAATTTACTTTATGTATGCTGTTTAGGCTGTTATTGTGAATAGGGTACTAGTTAATAAAGCAGATCATCAGTTTTCATTCAAAATCAAACACATTTTGTTTCATCTCATTGATTATAATCCCTTCAATGCTACATCATTTATTCCACTTTCTCCCTGTGTTTTCCTGTTTCCATTTTTTCTTTCCCAACCCTTCTAAACTTTGTGCTTGGGAAAATGTTACATTTTAAAATCTCAAATGGTTGATTATTTCTAAGGTATGCATACCTCACTTGGTGCTCTTGTTTCCCTTACAAACCTGTGTATTGTTTGGCTGAAAATGAAGCCATGGGATGAGTTCTGTGTTCCAGATAGGAAGGGTAAGCTATATTCATTTGCAGTAAGATTCATTTATCTGTCTTGTGCTTTGAATGGATCTTTTATCCATGGCAAGTTTTCTGTTAACAACTTTCAATGACCATTTGGAAAATATTGGTTCACTGAATGGAATAATGAAATGTGTCAATATTTGAAAAACCTATATCACATGCTTTAATATGACCACTGATATCATTGTATTATTTTATCTACAGTTTATGAAAGTGTAGATCCATCCTTTTATAACTGAATTAACAGTTATAATTCAATAAATTTGTGTGCATTTTATCTTACGAAGTTTTTGTTATCAGTTACCATTTAATGAATTTCAAATTTACTGTGAAGGCAGCAACATTTTGTTTCTTATTATAATCTTTGCTGTACAGGTCTCCAAAACATACCTTGAACCCATTCTTTTGTCTACTCAACTCTTATTACCCAAGACATCATCCTTTTTCTCTAAGAAATGTTATTGTTAAGTACTGTCAAGTCAGTTCCGACTGATAGTGACCCTGTATAGAGTTTCCGTGGAATAGCGGGTAAGGTAGAACCACCAACCTTATGACTCAAGTCTACCTTGAAGTCCAGCACATTAACCCACAGCACCACACCATGTGTGAACACAGTGAACAGAGTGAACACAGAAGACAGCTTATCTAGTGGGTGCTGTGAGACAAAGATTCAGTGAGAAAGACTAAGGTCTAAGCTAATGATTTTAATTTTAGAGGCTTTCAAGCCATGACATACTTTTAGTGAGAAGTTTTGGGTAGACAAATATAAAATTACATAGATATAATTATATATTATTTTTTATCATATACAATACATATTATTATATATATGTTATATATATTGTATATATAATATATAACGCTAATTGATTATAGTTTTACACAATGGTACATCTATAATTGATTTTTTTACAGATTTTACTATTTGAGAAACTGTATCATATGTATAATGGTGGTGGCTATTGTGTGCTAATGAATTGGGCCTGACTCACAGCGACCAAATATAGGGTTTCTGAAGCTGTAAATCTTTGTGGAAGCAGAAAGCCTTGTCTTTCTCCCAAAGAACAGCTGTTAAGGGAAGCTGTTAAACTCACGGTACCAATCACAAAGTTTATAATAATCTACAATGTACTTAGGCAGGGGCCCTGGTGGCTCAGTGATTATGAGTTCAGCTGATAACTCAAAGTGCAAAGGTTCAAATTCACCAACAATTCTTTGGGAGTTAAATGTGGCAGTCTGTTTTCAAAAAGATTACTCCTTTGGAAACACTATTGGACAGTTCTGCTGTATCTTATAGGGTTACTATGAGTTGGAATTGACTCAAGGCACTAGGTAAATTGTAATAGGAAGCTTGCATTTTATCATTAACAGCAGATACTGTCAGTTTTTTTTTCTTGAAGTGACAGTCACTTCATTAATTTTTGACTAAATATCTACCATCTTCAAGTTTGCATTACTATATGGAATCTTTCAACAAACTGATGCAGTAACAGAGGCAATCACTCATCTATGCCAAGAATTTTGGAAGACCTGGCCAAGTGATTGGAAAAGATCCATATGTGAACCTATTCCAAGACAAGCGACCCAATGGAATGAGGAATTTATCTAACAATATCATTAATATTAGTTAAATTTTGCTGAAGGTATTTTTAAATCATCTGCAACATTACATTGATAGAGAACTTCCAGAGGGTCAGCTCAGGAACCTCTGTGAGGTATATCATTGCTTATGTTAGAAGATTCTTAGCTGAAAGCAGAGAATGCCAGAAAGATGTCTACCTGTGCTTCCCATCCCCCACACCCCTTTTTTCCCCAGAAAGACTTTTTACTGTGAGGCTCATGACAAGATATGGATAACATTGCAAAGAATGGGCATTCTAGAACACGTGATTGTGCTCATGAAGAATCAGTACATAGACCAAGAGGCAGTCACTCAGACCAAACAAGGGGTTATTGAATGGTTTAAGAACAGGAAAGGTGTACATCCAAGTTGTATCTGTCCACCATACTTTTTCAATCTCTATGCTGAACAAAGAATCTGAAAACTGGGTTATATGGAGGAAAACTCATTAATAACCTGTGGTATGCAGATATTTAAAAAACTTGCTTGCTGAAAGTAAAGAGGACTTAAAAGACTCACTTATGAAGCTCAAAGACCACTACCTTCATTATGTATTATACCTAAAAATAAATAAAACCAAAATCCTCATAATTGGACCAATAAATAAAAATAATGGAGAGAATATTTGCGTTCTCAAAGACTTCCTTTTACTTGGATCCACAAGTGATTTGTTGCAGTAGGCAAAAAAGACCTCCTTAAAGTGCTCAATAACGTATTAATTCAAGGACAAAGATGCACCTGACCCAAGCCATGGTATTTTAATAGCCACATATGCATGTGAAAATTTGACTAAGAATAAGGAAGACCATAGAAAATTTGATTAATTTCAGTTATAATGTTGGAGAAGAATATTAAAATACCATGAAATGCCAGAAGAGCAAACAAATGTGTATTAGAAGAAGTGTCACCATAATACTCACTAGAAACCAGGATGACAACACTCTGTCTCTCATACTTTGGTTAGGTTATTGGGAAAGACCTGTTCCTGGAGAAGGACATTGTTCTTAGTAAAGTGGAGATCAGTGACAATGAGGAAGACCTACAACAAACTGGAATGGCACCGTGACAGCATCAATGGGCTCAAAAATAACAGCAATTGTGAGATTGGCAAAGAACCAACAGAGTTTGTTTCAGCTGTGCATAAAATCACTATGAGTCTGAACTCACTCAACAGAACCTAACAATAATTCACACAACCGCTGAAAAAAAAAGGACACTAGTGGACACCTACCCAGGAGGAGGGCAATTGAACCAGGTAAGTATGGGAAATTAAACCGGGAAAAATCCGCTATGTAAATATGCTTAAAGATATGCTGCGCAGCAGAGGAGTTAAGGTAGATCATAGTCAGCTTTGTAAATTCATAGATTTTGTAAATACAGTTGGTCCTTGGTTTCCTGAAGATGGAGTAGTGGATGTTAAATTATGGAATCAGATAGGAAAAGATTTACAAGAATTTTATGCTAAGAATGGACCTGCTCGGGTACCCGCTGATACTTTCAATTTGTGGAGGCTTGTCCGAGATACTTTTGATTTCAGTAGTGACTGTCCAGCAAGGTCAGAAAAAGAACTTAGACCATCTGCGCCCAGAGCACCTGATAACATTCCGGGACCTGAGCCAAAGCCAGCAAAGACTGATGTGTCTCAGTTGTATCCAGACCTTAGTCCATTTCAGGCTAGGGGGAAGGATAAGACCCCAGACCTCTCTGACAATGAGGACGAGACTTGTCCGCCTCCCCCAGTTAATGATCTTTATCCAGTTAGCCTAGAAGAGGAAACAGATGGCCCTAAAATGGCGCCAGTTTTGGAAGGGGAAGAAATGGAAGAGATGTCCAAGCACCCTAAAATGGTGTCACTTCCGAAGAGGAAGGAAAACTTCCTCCTTCCCCATCAGCTAAGGAAAGGGAGACCTCTGCTGGCCAAAACAAAGAACTGCAGAACCTATTAACCAAAATCCTAGACAATGGCTAACAGCCCCACCTTGTGTCAGAAGTTTGTAAATGCAGCTATTTCTGATGTACTTAATAAATTTACTTGCTATATCATCCATTATATGGATGACATTTTGATTACTGACGCTGAATATAGCCTACTTTTGACTTGCCTATCAAGCCCATCAAGAAGCCCTAAAACAAGGTGGATTGATTATTGCCCCCGAAAAAGTACAAACTAAAGAACCCTATTCATATCTAGGTACGCATATTTTTTCGCAGTATTTTAAACCTCAAAATATTCAGTTGAGAAAAGATGGCCTTAAAACTCTTAACAATTTTCAAAAATTATTTGGAGATATTAACTGGATTAGACCGTATCTGAAACTTACTACTGGACAGCTTCAGCCACTGTTTGAAATCCTCAGTGGAGACAGTGATCCATTGTCACCTAGGCAGCTCACACCTGCTGCAGAGCAAACGCTCTAAGAACTAGAGAATAAAATTACCAAGTGTGCTCTTACTAGCATAGATTA
>NW_006408521.1:6796045-6798119 GCF_000296735.1 Chrysochloris asiatica | reverse complement strand
CTCGAGAAGAAAGTTGTAGTTATTTTGGTAAAGACCCTGATACAATTATTGTCCCTTATAGTGCCGCTCAAATTGATTGGCTGTTTCAACAATGTACAGAATGGCAAATTGCTTTAATTTGCTATTTAGGTACCATTGGATCTCACTACCCCAGTGACAAACTTTTGCATTTTGCTATTAAATATCTGTTTGTGTTTCCCACAATAGTAAGTAAACAACCTATCACCGGAGCACCTGTTATATTTACTGATGGCTCCTCCAAAGGATGTGCCGTGTTTGGGACAGCTGACATCTTTACACTACTTGAATGTCCTGGTTATTCAGCTCAACAAGCTTAGCTCCTTGCTATTGTTAGTGCCATATGACAGTACTCTCTCTCGCCTATAAATGTGTACACCGATAGTCTATACATAGCTAATTCTGTTCCTCTTCTAGAGACTGATTGTATTATAAAAACTTACTTCTACCTCAACTGTTCAAGATCTTTTTCAGCAACTCCAACTTCTGATACGTCAGCGAAAACATCCCATCTACATTGCCCATATTCGTTCTCACAGTAATTTACCTGGTGCCCTAGCCAAAGGCAATGCAGCTGCTGATGCACAACTCTATCTAGCACACTCCAATCTGCAGCATGCTCAGGCATTGCACCAGCTACACCATCAAAATAGTCAATCCTTACACAAACTGTTCCATATTCCTTGAGAAGCCGCCTGACAAATAGTGCGCGCTTGTCTTGAATGCCCCATTCATCAGTCTGGTCCATCTCTTGGGATTCAATCCACGAGGATTGTGCCCCAATGATATATGGCAAATGGATGTCACACACATCTCGAGTTTCGGCAAACTTAAGAATGTACATGTGTCTGTAGATACCTATCCTGGCCTTGTTTGCTGCTCACCTCTCACTGGTGAAGGCACCATTCAAGTGATTAACCATTGCTTACATGTGTTTGCCAGTATGGGCATTCCAAAAAATATCAAAACAGATAATGGCACTGGTTACACCAGCGCCTGGTTTGCAACATTTTGCAAGACCTTCTCCATTACACACACCACTGGAATTCCTTACAACCCACAAGGTCAAGCTATTGTGGAATGCACACATGCCACCATTAAGTCTTATCTTGAAAAAATAAAGAAGGGGGAATCCTACCCCCATACACCAAATAACTACAAAAATCATATCCGATTTATTTTAAATTTTCTTTTGACTGATGCCTCCGGCCTTATTGCAGCGGATAGGCATGGCAATTGGAAGCCAAATGCACCAAAGCCTATGATAAAATGGAAAGATACTCTAACAGGCACTTGGAAAGGGCCCGACCCTGTTCTTATATGGGGACAAGGCTATGTTTGATGAAATTGGTCCTCGTTGGATTCCTGAACGCCTTGTGAGGCATGTGGATGACCCAGGCGGCGATCCATTGGGCCGTTGTCCTGCATCCTCCATTTGCGAGACCTGTGACCTGGGAGGACCGAGATCGAGCACCACTTCCCCTTTATGTGACTGATACAATGAGTGGCTAGAACATCCCCTCGGCGGGACATCTTCTGCGAGAAAGCAAGCCCTTTAACTACAGCGGGTTGCACTTACTCAAGACACCCAAACTGCAGCTACTGTCAACGAGCTGATAGACAATGTTACCTACAACTGGGACTGGCAAGAAGAGATTGACCTAGCCATTGAACATTGCTTAAATGGACTGTATGACACTTTAACATACTTGGAGAGACTTTAGAGCAAGTTGTAATTTGGCAACGTCTTGCGTGCCATGCTGATTATCGCTCCATTTGTGTAACTAAGCTTATGTATAATGCTTCAGCCTTTCCTTGGTCCAAAGTGCAGGCTCACTTGCATGGACTATGGGTTGCTGAGAATGTCAGTCGGGAATGGAATGAGTTACATGCACAAATACTCGCTATGCATTATGCCCCTCCCCGTCCCTTGACAATACACCTGCAGAGCTGGCTAAGCAACTTCTCTGAAACATTAAGAATTTATTCCCTACTATACCTTCTCTTTCCCAATTTTGGGGTCCCATTCTAGCGATTGGCATACTTGTCACCTTTG
>NW_006408521.1:6791881-6793200 GCF_000296735.1 Chrysochloris asiatica | reverse complement strand
TACATAGCTAATTCTGTTCCTCTTCTAGAGACTGATTGTATTATAAAAACTTCTACCTCAACTGTTCAAGATCTTTTTCAGCAACTCCAACTTCTGACACGTCAGCAAAAACATCCCATCTACATTGCCCATATTCGTTCTCACAATAATTTACCTGGTGCCCTAGCCAAAGGCAATGCAGCTGCTGATGCACAACTCTATCTAGCACACTCCAGTCTGCAGCGTGCTCAGGCATTGCACCAGCTACACCATCAAAATAGTCAATCCTTACACAAACTGTTCCATATTCCTTGAGAAGCCGCCTGACAAATAGTGCGCGCTTGTCCTGAATGCCCCATTCATCAGTCTGGTCCATCTCTTGGGAGTGAATCCACGAAGATTGTGCCCCAATGATTTATGGCAAATTAATGTCACACACATCTCTAGTTTCAGCAAACTTAAGTATGTACATGTGTCTGTAGATACCTATCCTGGCCTTGTTTGCTGCTCACCTCTCACTGGTGAAGGCACCATTCAAGTGATTAACCATTGCTTACATGTGTTTGCCAGTATGGGCATTCCAAAAATATCAAAACAGATAATGGCACTGGTTACACCAGCGCCTGGTTTGCAACATTTTGCAAGACCTTCTCCATTACACACACCACTGGAATTCCTTACAACCCACAAGGTCAAGCAATTGTGGAATGCACACATGCCACCATTAAGTCTTATCTTGAAAAAATAAAGAAGGGGGAATCCTACCCCCATACACCAAATAAGTACATAAATCATATCCGCTTTATTTTAAATTTTCTTTGACTGATGCCTCCGGCCTTACTGCTGTGGATAGGCATGGCAATTGGAAGCCAAATGCACCAAAGCCTATGGTAAAATGGAAAGATACTCTAACAGGCACTTGGAAAGGGCCCGACCCTGTTCTTATACGGGGACAAGGCTGTGTTTGTGTTTTCCCACAGGATGAAATTGGTCCTCGTTGGATTCCTGAACGCCTTATGAGGCATGTGGATGACCCAGGCGGCGATCCATTGGGCCGTTGTCCTGCATCCTCCATTTGTGAGGCCTGTGACCTGGGAGGACCAAGATTGAGCACTACTTCCCCTTTATGTGACTGACACAATGAGTGACTAGAACATCCCCTCGACGGGACATCTTCCGCGAGAAACCAAGCCCTTTAACTACAGCGGGTTGCACTTACTCAAGAGACCCAAACTGCAGCTACTGTCAACGAGCTGATAGACAATGTTACCTACAACTGGGACTGGCAAGAAAAGATTGATCTAGCCATTGAACATTGCTTAAATGGACTGTATGACACT
>NW_006408521.1:6782608-6791276 GCF_000296735.1 Chrysochloris asiatica | reverse complement strand
CCTAAGACAGGCAGCGTCCGCATCTTTATAAAATAAAGATGGGGGAGATGTTGGGAGCCAGAAGGCTTACCGGCTTCATAAAGCTTAGAGTTTGAATACAGCCAGACAAAGTCTGCTTATAATATCCAAACAAAGCCTGCTTATTCAACACAGGAAAAGTAACTTTCCCTTTTCTCATGACTCACAGCAGAAGTTACTCTTGCAGGGAAAAGCAGCTTTCTCAAGGTTGCCTGGCTCACAGTAAAAGATAAACTTGTAACTATGCAGAACAAAGCTGACTTGCAGGAATTGCTCTATAAAAACCTCTTGCTCTCAATAAACTTGGTCACTTGCAATCAGTTTGCTGACCCTTGCCTGCTTCTTATCCAAGCACTCTCTCTCGAGACCACCCATGAAAGAGTTTTAGCTGGACTGAGACTCCTTTACCAAACATGATGTCCTTCTCCAGTGACTGGTCCTTCCTGATAACATGTCCAAAGTATGAGAAATGTAGTTTGGCCATCCTGGTCTCCAATGTGTACTAGGCACATGTTAAGAAGGGTGATACATAGGGCAGTATACAAGGTAGGGCGAAGGCAATATACAGGAAGAGGGATATTGGCAGAGTGATGGAGACATGCAAAGACACAGAAAGGTATGTGAGAGAGATAAATCATAATATATGCACAACCTTGGAACAATAGTGTTCTTTGTATGGACACATGGACAGAGTAACAGGATGAATTGCTATGGAAGGAAGAGTGATGGTGTGGCGTTGTGGGTTATATAATGTCAGCAGTTCATAAAGCTCACCTGCCACTCCTTGAAACCCTATACATGGTTGCTATGGGTTGAAACCAACACTGTGGCATTTAATAATAACAACAAATATATATACATATGTGTATGTATGTATATGTGTGTGTGTGTACATGCACATAGATAAATATGTATTTATACATCCCACAGATATGTAGGAGATAGAGGGAGGATATTTGTACCTGTGCAACCACAGGGAAGAAATAGGACAGATGTTGTTGCATGGAAGATACTGAAATAATGGCAAGGAAACAAAGTGTATGATCTTTTTGAATGCAAAACCAATGATCTCTGTAAACCATCATTCAATTCACAGTAATAAAGGAAAAAACCAAACACCTATATGTACCTATTATAAACTATAGTTATTAATTCCCGGATTAAAATTAATCACATTTATGCTTTTGAAACACGTTTACAATAAATCAGTACTTTCTATTGAGTTGAAACAATGATATCTGAAGTTTTCTCTACTTACAAGTACATCTGCTTTGCTACTTAGTCCTTTCCCACAGTCATCAGTTGCAATGACTTGAAATTTGAAGTAGGCCCTCCTCATATTATGGAAGAGCATAGCAGTTTTGACAAGTCCTGTATATGTTTCCACCACAAATCCTTCTTTTCCCTCTTTAATTGGTGGTATTATGAGTCTGTAGGCCATAGCACTATAGTTGCCAGTATCTACATCAGTAGCCTAGGAGAAAACAAAACAAAAAAGAATACAAATAAGCAAGAAAAATAATATTAAAGGAATACTTTTACTTTGTAAAATAAAACTGGTGTTTCTTATGCAGTAATACTGTTTTCATAAAAGTTTATTTTTCTGAGTATCATTTTATAGATTTATAATCATATGTCCAAAGAATATAATGGTTTGTATTAGATTCATAATGACTATTGAATTCTGATGTGAAAGACATAAATACAGTAAATGAATCAATTGTTTTTACTGGCATTATTATTTGACTCTCTGCTGAGAACCAAATTGGTTTAAGCCTAGTACTAGTTGATTCCTAACCATTTTCTATCATAATAATATAGATCACAGTTTTGTTCTTGTTCCAACATATTTCCTAATGCATAAAACAGTAATTAACTAAAATATCTCAAATGGCAATAAATCAAAATTCAGTTATAAATATATATTTTTGAAATATAAAAGATAAGTTGTTGCAATAAAATTAGATATGCATACTTACTTGATTTCCTTTACCAATCATCCTGACTAACCAGATTTTTTTTTCTGCTGACCAGAACTTAAGCTTTGTATGATAAATTTTCTTACTGTTTAGAATTAAACAGAGGCAACTAGTTGCTTGATTTTTTGATATTTTCTTTTTCTTTAAATAAATCTGTTAAATCTTTAAATGACTTCCCATTGATGGAAAATTTTCAGTACTATTTTGATAATTAATTATATCTTACCAAAATATTTGGAAGAATTTTGTTGTTAAGTGCCATTGAGTCAGTTCCGACTTGTAGCAACCCTGAATAGGATTTCTCAGGAATGGCTGGTGAATTTGAACCTCCAGCCTTACAATTCAATCCACCTTTGCAGTCCAGTGCATTATCCCACAGTGCCACACTGATAATACGAACTATCACTGAAATATGCACCTTGGAGTCTTGGTGCGGCTCTGTAGGTTACACACTAGGCTGCTAATTGTTAAGGTTAGCACCTTATTATTTACACTATTATTATTATGAAACACCTTTCATGAAATACTAACTATTTGCCACTGTAATGGTAATACTCTGGCAAAAATAATTTTATTACACAAAAAAATCAAGATGTCTTTGAGCAATGTATTACTATGTAAAAAGGTTGTAGCGGGTGTTTGACCTCTTCTGATTTTAACAGGGTGAAGGAGAATCAGCCATCAGCCCAAGGCCAATTCCTATGAGGTAGAGGTCCAACATGCTTCTGCCCTTTAACCAATTCTGACAATAACATCTCTTCTAAGACACTCTCTACTGGTATTTATAACTGCACTTCACAACAACATAGTGACACTGTATAGGGTTTCTGAGGAGTGGCACATGAGTTTGAACTGTCATCCTTGTGGTTCAAACCAATTTTGTTGTCCAGCACTTATCGTACAACACAACTGAAGGACTCTATGAGGGAAATTGTTGTTGTTAAGTGCTGTCAAGTCTGTTCTGACTCATTGAGACCTTGTATAGGGTTTCCAATGAGCAGCTAGTGGGTTTGAACTGGCAACTTTGTGGTCCACAGTCCAGCAACAATCCTATAGTGCCACACCAGGAGTCCTAACAAATTATAAATCAGAATCATAAAAGCTCAGGATACAGTTATTTTAGTCAGCAGCTCTTCTTATCAACTATGTTTGCTTGTTGTATGCCCATCTCTGGACCTTAGCCTCTTGTTAACAGCTGTCGAGTTGCTTCCAACTCATAGTAACCCTGTATAGGGTTTCCAAGGATCAGCTGGTAGGTTTCAACTGCTGAACTTGTGGTTCACAGTCCAGTGCTGCTAATCCTACAGCTGCACACCAGGAGTCCTTGTGGTTGCTTTTAGGTGCCAACGAGTCAGTTTGGGCTCATAATGACCCTGTGTAGCATTTCTGACGAGCAGCTGGTGGGTTTGAACTGCTATCCTTGTTGTTCTTAACCACCCTTAAATTATCTTACAAAGTTCCTTTTGTGCTGCAGCTAACTGCCTAAGGGCAGCCCACTTCACAAGGGAACCCCCTGCTCCAAAGCACTGGGCTTTAATCTATCCCTGGATCAGGAAATCTTCTGCTCTGTCCTGGGCACTGGCTCTTGGTTCTGCTACAGCCACTCCTTCGTGGTGCCTTTAGCATCACAGCTCTGTCTCCTGGAGCAAAGAGGGTCAGTGTGGGGATCTTGGGGTATAAAGGACACACTCCATTCCTGGCTCTTATTTTCTTCCTAATAGTTGAGGTCCACCATCCTTATTTCGGAGATGGCTTATTTTAAACCAACTGGGATTGTAATCCTCATGGTAGTCTCAAAAACTATTTGCATGGCTCACACAATCATTAGGAGCAGTTATAAAACTATCACTAGAAAAGCCATATTAAGTAATTCAATTCTGCAACATGTTCAAATTATATAGATTAGTGCTGTCAAATGTACCTTTCTCTAATAATAGAAATGCTCTGTGGCACTGTGGGCTAATGTATCAGATTGCAAATTCATTTGAAATGCAAGGTCAGTAGTTCAAGCTCAGCAGCTGCTCCTTGGAAACCCTATATATGCGAGTCAGGAATGACTCGACCGCACTTAACAACAACATATATACTGTAATACAATGACATATAATGACAAGTTTATTGAATTCTTAAAATAAGAGCTAATATTACTGAGGACCTTAATATTTAATTTTACTTCATCTTAATTAAATTTAAATACTCAAAATTACTTGTTAGGTCAAGACCCTAATAATATCAATAATTGTAAATTTTGATTTAAGGTATACCTGAGCTTGAATCTCCAACTCCAAAGCCTATATATGTTCATAACCATGTAATTACAAGTATCACAATAACCTTATTATTTATCTAGACAGGATAATTTAACCTTAGCAAACCAGAATTTTCAACTCAGGATAATATATTTCACTAATTTCTTAAGCAGTTAAAATTCTCAGCTTTAGAAAGGACAAGTACCAGCTACTTGATAATATCTTTAGATGTTTATAGAACACAGATTTGATAATAGAGGAACGGTAAATAGATATTAATATCTGAACACAATCTGACTTAAAGAGAAAGACACAAAACGAAACACCTAGTTATCAAGATTTCTCTAAGTTTGAAAACATAATTTCATTAATCTACCAATGGAGACATAGGATAAGCCCTTGACAGCAAGAAGAGTTTGAGCCATAAGGTCAGTGGTTCAAAGTTACCAGCCAGTATGAGTCGGAACTAATTCGATGGCACTCACTCAGTAAGAGCATTAGATAAAATAAGAAATAAAATCAGAGTTTGAATTAAATAATCAAAGACTTTTTTAATACACTTGTTACTGTTTTTTTTAGGTGCCATCAGGTTGATTTTGAGTTATTGTTGTTGTTGTTATGTGCCATCGAGTCGGTTCCGACCCACAGCGACCCTGTACAGGGTTTCCGAGGGTGTAAATCTTTACGGGAGTAGAAAGCCTCATCTTTCTCCCGCGGAGCAGCTGGTAGTTTCGAACCGCTGACCTTAAGGTTCGCAGCCCGATTCGTAACCACTACGCTACCAGAGCTCCTTTTTGTAGGTTTGAACCATTGTCCTTGTGGTTAATATTGCTTATCCCTATAACTCATATATTTGAGTTATAGGGATAAGCATTATTAACCACAAGGACAATGGTTCAAACCTACCAGCCAGTCCTTGGAAACCCGATATAGGATTGCTATGAGTCAGAACCTACTTGATAGCACTTAACAATGGTTAGGTACATTCCACACTGAAATCTGCCATCTTTGATCTTTATCAGTGAGAATTTTAAGTTCTCTTTCCTTTCAGCAAGCAAGGTTGTATTATTTGCACATGCATGTTGTTGACTAGTCTTCTTCCATCCCGAAGCCATGTTCTTCTTCATGATATAAATCTTGATATAAATCAAGAATCTCAGATTATTTGTTCACCCTACAGATTCAATAATTATGGTAAAAGGATACAGCCCTGATTTACATCCTTTCCTGATTTTAAATTATTCAGTAAGTGTCTCCTTGCTTTTTTAGAACAACTGCTTCATGGTTTGTGTACAAGTTCTTCAAGAGCATAATTAAGTGTCTGGAATACCTATTCTTCACAATTTTATCCATAAGGTTTTCTTTTGTTTTTATCTGCCACAGAGTCTATAGCCTTTACATACTCAAAAAAGCACAAATATCTTTCTGGTATGTATTCTTTGCTTTCTTTCAGTCACAATCCATTTACCATCAGCAATGATATCCCTAACTTCTGCATTCTCTTCTACCTTTGCCTTGAATTTCTGGTAGTTCCCTGTCAACATACTTGTTGCATCCATTTACTGAAAAATTTCAGACAAATTTTACTTGCATTTGATATTAAAGGTATTGTTCAATGACTTCTTCTTCTTCCTCTCTTTGGGATTGGACAAATATTGATCTTTTCCAATCAGATGGCCAGGTAGCTGTTTCCCAAACTTCCTGTAATTCATGAGTGAGCACCTCTAGGACTGCATCAATTTGTTGAAAGATTACAATTTGTAGTTCATAAATTCCTGAAGCCTTGTTTTTCACTAATGCCTCCAGTACAGCTTAAACTTCTGTGAGTACCATCGGTTTTTAATCATTTGCTACCTATTTAGGAAATTTCTACTACTACTAACTAGTCAAGAATTTGGTTGAAGACTAGCTATTAACCTCTGATTGACATAGTAATTTTTCATTGAATAAATTTTTTGCTGTTAATGTAAACTTTATTTAGGTATAGGAAACACGTAGAAATGGTACACTTATCATAAGTATGCAGCTTGATAAAAATGTGTACAATATACACATACATATATGTATCTAGTGCCAATTTCAAGAAACAAAACGTCACTGAATGATTATGGAAGAGGGCATTCAGGAACAAAAACTAACCGCTATTCCTGATTTCTAACATAATTTGCTTAGTCACATCTATATTTAAACATTATATTGATAACATTACAAAACATCCTGTTTTATTTCAACTTTTTGAGGGGAGGTCTTGAGGGAAAGAAACTTTAACAAACAAATTATTTTCTCACTATTTAGTAGACCAGAAGTTCAAAATTTGGGGTGCATGCTACAGGGGAAGGATTTTTATGTTTTATTGTACTCAACTGTGTGTTATGGGATTCTAAATCTTCATGATTTAAATAAATCCCATGTAACAAATTTGATCACATTTGGAAAAGAGGAAATGGTTGAAGTAAAATCATACTAGATTTCTTGGTATATTAAATTTTATCAAGTTCTTATTTGTTCACTTTTAATTTCAATAAGCAATTTATTTTATTTTCCAATATTCATAATTTATTTTAAATACATTACTAAAAAGTCTGTACTTCATTTTAGCAGATTAAAGTGTTTTAAAACTAAACTAAACAAATCAGCAATCAAAGAAAAACAATTTTCCAGAAATAGATACCCATTTAATATAAAAGTTTGGTGTGGCATTAATTAACTGTAATTCAATAATATTTACCTTTTTAAAAGTGAGTTTTCAAGGCATATTTGAAGCAAATTTATAAAAATGAAGTAACGGTTTAATTAAAAATGAAACACTGCATGATCCTGGGCCAACCTCACAATTGTTGCCACGCTTGAGCCTACTGATGCTGCCACTGTGCCAATCCATTCCATCTTGTAGCTGGTGTGTGTGTGTCTGTGTATATGTGTGTGTACACACATGTACATATATGTGTATACATATATGAATGTGCACACACATATGTATGTCCAGCACATTAACCCACAGCAACACACCAAGACATATATGTGTGTGTGTTTATACATACACACACATACACACATATATTCACATATATAAACACAAAGTCCTGTGCAGCAGTGTTGGTTAGTGTGCTTGACTGCCAGGTTGGTTTGAACCTAAAGTTTGGCAGTTCAAGCTCGCCAGACACTCCTCAGAAACTCTATAATGGGTGGGTATGGGTCACAACCAACTACACGGCAATTAACAACACTATATATAAGGAGTTCTGGTAGCGTAGTGGTTACGAATCGGGCTGTGAACCTTAAGGTCAGCGGTTCGAAACTACCAGCCGCTCCACGGGAGAAAAATGAGGCTTTCTACTCCCGTAAAGATTTACACCCTCGGAAACCCTGTACAGGGTCACTATGGGTCGGAACGACTCTACGGCACTTAACAACAACAAATATACACATATTGTTGTTGGTCAGTGTTGTTGAGTCAGTTCCAACCCATAGTGACCCTGTAGAGAGTTTCCAAGGAGCAATTGGTGAACTTGAACCATCAACCTTGCAGTTCAAATGGTCTTTGCAGTCCAGCACATTAACCCACAGTTCCATATCAGGACTCCTATATTTTTGTGTATATATGTATATGTATGTACACACATATACATATATATACACACATATGCACACACACACATATACATTTACAGACACACCTACACATATGCACATATATTTACATACATACACACATATACATACACATATATACACACACATGTATATACACATGTTGTTGTTGTCGTTTGGTGCCATCAAGTCAGTACTGACTCATAGTGACCTTATGCACAGCAGAACGAAACATTGCCTGATCCTGGGTCAACCTCACTATTGTTGCCACGCTTGAGTCCATCGACGCTGCCACTTGGTCAATCCATCTCATTGGTGGTCTTCCTCTTTTTCCCTAACCCTCCCCCTTACCAAACATGATATCCTTCTCCAGAGACTGGTTCCTACTGCCAATATGTTCAAATTACGAGAGACAAAGTTTGGCCATCTTGGGCTCCAAGGAGCACTCTGGCTGCACTTCTTCCAAAACGGATCTACTGGTCCTTTTGGCAGCCCACGGCACTTTCAATATTTGCCTCCAACATCATAACTCAAAAGCATCAGTTCTTCTATGATCTTCCTTATTCACTGTCCAGTTTTCACATGCCTATGAGGTTATTGAAAATACCATGGCTTGGGTCAGGCGCACCTTAGTCCTCAAGCTGACATCTATGCTCTTCAACACTTTGAAAAGGTCTTGTGCAGCAGATTTGCCTAAAGCAGTATGTCGTTCGATTTCTTGACTGCTGTTTCCCTGAATGTTGATAGTTGATCCAAGAAGAATGAAGTCCTTGACAACGTCAATCTTTTTTCCATTGATAAGAATGTTGTTTATTGGTCCAGTGGTGAGGA
>NW_006408521.1:6775141-6782321 GCF_000296735.1 Chrysochloris asiatica | reverse complement strand
TATACACACACACATACAGTCCTGGTGTGGCACTGTGGGTTAATACAGCAGATTGTAAAGCCATCTGAATTGCAAGGTCGGCAGTTCAAGCTCACCAGCAGCTCCTTGGAAACCATATACAGTATCTCTATGGGTCAGAACCGACTTGAAGGTGCTTCACAACAACATACATATATGTACATGAGTACATACATACGAACGTACCTGCATATACACACATTTGTACATGCATGCATGTATACACATTGTTGATGCCAGATGGATCTAGGCTGAAAGCAGAGAATACCAGAAAAAGCTTTACCTGTGTTTTATTGACTATGCAGAGGCATTCTACTGTGTGAATCCTGACAAACTATAGAACATTACATAAGAATGGGAATTCCAGAACACTTAATTGTATTCATGTGGAACTTGTATGCACACTAAAATGCAGTCATTCCAACAGGACAAGGGGGTACCAGCATAATTTAAAATCTGGTAAGGTGTGTGTTAGGGTTGTGTCCTTTCACCATAGTTATTTAATCTGCATGATGAGCCAATCTAGAAAACTGGACTGTATTAAGAACAATGCAGCATCAGGATTGGAACAAGGTTCACTGAAGCTGATTAATGCTGTTTAGTCAGTTCCAACTCATAATGACCCTGTATAAGGATGCCAAGGAGAGGCTGGTGAGTTTGAACCTTTGATCTTGGTACCAACTGACGTTATGGTCCAGTGCTTCATCCTACAGTGCCACACCAGGTCTCTACTAGCAAACTGCAATACAGAGATGTCACAGCATTGCTTGCTAAATGTGATGATGACTTAAAGCATTTACTGATACAGACCAAAGACCACGGAATTCAATATGAATTAAACTTCAACATAAAGAAAACAAAAGTCCTCACCACTGGCCAAAAACATGATAAAGGAGAAAGGATGGATGCTGTCTCAGATTTCATCTTCAGTGAGCCCACAATCAACACCTGTAGAAGCAGTTGTCAAGGAATCAAACAACATTTTGCTTTAGGAAAATCTGTTGAAAAAGATCTCTTTGAAGTATTCAAGAACCAACATAATGTTTTGAGGACTAAGGTGCTCATGATCCCCAAGGCATGGCATATTCAATCACCTTACATGCTTGCAGAAGTTGAACATATGAGTCATGAAGACTGAAGAAGAATTGATGCATTAGAATTCTTGTTCTGGAGATTAATATTGAACATACCATAATCTTCCATAAAAACAAACAAATCTGTCTTGGAGTAGTACAGCCAGTACATACATATGTACATGCATACATGCATACACACACACACACACACACACACACATACACATGTGTGCATACATATGTACGTACCTGCATATACACACATACGTACATAAATGCATATATACACATATACATACACATACAAAGGAGCTCTGGTAGCATAGTGGTTATGAATCGGGCTGTGAATCACAAGGTCAGCAGTTTGAAATTACCAGCTGTTCTGTGGGTGGAAGATGAGGGGTTCTGCTCCCGTAGAGATTTACAGCCTCAGAAACCCTTTATAGGGTCGCTATGAGTCACAAACGACTCCTGGCACATACATATACATATATATGTTGGTGTATGTTGCAACTGTTTTTAATTACCTTTATAAAATTTTACTTGATATTAATGACATTGTTTGATAATTTCTGTATTATTTTGGGTCACTTTGCTTTAGAATAGATACAAATATGGATTGATGCCAGTCAGTTGACCAGGCAACTGTCTTCCAAATTTCCTGCTACAGTTCAGTGAGTGCATTCAATGTTACATTGATTTGTTTAAACATTTCACTTAGTATTCTGACGGTTCCTGGTACCTTTTTTTTCAGTACAGTTTGAACTTGCTTCAATACCATCCATTTTTAATGTATGTTACCAATGGAAACAATTGAAATTTGACTAATTCTTTTTTATACAGTGACTCTATGTATTCCTTCCATCTTCTTTATATCATTCAATATTTTGCCTATGTTGTTGTTGCTGTTAAGTGTCATTGAGTCTGCTGTGACTCATAGTGGTCCTATGTATGACAGAACAGAATTCTGTTGCTTTCTGTTCCATCCTGACAATTGCTTTTACATTTGAGCCTACTGTTACAGCCACTGTCAGTCATCCCATTGGGAATCTTCCTTTTTTACTAACCCTCTATACTTTATCAAGCATGCTGTCATTTTCCAGAGACTAGTCCTTCCTTATAACAAGTATAAAGTATCAGATACAGAATCACTTCATCGTATCTTCTAAGAAACATTCTACTTTTACTTCCTCCAAGACAGATTTCTTTGTTCTTCTGACCGTCCATGGTACTTTAAGCATTCTTTGTCAATACCATAATTTAAAGGCATTCATTCTTTTCCAGTCTTGTTTATTAAATGTCCAGCTTTCATGTGCATATGAGATAATCAAAAATACCTTGGCTTATGTCAGGCACACCTTATTCCTCAACATGGTATCTTTACTCTTCAAGACTTTAAAGAGGTCTTTTGCTACAGATTTGTCCAATTGAATTATATGTCATTTCATTTTGTGACAGTTGCTTCCATTGGTATCGTATATAGAATTCTTCAATATTTGAACTAAAGGGTGGAGTTTTTTTCTTGTTGAACATCAAGAGGATATTGGTATCTAGCTCTCTGTGTACATCTTGTGCTTCATCTTTCTTCCTGTCAATGACCTTCAATATCAATAGCTCATCAATCAACTTAGTTTTAAATTCCTAGGTAAAAATAACTTCCATCAGTCTTTGATCTACCTCACTGCAATAGTTTAATTCCACAGCCGATCTCATGTGTTTTGCTTCATGAAAATATTACTTCTAAGAAAACATTCTATCTCTAGATTATGTGCCTAACATAATCTCCCATTATTTATTTCACTCTTGTTGTCATTGTTAAGTGCTATCCAGTCAAGTTGATTCTGACTTATAGCAAACATGTATAGGTTTTGAGAGGAGCAGCTGGTGGGTTTGAACTTGTGGTTCAAGATGACCCTGCGGTCCAGTGCTTGACCCTACAGCACCACACTAGGACTCCTTTTCACTATATTAAGACTTCTTTAATATAGTGAATTTTCACTATCTTGCACACTCTGCTCCCAATCCTTTAGAGATTATCTTTCTTCCTTCTCCATCTTAACATTGCAATTAGTCACATTATACTGATTTATTTATTCTCCCACAACATTTGACTTCTCTTCAGTTTAGCCATCAACCTAATCCCAGGGGCAAAAGAACGCAAAGAAAATTAAGTAATGTGACAGATTTGTGTTGCCATGCATGCATGATCTCTGCTTTCATCCATTTAGATAATCTTTCATTTCCATAAATACTACCTCCAAAAATACACTATAAGGCAGTCCTACTTATAACACATGGGGTTGCCATGAGATGGAAATGACTTGGCAACAAGTTTTGTTGTTTTTAATACCTGTTTAGGAGGTTATCTCCCTATCTTCCACATGTATTTCTCCCAGTTAAATTCCCCATAGAATGTTTCTGCAATCACCACCTAATTCTTTAGTTTATAGTCATGTTTTCAGTGTAGCTAGACTTCTATCCCATCATGCCACTGAATGTGCAAATGACAGCGCTAGACACTTTACTTCATCAACCATTCCAGTGCTCTTTAAACCACAAAAGTCATTTACCATATTTATAAAATGGTACTGCAGCTGCTGCAAACTAACTTTCATAGGACCCGGAGAATTTGTCAGATTGTATTCGATCTTTACATATGCTTTATCCTTTACATAAGTTTACATTCCATTATCATCTTATAAAAATGGGGAGAAAAAGAGATTAGTAACTCACTTATGATAAAAAAGAGAGTTGATAGCAGAGCTCTATAGCCCTCAAACTCAAACCTATACTCTAACCATGAGACTCAACAAAGCAGCCTAGGTTGTTTTTATTGTTGAGTGTTAGGTATTCTTGAGGAGGTTTGACAAACAACACTCCTATGGCCAACAGAACACACACTGCCTGTACTTGGACCATCCTCGTAATTGGGGTTACATGTGAGACCACTGCTGCTGGCACTGTATCAGCCCATTTGGTATGTAGATTTCCTGTTATCCACTGATGCTCAACCGTACCAAGCATGGAGTACCTCTCCAGGGACTGGTACTTCCTGACAAACCATAAAAGAATGAGAAACAAATCTCATCATCCTGGCTGCTAAGGAGCAGCCTCACTGTACTTCTTCCAAGACAGATTTGTTTCTTCTTCTGTCACTCTATGGTACTTCAAAAAATTATTTTCAATAGATGAAATACATCAATTCTTCTAAAGTGTTCCTTATTCATTGTTCAATTTTCACATGCATACGAATTAGTTTAAAATACTATGGCTGGAGTCAGATACACCTTAGTCTGCAAATTGTTATCTTTTTTCCATTAACATTTTTAAAAAGTTCTTTTACAACCGATTTGCCTAATGAAATACACGTTGATTGATTTCTTGACTGCTGCTTCTATGAGTCTTTGACTGTGGATCTAAGCAAAATGAATTCTTTTGACAATTTCAACCCTCTCTCAGTTTATTGTGTTTTTATTTAATGGTCAAGTTGCAAATATTTTTGTTTTCTTTACATTGAGGTGTAAGCCATACTTAAGTCTTTGATCTTCATCAGTATATTATTTTAAGTTCTCTTTACCTCCAGCAAGCAAGGTCGTATCATGGGTATATCAAAGACTGTTAATGAGTCTTCCTCCAATTCTGATGCCACATTCTCACATTCTTCATATAATCCAGTTTCTCAGATTATTTGCTCAGCAAAGTATAGTGAAAGGATACAACCCTGACACATACCTTTCCTGATTTTAGCCATTCAGTATCTCCTTGTTCTGTTCAAACAGCTGTCTATATACAGGTTGCTCAATTAAGTGTTCTAGAATACCCATTTTCACCAATGCTGTCTGTACTTTGTCATGATCCTCAGTCAACAAAGCACAAATAAACATTTATCTGGTTTTCTCTGTTCTCAGCCATGATCAATCTGACTTCAAAAATAGTATTACTAGTTCTAAGCCCTCTTCTGAGTCCGGTTTGAATTTCTGATGGTTCCTTGTTGATGTACTGTTCGAACTGTCTTTGAATTATCTTCAGAAAAAAATTATTTGCATGTGATATTTATGATATTATTTGGTGATTTATTCATTCCATTCAGTCACTTCTCTTTAGAATGTGTACAAATCTGGATCTGTTCTTTTTATTGAGCAGGTAACTGACCTCAAACATTCTTGGCATGAATGAATCACACCCTCCAGTTCTGTGTCGATTTCTTGATGCATTTAGATTTGTATTCTGTCAGTTTCTGGAGACTTTTATCCAGTATCTTCAGTGCAGCATGAAGTTCTTTCTTCAGTACCTTTAGTTCCTTAATATATGCTACCTCTTTAAAGAGGTGAACATCGATCATTTGTCTTTTTGGTACAGTGAATTTTTGTGTTCCTTCCGTCTTCTTTTGATGCTTTTGGCATCATTCAGTATTTTTCCCATAGAATCCTTCAATATTGCAACCAAGGTTTGAATTTTGTACTCAGGTTTTTCACCTTGAGATATTCTGAGTGACCTAATTCTAGGTCTCAGCACAGTTCTCATTTTAATACTCAACTATCTTCTTGAGATGCCCTTTGAAAGTTTCTGTTTAGCTCTTCTGATTCCTCACTTCTTCCTTTTGCTTTAGCTTCTCTATGCTCAAGAGCAAGATTCAGAATCTCTTGTGAGATACATTTGGGTCATTTCTTTCCTTATTGCCATTTTTGGGACCTTTTGCTTTCCTCTTATGTGATGTTTCTTGTTTCATCTCACAATTTTTTTTGTCTTGAGTCATTAGTGTCTAATGCATAAAATCTTTTCTTGAGATAGTCTCTAATTTAATGTAGGCTATGTTTAAGGTCATATTTTTGTTGCTTAGACTTGTTTTGATTTTCTTCAGTTTTGCGGAACTTTGTTGTGTAAGTGCCATCGAGTTGGTTTTAACTCATAGAGACCAAATATAGGGTTTCCATGGTTTTGGAAATCTTTACAGGAGCAGCAAGCTTCATCTTTCTCCAGAGGATCAGCTTGTAATCTCGAACCACTGACCTTGCAATTCATAGTTCATTGATTATTATCAAATTATATATGAGTAATTGATGGTTTGCTTCAGGGTCAGCCCCTGGCCTTATTTTGGCTGATGATATTGAATTTTCTACTCTCTCTTCATACAGATGCACTTAATCTGACTCCTGTGCATTCCCTCTAGTGAGGTCTATGTGTATAGTCAACTTCTAAGTTTAAAAAACAAAACAAAACATATTTGCAATGAATGAGTCATTGATTTTGCAAAATTCTATCATATGGGAGGCAGGGCTCGATGGCAGATAGGGAAGAAATGCAGGAAGGACCTCCATCAGCAATAACACAGAATACTAGACAAAGCAGGTTCATGGGTTGACCCAGAACTCCTGAACCATATATAAAGGAATATTTTAAAAGTCTGAAGGCTTACAGCCAGTGGAATTTGTAGCGGACATAAGAAATCTAGGGCTTTTGATTCAACAGCCTAAGTGGCTCCTGGAGCAGCCATTTTGAGCAAGATGGAGCAGGGAAAGGATCAGAGCCACCAGGAATGGCTGACAGATCCTCAGAGATGAAGGTGTGGGCATTTATTTGTTTATTTGTTTTTGTATCTGTTCATTGGTCTCTCAGTGTCACTGACCTCCATTCTGGTGACTAGATGGGGTGCCTAAGTGAGTGGATGTCTCCCCACACACACACAAAGGGTTCTACTATGCATGTGCACAGATCTGTTAAAAAATTTAAATGGAGAGTTTCCTTTGAAAACCAAATGGCAGAGGCCAGACGGCCAGACAGCCCAGGTGAGTGGGGATCCATGTTCGGGGGAGGGTAATTCACGAAAACAAACCTTCCTGTGGTGAACCCACACAATTACAGCCACCATAAGTCTCAGTACATCAAAATCTTAAACTAGCCTTTTTGAAAAGTTACTGTACTGAGGAACTCCTAGCTTTTAAACTTGTACTCGCTGCTGGCTGCGTGTGGCACAGCCCCAACGTCTCTCAGCTTGGGGGGCGGGGCTGGAACCAACTCGCGCTGAAAGCAACACTTTCAGTATTTATTGAACAGGGGGAGGAGAAAGTGAGGGTCATCTGCCCCAC
>NW_006408521.1:6774075-6774778 GCF_000296735.1 Chrysochloris asiatica | reverse complement strand
AGCACCGCCCTGCCCACGGGATGCACCGCTGGCCCCACACTGCCTTACTGATTGCTCTTGACCCTGCCCTGCCCACCAGGCCCACCAGGCTCCCCCACAGGATTATTCCCTCCGCCTTAGACAGCACAACCGTACCCCGCTGAACACACCCACATGCCATAACAAGAGGGAACCCACCCAGCCTCCCAGAGCCCCTGTGGGACCCACCCTGCCACAAAGCTTATTGAACTGCAAGGGCGGTGATTCACACACCCCCAGACAATCCTCAGGATGCCGGGAACTCAGCCTAGGCTGAGACACAGAAGTGCACCTATCTGGGTTTGCTTCTTGCACTGGTCTAGCAGGAGCCCTGGCGTGGCTTTAAGTGTTGACACGGCATACTACAGAGCCTTATGAATTGCAAGATCGGTGGTTCAAGCTCACCAGCTGCTCCTTAAGAATCCTATCTAGGTCTCCATTTTATAGCTGATTTATCAGGAGTCCCAGCGTGGCTCGGAGGGCTGGGGCGCCACTACAGAGCCTCTTGAACTGCAGGGCCAGTGGTTCAAGGTCACCAGCCACTCCTCAGAAACCCTATACAGGGTCGTTACAGGTCGATTGACCCAACAGCGCCTAACAACCAGGAGAGGAGGGCAGAGTGACCGTAAGGGAGTTAGGACATTAAGCCACAGACTTTCCTAGTACTACTATTGTTTTTGTTTTT
>NW_006408521.1:6773300-6773813 GCF_000296735.1 Chrysochloris asiatica | reverse complement strand
GGTCCTGCATTATTTTCTTCTGGGTTTTATTCTTTCTCTTTTTCTTTTTTATAGCTCTCTTTTTTTCCCTTTTTCCCCTTTCTCCCATTCTTCTTTTTGCTTTTGATTCTCACATTGTTTTTTACCCAGCTGCGGTTGTTTGGCTGTTACAAGCCTCCCTTCTACTATTGGAGGACTCTTTGTCTCCCTATTCTACACAAGAAAAATCAGCAACTGCTGCCAAATAGCCAAGCTACACCCACACTGTATTAAACAGCGAAACCCAGGCAATAACCAATACCAGGTACCAGATACTAAGGAAACAGGCAGCACCTGTGAAAGTTATTCTGAGTCAAGCAATAAGAAGAGTGAAAAGGGAAGACCACACCCAGCCACATCTTCCTGGAAGAAACCAAAAAGCATTAAAAAAAAAAAAAAAAAGTACCAAAATATATACTCATTTAAGCATTAGGGCCACAGATAAACAACAAACATGTCCAAGAAGCAAAAACAGATGACCATATCAGCACATGT
>NW_006408521.1:6755654-6763857 GCF_000296735.1 Chrysochloris asiatica | reverse complement strand
GCTGGAGACGTTAGATCCAGAGAGGGAAAGCGACGGTGTGCTGAAGACCTGGGGGGCACGGGGGAAGGATTGCATGAAGGGGATTGTAACCATGGCAATGAGACGATATACGATAGAATGAATGTAAAACTAATGTTCTCCCATGTAAACTATCACATAATTCACAATAAAACGTTAAAAAAAAACCACCAACAACAAAAACCAAATGGCAGAGCAAAACAGCCTACCCAGCCCTGAACTGTTTATCACTAGAGAAAAAGACCTGAATGGGGGTTATGAAGTGGGAGAAGGACAGACTAAAAAGGAAAGAGGTCGAAAATTAAATCCTTATTATAATGACCAACAAAGGCATCTTGAAATTTCTCAGGAGGCCCTGAAGGCAAGAAGCTGAGAGAGGGACATTAAACTTTTACTCCTATTTGGCTACAGATTTTTTTCCCCCCTCTCTCTTTCTTCTGTCATTTTAGACTACAGTATGAAATCTGTCTTTTTTGCATTACTGTTTAGTTTTTTGGTGCCCTCTATCTTTGCTGGTGGTGATGGAATGTCATTGAGTTGGTTCTGACTCATAGCAACCCTGCACAGTTTCTGAGGCTGTAAATCTTTATGGAAACAGAATGCCTCATCTCTCTCCCGTGGACAGCTGGTAGTTTCGAACTGCTGACCTTGTGGTTCGCAGCCTGAGTCATAACCACTACACTACCAGAGCTCCTTCCTCTTTACCTTTAGGGGGAAGCTTTTCCTCTCCCTACATTATCCAAGAAGAGACAGCAATTGCGGTCCTATAGTCAAGCTACAATCACAGCCTATAATATGCCATCATCCAGGCAAGAACCAATACCACTTGTCATACACCAGGTAGAAAGTCAACACCTGCAATAGTTATTATGAGTTGAGTAAAAAGAAGAGTGAAAAGGGAAGCCCATCTCCTGACAACATCTACCTCGAGGCAATCAGAAAGCATAATAAAACACCAAAATATATATTCATCGAACTATTACGGTCGCAGCCAACTACTGAACATGCCCAAGAAACAGATGACCATCTCTGGACTAATCCAGAAACAAAATAAAGTGACTGAGTTAAATGAACTAGAGATACACCTACACTTCATACTGGAAGGAGGGCAAGCTTTGGAAATTGCTGAGAAGGAATCAGAAAAATGAAAATGAAATGTATTGGAACACTTTACAGATGAGATGAAAAAGTAAGGAAGACATCAGGAAAGCACTACAGGAACAATCAATTAAGATAGATACAGCATTGTAAACAATTAAAAACCTACAAAAGGAGGTCCAAATGATTAATAGAATGTCAGCAATAGTTAATACACTGAAAGGACAAAGAAGTAGATTTGTAGAGATGGAAGCCAGAACTAGTGAGCTGGAAGACAAATCTCTCAATACTACTAAGACAGAAAAGCAAGCAGAAAAATGGTTTAAAAAATCTGAAGAAGGTCTAAGATTTATATTGGACAACATGAATAGGAGTAACTTAAGAAGTATTAGCATTCCAAAAAAGGAAGAATCACACAAGTCCACAGAGTAGATAGTTGAAAAGCTGCTAGAAGAAAATTTCCTTAACATCCTAAAAAGTGAAAAGATAACTATTCAAGAAACTGAACACACCCAAGGAAGGATCGAGCCCCAAAGAAAATGACCAAGATATAATCAAGCTCTTCAAAATCAAAAACAATGAGAGAATCCTGAAAGCAGCTAGGGAAAAGAAAATTGCTACTTACAAAGGCAAGAAAATCAGATTAAGCCCTGTTCTCTCAGCAGAAACCATCCCAGCAAATAGGCAATGGGGAGACATATATAAAACCCTGAAGGAAAAAATTTCCCACCAAGACTCCTCAAGCCAGCAAAGTTGTCAATCAAATATGATGTTGTAATCAAAACATTCCAGGAAAAACAGAAGCTAAGGGATTTTGCCAAAGCCAACCCTGTGCTGCAAACATCCTAAAGGGGATTCTGTGGACTAAGAACCAACAAGAACAAACAACAACCAGAGGTTGACACACATGGCAGCAGCACTCGGAATATAATTGATAAATGGAAGAAGTGAGAACAGAAGAAAACTATAAGAACAAATTCAGAGGATCTGGTATGTCTATCAATGATCAAAACAATTGCAAAGTGAAAGAGGGTAAATACATAGGAACAGAGATCCAGGTGGTGAGAAGGTCAGATGGATTACAGGATAAAATATACTGTCTTAAATGGAGAGAAAAGTTAGTAGAATGTAAGGTCACCTGAAAGAAAATTAAGAAGCTCTGGTAGCATAGTGGTTACAAATTGGGCTGTGAACCTCAAGGTCAGCAATTTGAAACTGCCAGCTGTTCTGCAGAAGAAAGATGAGGCTTTCTGCACCTGTAAAGATTTACATCCTCCAAAACCAAGAAACCAGCAGCCATCACAAAACCAAAACATAGTCCGCAATTAACCCAAACCTATCGATAATCAGACTGATGAATGTTAACGGATTAAATGCACCAGTTACGAGACAAGAGAGTAAGAATGGATAAGAAAATAAAATGCTTCAATATGCTCTCTGAAAGAGACACACTTTACACACAAAGACAAAAACAGACTAAAACTCAAAGGATGGGAAAAAATATACCAAGCTAATTGCAATAAAAATTGAGCAGAAGTGACAATAGTAATTTCTCATAATATAAACTTTAAGGCAAAAATCAGTATTCTAGATAAAATGGACATGATCTTATGATTACAGGGAAAATTGAACAAGATGACATAACCATAATAAATATCTATACTTGCAATGAAAGAGCTCCAAAATATATAAAAGCAAACGAAAAGACATGAAGAAAGAAATAGACAAAACCATAATAATAGTGGATGATTTTAATTCACCACTTTCAAAAATGGGTAGAACCACCAGAAAGAAACTTGACAAAGATAGAGGAACTAAACAACACTATCAGCCAACTGGACCTCATAGATGTGTACAGAGAATTCAGTCCAAAACAGCACAATACACATTCTTTTTCAGTGCACATGGAACATTCTCCAGAAGAGACCAAGTGTTAGGCCACAAAGTAAGCCTTCATAAGTTTACAAACATCAAAATACTACAAAGCATCTTCTCAAACCACAATGCTATCAAATTAGAAATCAACAATAGGAAAATCAAGGATAAAGTCACATACATGAAAACTGAGTAACACCCTACAATAAAGCAACTGGGAAGTAGAAGAAATAAAACATGAATGCCCAAAGTTCTAAGAAACATATGAGAACAGAAACACAACATACCATAATCTTTTGGACACGGCAAAAGGTGAGAAGACAGTTTACTGCAATGAATGCACATATCAAAAAAGAAGAAACAATACAAATCAACACATTAACACATTTCCAACAACTAAAAACAGACCAGACTTACAGTCAACAGAAGAAAAGAAATAATAAAGATTAGAGCAAAAATAAATGGGATAGAAAACAGAAAAACTATAGAAAGACTCGACAGGACAAAAAGCTTATTCTTTCAAAGAATTAATAAAATAAAAAAAAAATAATTGGCAAATCTAAGTAAAGAAAAGAGGGAGAAGACAAAAATAACATGCATAAGAAACCACATGTGTGATGTCACAATGGAACCAACAGAAATAAAAAAAAAGATAATAACAGAATATAAAGTAGAGTTGTATGCCAGTAAATTTGAAAACCTACAGGAGATTTTCAGAAAAGTACGACTTTCCTAAACTTACATAAAGTGAGTAGAAAACTTTAACAAACCTATTAACACAGGAAGAAATTGACCAGGTCATCAAAAAACTCCAATCAGAAAAAGCCCAGGTCCAGATAGCTTCACTGGTGAGTTTTACCAAACATTCAGGGAAGAGCTGTCACCAATTCTACTCAAAGTATTCCAGAATATAGAAGAGGATGGAAAACTTCCTAATACATTTTATGAAGCAAGCATGTCCCTTCTACCCAAATCAGGGAAGGACATCACTAAGAAAGAAAATTATAGACCAATATCTCTCATGAACATAGATGTAAACATTCTCAACAAAATTCTAGCAAACAGAATTCAACAACATATCAAAAAATAATACATTATTACTAAGTGGGATTCATACCAGAGATGCAAGGATGGTTCAACCTTAGAAAAACAATCAGTGTAATCCACCATAAAAAAAAAAAAAAAAAAAAACCAAATGATCATATCCATTGATGAAAAAAAGGCATTTGACAAATCCAACATGCATTCTGATAAAAAACACTCAACAAAATAGGAATTGAAGGGAAATTCTTCAACATAATTAAGAGCTTACATACAAAACCAACAGTGAAAATCACTCTCAATTGAGAAAAACTGAATGCCTTCCACTTGCGAACAGGTACCAGCTAAGTGGCAGGGTACCTACAAAAATGGAAGAATATATCGTGCTCCTGAATAGGAAGATTTAACATTCTGAAAATGTTGATACTACCTGAAGCAATCTACACATAAAACACAATCCCAATTCAGATTCCAAAAACATTATTTAGAGAGATGGAAATGACATTTACAAACTTTATATGGAAAGGAAAAGACACCTACAATAAGCAAAGCAATGCTTAAGAACAACGAAGTTCTCTCACTCCCTGATTTCAAAATTTACTACATGGCTATAGTGTTCAAAGCAGCCTGGTACTGATACAATAAAAGATACATAGGTCCATGGAACAGAATTGAGAATCTAGAAGTGAACCCATCCACATACAACCAACTTATCTTTGACTAAGGGCCAAAGTACATTGAGGAAGGAAGACATAGTGTCTTCAGCACATGGTGTTGGAAGAACTGGAAAATGATATGCAAAAGACTGAAATAAGATCGTTATCTCATGCCATATACAAAAAAAAACAAACAAACAAACAAACAAAAAAAACAACTCAGCATGAATTAAAGATCTAAATGTGAATCCCAGAATTATAAAGGTCATCAATGAAAAAATAGGGACAGATTTAAGGGCTGTACTCCAGGACACATACAGACTACCTAACATTGCAAACATTACACAAAGATAAAATACATGACTGAGACATTGTAAAAATTAGAAACTTATGTGCATCAAAGGATTTCACCAAAAGAGGAAAAAGGGAGCCCACAGAATGGGACAAAATATTGTTCAAAGACATATCGGACAAGCACTAATTTCTCAAATCTATAGACAACTACAACACCTCTACCAAGACAAAGACAAGTAACTCAATTAAAAAATGGGCACAGGACATAAACAGACATTTTACTAAGGAAGGACATGAACAAAACACTTTACCAAGGAAGATGTTCGGGCAGCCAGCAAACATATGAAGAAATATTCATGATCATTAGCCACTAGAGACGCAAATCAAAACAACAATGAGATGTCATCTCACATCAGCAATAACAGCAAAGTTCAAAAATGCAGAAGATAATGCTGGTGAGAACGTGGAGAGACTGGACTGGGACCCTCCTACATTGCTGTTGGGAATGCAAAATGGTCCAACCACTCTGGAAAACAGTATGGCAGTTCCTCAAAAAGTTGGGAACAGAAATACTGTATGATCCAACAATTCCCCTACTTGGTATATATCCACAAGAAATATGAGTTATACCACATGTAGATATACTCACACCAATGTTCATAGCAGCACTATTTACAATAGCAAAAAGATAGAGACAGCCTAAGTGTCCATCAATGGATAAACAAACTTTGGTACATACACACAAAGGAATATTATGCTACTTTGAAGAATAACAAGGAAGCTGTAAACCACCATATAAAAGGATAAACCTTGAGGACATTATGCTGAGTGAAATTAGTCACTCTCAAAAAGACAAATATTGCATAAGATGATTATAAAAGCTTAAGAAAAGACACCCATACTAAAAGGGAAACATAAAATGCTTTGTTGGTTACCGGTAGGGGTGTGATGGGGAAGGTGTGGAGGAAATGGACAGTAGAGCACAGGGTGTGGGGAAGACACAACATAGTTTGGGTGTTTGTGAGGGCAATACACAAGAAGGGGAAGGGGGCAGAAGAACAAGGTAGATAGGGGAACACTGAGACAACAGGTTTCCATGGGCTAAAGGGGACAGAGGTAAATAGTGATATATGCTCAAACTTGTAATAACAGGGTTCTGTGATATGGGGATTGAGGCATAGTCTCAAGAGGGGAAATAATACAAAGATGCTTGACTGTCTTATCAATATCAGTTTCCCTTCTCTACTATTGTAAAATAGACACATTAGTGGGAGAAAGAACATTGGGAAACATGATTGCAGAAAGCTTGTAAGCCCATCTTTAGTCTATAACTGATGGGAATACCTAAAAGGGGTTCTACACAACTTGCCCAGTGAAATTGGCCTCTTGCAGAGCCTTTGCAGTGTATAGGACCTTAAGTGGAATCCTAAGTCCCATCCAGAACCTTCTCAGGTGGGACATTTGCACTAAAAAGGACAAGGAGAACAGCCTGGTACAGCTAGAATGACAGAAGATACATCTTCAAAGAAAGATCATCAGGGAAAATTAAAAACAAAAATGGCGGTATGATTGGCTACTACAAGAATAAGCAAGCTGTTCTCCAGGAAGGCATCAAGACAAGCAATCAATCTCCTTTAGGACAAATCTCCCTTTAAATCTGAAATTGAAAGGGAACATACGAGCAGACATGTATGCTTGTTGGCGACCACATTGGTCTATTGGTTAGTGGAAGAGGGGGAAAGGTAGCAACAAAGAAATGGGCTGAGTTCAACCACGTTCCACAGACTCCTATTGACCTGGAGATGAGAGAGAGAAGAGGGAGGGCTGGTTGGTCCAAAGTGTAGTAAGACCTGGGGACACCTAAACCCATGGACAAGGACATAGCCACAGAGGGCTAGAGCTGAGAGTGAAGCATCCAGCTTGTATGAACTGAGGGAAGATACACAAGAACACCCAAACTTGCAGATAGTACCCATCTGACATAGCCTCAATGGCTTGATAATCAGAAGTTGACTGTTGTTGTTAGGTGCCATTGAGTCGGTATCAACTCATAGTGACCTTAGGAACAGCAGAATGAAACACTGTCCAATTCTGGGCCAACCTCACTCTTGTTGCCACGCTTTAGCCCATTGATGCTGCCATACTGCCAATCCATCTCACCAGGGGTCTTCCTCTTTTTCTCTGACCCTCCACCTTATGAAACATGATATCCTTCTCCAGAGACTGGTCCATCCCAACAATATGTCCAAAGGATAAAAGATGAAGTTTGGCCATCTTGGCCTCCAAAGAGCACTCTGGCTGCACTTCTTCCAACACAGATCTATTGGTTCCTTTCACAGCCCATGGCACTTTCAATATTCTCTTCCAACACTGTAACTCAAATTCATCAATTCTTCTATGGTCTTCCTTATTCATAGTCCAGCTTTCACATGCATATGAGGTTATTGAAAATACTATGGCTTAGGTCAGGCGCACCTTAGTCCTCAAGCTGACATCTTTGCTCTTCAACACTTTAAAAAGGTCTTGTGCAGCAGATTTGCCTAATGTAACACATAATTTGATCTCTTGACTGCTGCTTCCTTGAGTGTTGATAGTTGACCCAAGAAGAATGAAGTCTGTGGTGAGGATTGCTGTTTTCTTTACATTAAGAAGGCTGTGCTCTTTGATCTTCATCAGTAAATGTTTTAAGTCTTCTTCACTTTCAGCAAGCAAGGTTGTATTATCAACATATCACAGGTTGTTAATGAGTCTTCCTCCAATCCTGGTTCCATGTTTTTCTGCCTCTTGGTCCATGTACAGGTTCCTCATGAACACAATTAAATATTCTGGAATACTGATACTTCACAATATTTTACATAGCTTGTCATGATCCACACAACTGAAAACCAAGCCTTTTCATAGTCAACAAAGCACAGGTAAACATCTTTCTGATATTCTCTGCTTTCAGCCAAGATCCATCAGATATCAGCAACGATATACCTCATTCCACGGCCTCGTTTGAATCCAGTTTGAACCTCTGGAAGTTCTCTGTCAATGTAGGCTTACAGCCATTTCTGTATTACCTTTAGCGAAACTTTATTCACATGGCATATCAAAGAGATTGTCCGATGATTTCCACATTTCACTGAGTCACATCTCTTTTGAATGCGCACTACCTCTTCCTATCAGTCGGCCAGATAGTTGTCTTCCAAATTTCTTGGCAGAGATGAGTGAGTGCCTCC
>NW_006408521.1:6743414-6754403 GCF_000296735.1 Chrysochloris asiatica | reverse complement strand
GTCATTCCAAGCATAGTAAACCATGTGGTCTTCAGATTCAAAATGGCCAATAGCAGTCCATTTCAGCTCACTAATGCCTCAGATACCGATGTTTATGCATTCCATTTCATTTTTGACAACTTCCAATTTTCCCAGATTCATATTTTGTACATTCCATGTTCTGATTTTCAATGGATGTTTACAGCTGTCCCACAGGCTTTTCTCCCATAGCCTTTACTCCATTCACATTATCACAGTCAACTCTACTTTGAGGAGGCAGCTTTTCCCCAGTCACATTTTGAGTGCCTTCCAACCTGAGGGGCTTTTTTTCCGGCACTATATCTGACAGTGTTTCTCTGCTATTCATAAGATTTTCAGTGACTAACTATGGAGCTCTGGTAGCATAGTGGTTACGAATCGGGCTGCGAACCTGAAGGTCAGCAGTTCGAAACTATCAGCAGTTCCACGGGAGAAAGATGAGGCTTTCTACTCCCGTAAAGATTTACACCCTCGGAAACCCTGTACAGGGTCGCTATGGGTCAGAACTGACTCGACGGTACTTAACAACAACAACAACAACTATTCAGAAGTATTCAGTCTCTCCTTCTTCCTAGTCTGTCTTCATCTGGAAGCTCATGTGAATCCTGTCCACCATGGGTGACCCTGCTGGTATTTAAAATAGCAGTGGCATAGCTTTCAGAATCACAGCAACTCACAAGCCACCACAGTTGGACAAACTGACAGACAAGTGGTGGAGAACTCGACTAGAAGAAGATAAAAAACAAAACAATTTTTGATAAAGGAAACAAGTATATATTGCTACAACTTGATGAACTTGACCTATATTCATGGAGGTGGTAGTTCATAATACCAATAGAGAGAGAAGGATTCTTCACATCAAGTCTCCCCTCTGTATACAGGATAGATATGAACATGCAACTTAGACATTGGCTACGTAAAGTGAGCAGACAATAAAGGTACAAAGTGACTGGCTTACAAGGTTCAGGAGGAAGTTTAATTTAAGAGTGTGTAGGGGACAATAGAGTTCCCATTGAATAGTTTTCATCTTGTCTGTATGGATCTGGTAAAAAGAGATGGGAATAAATAAAATTCTTATGAATCCAAAGTGAGTAATTGTTATCATGAGTAACTGCGACTGTCTCCACTGTAAAGGCAGGTGTTTTGTAACAACAAAAAAAAGACGTTTTGTAATATCTTACAATCCAGAAACATTAGACCCTAGGACTATCAAGGCAGAAGAGCACAAGTGGAATGCTAGACCTTATCCAGAGAAGCAGCAACACCAGAGATGGAGTCAGAGGTAGGGACATGGAGAGAGGAAGCAGCTGAGGACTCTAGATTCATGGAAAGTGAGGGATTTATAGCTGTCTGCCAAAAGGCAGAGCTGCAGAATGTGCTCTTTGCTGGAGAAATTATTATATATGCCTGAGTGTTAAAAAAACAAAACAAACAAACAAAAAACCTATGGTGAATAGAAAGGACTCTGGTAGCGTAGTGGTTACCAATTGGGCTGTGAACCGTAAGGTCAGCAGTTAGAAACTACCAGCAGTTCCGCGGGAGAAAGATGAGGCGTTCTGCTCCCGTAAGGATTTACACCCTTGGAAACCCTGTACAGGGTCACTATGAGTCGGAACCGACTCCACGGCACATAACAACAACAACAACAACAACAATGGTGAATAGAAAGAAACACTGTTAACTGATGGTACATAGAGGGTGGGGGTGGGGGGTGGGAGGGATATAATCATTGTAAAGAAACAAAGTATACGACTTGCTGAATGCAAAACTGAAGATCTGCCCTGTAAACTTTCACTCAATTCACAATAAAAACTTAAAAAAAAAAAATCTATCATTTGTGTCATGGAAGTATGCACATATGCGCCTGAAGCCATGCCTGAGATACCAGGATATTTGCCTCTTCACAGCAATCCTGCCTGGAGCTGATCTGAAAAACAATGCAATACCCAACAATTTCTATCACCGAGGCTATATTTTCTAATTACTTATACTTTCTCTTTGTTGCCATTCTTCCCAGGACAATCACCAGTACATATTGGTTGTAGAGTCATCATTATGGCTTTTGTGCCTTTGATTGAATTTAAACCCTAATGACCCTGTATAGGAGTTCTGAAAAAGTGGCTGGTGAGCTTGAGCTGATCACCTTGCATTACAAACTGAGTTTGTAATCCAGTTAATTAACCCACAGCACCATAGTAGGATTCCTTTTAACTGATGGTGGTGGTGGTGGGTAGTGGGTCATGAAGTTAGTTCCAAGTCATAACTACCCTGTATAGGGTTGCCAAGACTGTAAATCTTTACGTGCGATGAAAGCTTCATATTTCTCCCACAGAATGGTTGGTAGTTTTGAACTCCTTACCTGAGTTTAGCTGCCAGACTCATGACCACCATACTACCAAAGCTTCTAAAATAATGTTGTTGTTAGGTGCCAACAAGTCAGTACTGACCCACAGCGACCTTATGCACAGCGGAATGAAAGACTGCCCAATCCTGGGCCAACCTCGTTACTGTTGCCACGCTTGAGTATATCGATGCTGCCACTTGGCCAATCCATCTTGTTGAGGGTCTTCCTTTTTTTTTCTCTGGCCCTCTACCTTACCAAAGATGATATCCTTCTCCAGTGACTGTTTCCTCCAGACAATATGTCCAATGTATGAGAGATGAAGTTTGGCAATCTTGACCTCTAAGGACCGAAGACCAGAAAAGTTGTGGGATGACATCAAGAACATCATACATCAAGAAAGCAAAAAGTCATTGAGAAGACAAGAAAGAAGGAAAAGGTAAAAATGGATGTCCGAAAAGACTCTGAAACGTGCTCTCCAGCATAGAGATTCTAAAGCAAATGGAAGAAATTAAGAGGCCCAAAAGCTGAATAGAAAGTTTCAAAAATCAGCTCAAGAGGATAAAGCCAAATATTACAAGAAAATGTGCAAATATCTGACATTAGAAAACCAAAAAGGAAGAACTCGCTCAGCATTTCTCAAGCTGGGGGAACTGAAGAAAAATTCAAGCCTTGACTTTCATTATTGAAAGATTCACTGGGCAAATTATTGAATGATGCAGAAAGAATCAAGAGAAGATGGAAGGAATACACAGTGTCTCTGTACCAAAAGGAAAAGGTTAATTTTCAACTGTTTCAAGAAGTAGCATATGATCAAGAGCCAATGATAGTGAAGGAGGAAGCCCAAGGGGCATTAAAGGAATTGGCAAAGAACAATGCACCAGGAATGGATGGAGTAAAAATTGAAATATTTCAAGAAAGTGAGGTGGCACAGGAGGCATTCACTCATATCTGCCAATAAATTTGTAAGAAAACTATCTGGCCAACTGATTGGAAGACATCAATATTTATGCCCATTCCAAAGAGAGGTGACCCAAAGGAATGCAGAAATCATCAGACAATCACTTTGATATCCCATGCAAGTAAAGTTTTCCTAAAGGTAATACAGAAACAGCTACAATCATACATTGACAGAAAACTTCCAGAGGTTCAAGCCAGATTCAGAAGAGGCTGTGGAACGAGAAATATCATTGCTTATGTCCCATGGCTCTTGGCTGAAAGCAGAGAATATCAGAAATTACCTGTGCTTTATTGACTATACAAAGGCTTTCAATTGTGTGGATCATGACAAACTATGGACAATATTGTGAAGTATGAGTATTCCGGAACACTTAATTGTGCTCATGAGGAATCTGTACCTGGACCAAGAGGCAGTTGTTCAAACAGAACATGGGAGCACTGAATGGTTTACAATTATGAAAGGTGTGTGACAAGATTGTATCCTTTCACCATACTTATTCAAACTGTATGCTGAGCAAATAATCCAAGAAGCTGGATTCTATGAAGAAAAACATGGCATCAGGATGAGAGGAAGACTCATTAACAACCAGCAATATGCAGATGATACAAGCTTGCTTGCTGAAAGTGAAGAGAACTTAAAACATTTACTGATGAAGATTAAAAAGCACAGCTTTTGGTATGGATTATATCTCAATGCAAAGAAAACAAAAATCCTCACCATTGGACCAAGAAACAACATTCTTATCCATGGAGAAAAGATTGGTGTTGTCAAGGCCTTCATTCTTCTTGGATCAACTATTAACATTCATGGTAGCAGCAGTCAAGAGATCAAATGACGTATTGCATTAGGCAAATCTGCTGCACAAGATCTTTTTAAAGCGTTGAAGAGCAAAGATGTCACCCTGAGGGCTAAGGTGCACCTGACCCAAGCTATGGTGTTCCTATAACCTCATATGCATGTGAAAGCTGGATGGTGAATAAGGAAGAGCCTAAAAGAATTGATGCCTTTGAGTTATGATGTTGGAGGAAAATATTGAAAAGTGCCATGGGCTGCCAAAAGAACCAATAGATCCATTTTGGAAGAAGTGCAGCCAAAGTACTCCTTAGAGGCCAAGATGGCCAAACTTCGTCTCTCATACTTTGGACATATTTTTAGAAGGGACCAGTCACTGGAGAAGGATATCATGTTTGGTAAGGTGGAGGGTCAGAGAAAAAGAGGAAGATCCCCAACGAGATAGACTAGCCAAGTGGCAGCATCAATGGACTCAAGCGTGGCAACAGTAATGAGTCTGTCCCAGGATCAGGCAGTGTCTCGTTCTGCTGTACATGAGGTTGTTATGGGTCGGTACTGACTTGAAGGCCCCTAACAACAAACAACAATTTGCATATCCCAAATCTACTAATGAGTAAGGAAGAATGTCACATGCATTTTAATGGTAGTTTTGACAGTGTTGAAATTATCATGAACTGCCAAAAGAACAAGCAAATCTTTCTTGGGGAACATAGCATGTTCCAAAGAAGCAAGGATTGATAGACTTTATCTCACAAACTTTGACCATATCATCAGGAGTGACTAGTCCCTGAAAAAAGACATCATGCTTGTAATGTAAAGATTAGAGAAAAAGATGAAGACACCTTCCCAAAGAAATGGATTGAAACAGTGGCTGAAATAATGGGCTCAAATATACCAATTGTGAGGATGGCAAAGGACCAGGCAGTATGTTCTTCTGTTATGCATAGGATCGGTTTGATACAGAACCAACAGTTTCATTATGATATTTCACAACAATTTATCCAACTAAAGTGGGAACCTTATCCAGCTCAAGTGGGAACCATAGTATTCGAGATTTTTAGAAGTCCAGTGTTGGAAAATACATGGGGCATTCAAAAAGTTCTTCGAAAAAGTTCCATTAATATTTATTTTTATTTTTTCTTGAAGTTTTTGAAGCACCCTTGTGTGCATAAAGCTATCTTACATTGATGGTAACAGTCAATATTCTGGACAGAAGCAAATCCAAGTACTTTCACAAAGAACCAATCTTCAAGTCACACATCACTGGTCTGCAATTCAAACCAGGCAGAAGAAAAGCAAGTCTCTCTGCTCTTGTCAAGATTTACAGGCTTGGAAACGATGAGTCTGAATCTACCATATGACTGTGGGTTTTGTTTTGTTTTTGGCAGAATTTTACAACTTAAATTTTGTAGAATAGACGGAGGAAGCACTGAAATTTGAGATTTCTAACAAACACAGAAGTTAAGCCTGATGCATGCTTTGTGGCTGATGACAGCCTGCTTTAAAAGAAAAGTATTTGTTAAAACTGCCACTAACTTAAACTTTAATAAAAAGCAAAGTAAACATACAGTATTGTTTTAAGATGTTTTCAGAATATTTTAAATGTAACCCGTATTTTTTTTCTTACTACCTAGATATAGACCAGGGATGTCACAGAAGTTAAATTAAATTAATGCCTAAAAGTTAAAACTAACTCATTCAAAATCTAAATGAATTAAATTTACTTAAGAAACATTTTTTTTAGTTGTTCCATCATCTTTTTATAATAAAATTTTACACTGGGTTCATAATAAAGTCATTCATGACTGGTATAGGTGACCCTGGAAAATTTGATTCATTGACTTTTATGAATTTCCTTGGTGAACAATATCAAGAAAGTTATGTCTAAAGTTGTTTTAAAAGCATAAAAGGCAGAAATGAATATTATAATTAAACCTTCTGTAATTATATTTTTTAAATGAGAGCTTAGACACAAGCAATCACTTACCATTTCTAGGACCTCATCTGGAATTTTTAATGCACACAGGTGCCCAACATTAAGAGAAAATCACCAAATAATTGCCTATATTATGCAGGGGAGTAGGTGAGCCCATTAATTTTCTAACAGATTAAATAACTGTTCCCCTCTGCTGCCCAAATGAATATTATACATGCAAAAGTATTAGTGGAGTAATTAGTGATGTCCTAAGAATTTCCAAAGTCCATTAAAGTACAATAATGTTAACTTTAACTTTAGCCTTCCAATTAGACATCATTTTAACACTTAAAAGATCTGAAGACTCATTTTCCCCAAAACAGAGTGACAAGTGTTTTAGAATGTCTGTGACTACTCAAATCTCACATTTCCACCTACTAATGGCAGTAAGTTAAACAGTGTTTTCAAGGGGCTATAAGAACAGAGCTTTGCCTTCTTAAACCACATGAAGTTGACTCATTTTTCAGAAAAGGAGGAAATCTTCACTTTAAAAGCCTGTAAGGCAATGTGTATAGCAAAGCATGGAGAAGGAAAATGTCAGGCAAATTGATCTATTTACAAGGACATTCAAGACTTATGCATAAACAAAAAAGAGAAAAGAAATTATTCAAATAAGAACACTTAGTACTTGATTCTGCATAATAAGGTAAAAAAAATCTGACTACACTGCAATGTTAGTTACTTGGAAGTTCAATATTTTCATTTACAATTTGAAATTAAAAGTGCAATAAAACTTCAATATTCTAATCAATTTATAAAATGTAAAAGGGAAGCCACAGGGAGGAAATAGTATGTTGTTTCAGAGGTGGAAATAGTATGTTGTTTCAGAGAGGGGACTGCAATCACTGAGATGAAACAAAGGGTATTATTTGCTGAATGCAAAACTGATTATCTTCTTTGTAAATCTTCATTGAATTAAAATAACTTGGTGTAGGAATAGCAATGTAATACGTAGTGTGTAGAAAACTACAGAACAAATATAGTTTTAATTTTAAAGTTGGTTACAGGACTCAATTAGAGTTTAGGTTTGGCAAAGTTCATTCATAATTTAAAATGTGGTTCCTAAAACCACCAGGCAATATGCATTTGAAAAATTCTAAGAACTTTTAAAACTTTCATTATTTTTATATTTATATACTAAAGTTCAGCATAAGAAAAACTTCTACTTGTATAATTTTCAAAGTATGTTTTCTAAAGTTTTATTTTTGTTTCCTGGGAAAACATTTTAACAGAGAAATATTACGTCTCATTAACTAATTGTTTTGTTCTTTTACTCATTATAACCAATATAATATAATTACTGATTATCCGTGCCACTGAGCCATTTCTGACTCTAAACAACCCTATATAGGGGTCTGAGGAGCAGCTGGAGGGTTTGAACTGATGATCTTGTGTTCAGCCATCCAGGGCTTATCATACAGTGCCACACTAGGACTTGTACTTTTCTCCATATGCAAAATGAAACAAACTGTCCTATTCAATAGTCACAGTAGCAAACAAGCAAAGCCCACGTGTCCTGCATGAGCTCTTTCCTATAGAGTATAAACTTTTCTCCATGTTGGGTATAAATCACAAACTGTTACATTACTAAACGGTTTATTTGTACAATAATTCTATAGTTACACATCTTAAATATTTCAGCATTCCAAGCAAATTAAATACTATTTATTATTTTTTACTTCTCCTGTGGTTCCTTCTTTACATTAACTATAATTAATGCAATCCAAATTCACTTTCTTTTTTTCCTCCCTCCCTCATGTGGTCCTCATTCTGTATGTTCTGTAAAGAAATCATCATCGATGGATGGATATCATCTTGGCATCATCTTTAACTCTTTAATCTTGTTCCTTATCTCCCTAACTTCAACCTGTCAGCAAGCATTTTGCTTTTACATGTGCACTGTTTCTCAGTTCTGGGGCTCTCTGGCAAGCTGCTGACACTTTCTAACTGCAAACTCTCAGCATGTCTCATGATTTACTGGGCAACAGCTTAAAAGGGAGGCATAGCTACTATCAAGAAAATATGGTAAGACCAACACATGATGTACCCCAAATTAAACTTTAGCTTGTTGTTGTTGTTGTTGTTAAGTGCCGTCGAGTCGGTTCCGACCCATAGCAACCCTGTACAGGGTTTCCTAGGATGTAAATCTTTACGGGAGTGGAAAGCCTCATCTTTCTCCCGCGGAGCGGCTGATAGTTCCTAACTGCTGACCTTAAGGTTCACAGCCCGATTCGTAACCACTATGCTACTACCAGAACTTACCTTCCCAGTTTTTTACCCTGAATTTACTCTACATTGTCCAAACACTGTACTACATATGTTGTTGCTATTGCTATTGCTCTTAATTGTCGTCAAGTCAGTTACAACCTGAAGTCACCTTGTAAGGGGTTTCCAAGGAGCATCTAGTGAGTCTGAATCACTGACCTTGTGGTTGAAACCTACCTTTCTGTCCAGTGTTTGTCCTACAGAACCATACCAGGACTCCACTACAAATAAATAATTACACACATAAATGCATACATATAGGAGTCCTGGTGTGGCGCTTAAGGATAATGAGCTGGATGGACCCCAAGGTCAGTTTTAACTGCAAGGTCAGCAGTTCAAACTCACCAGGTACTCCTCAGAAACCCTATACAGGGTTGCTATAGGTTGGTATCAATTCAACAGCATTTAACAACAACAACCATAAATATACAAACACAATATATGTATATATACATATGTACATATACATGCACATATCCACACATGTACACAGATGCACACATGCACATATACACGCATGTATGTATATATATAAAACAACATCAGTATGTATGTTATGTGCTGTCAAATTGGTTCCAACTCATAGCAACGCTGTCTAGGGTTTATGAGAAGCGACTTGGAAGTTTGAATCGTCCACCTTGAGATTCACACTGAACTTTTGGTCTAGTGCTTTATCCTACAGCACTATATTGGTGATGGCTGTGTGCCGTGCAGTCGGTTCCAACTCATTGTGACCCCGTACAGGGTTTCCAAGGCTATAAATCTTTATGGGAGCAGAACGCCTCATCTTTCTCCTGCAGAACAGCTGGTAGTTTCAAACTGCTGACCTTGAAGTTCGCAGTCCGGTTTGTAACCACTATGCTACCAGAGCTCCTTACAGCACTATATCAGGACTTAAATAATTATTATACCCTACAGCACCATAACGGTCAGGTTCCTAACCTCACAGTTAGCAATTTGAAACCATCAGCTATTCAGCTGGAGAAAGAGGAGACATTGTGCTTCCAGAAAGATTTGTTGTTGTTGTTATTAAGTGTCATCAAGTCGGTTCCGACCCACAGTGACCCTGTAGAGGGTTTCCGAGGCTGTAAATCTTTACAGGATCAGAGAGCCTCATCTTTCTCCCTCAGAAATCCAATACAGGATCAGTATGAGTCAGGACCAACTCTACATCACATAACCACCACAGCACCTCAACAGGACTATCTTCTCACAAGCACACACACACACACAGACACTCACAAGGGTGAGTCAAAAATTATCTGCATTCTGGCTGTAGAATTTTAAATCAACTTTTAATAAAAGACAATTTTTGCTTGGACATAATCTTGTTTTTCAATACACTTTATCCATTTGTTAACAACCTTTCATATTTCCTTACTAAAAGATATTTTAGACTGAGCTTTGAGCCACCAATACACTGTTGTCTTCACTTCTTCATCAAAGAACTGTTTTCAGGGGCCAAAACAGATGAAAGTCCAATTGAGGTAAGATCAGGACTACAGGAAGGATGCTTTATCACCTTCAAAACAGTTTTTTCCACTTGTCAACAGTATGCAGAAGTGTTCATACATGCATTTCTGTGCAAGATCAGAACACCTTTGGATAGCAGTCCTCTGCATTTAATCTAAAGTATAGGCTTCATCTCTCTGGTGAGAATCTCACTGTAAGGAGTGTTGTGGATTGTTGAATTCTTTTTCCTGATAGCGTTTCAATAATGGTCCTTGCGAATTACAGGGAACTAGAAGCATCAATTTTCCTGCGGATGTTTAACTTTTGGTTGGCTACTGAGGATGTTTGAACCACTGTACTGTGCCGTTTACTCTCAAGTTCACAGTGATGGAGCCATGGCTCATCACCAGTAAGGATTTTTTAAAGAAACTTTTACCCTCCTTTGAATACCAACCTTTTACCTTCCTTTGAGTATTGGGACAAATTTTGTTTGCAGATATGTGAAGCTTCCAGTTACATTCTTCATGAGTTGTTTCAGTACCCACCTCACACAAACTTTTCAAAACCCAAGTCTGTCATGGATTATTTCATAGGCAGAGCCATGGCTGACTTGCCAACTATTTGCAACATAATCCATTGTCACTAATCTGTTCGACAGAATCATTTGGAGTACACACTAAATGTTGTCATCAGCCATAGATATGGATGGGTGTTTTAATTAAACTGAAATGCAGAACATTTTTTTAACTTACCCTTGTATGTGTATATACGCTTCTGGTGTGGTGCTGTAGTATCAGCACTGGACTACAAACCACAAGGTCGGCAGTTCAAACCCACAAGCTGCTCTTTGGAAAGAGTTGTTGCTTTGAGTTTGAACTGACTCAACAGCATGTAACAACATTAGCACACACAACACACATGCACAAAATTTTTCTTAAGAGAGAAAAGTAAAGTATATTAAAATTTAGAAACCCTGTTAATGAACTGTTATTGTTGCTAAGTGTTATTGAGTTAGTTCCAACTGTGGTGGTTTTCAACTTCTGACCTTGTGGTAAGCAGTCCAGAGCTACACCAGAATTTCCTGTTAATGAATAGGCATGCAAGTTAGAGTAAAGAGGCAAGCCATAGATTGGGACACCATATCTGTAATATATATAGTATATGTATATATATATATATATATAT
>NW_006408521.1:6739841-6742924 GCF_000296735.1 Chrysochloris asiatica | reverse complement strand
GAACAACAACATACACATACACACACATACTCTTTAACCCAGAGTATATTTTTAAAACTTTAACAAATTAATTAAAAAAGAGATAATCAAATGAAAAAGACTAGAAAAATAGTAGAATAGGAACTGCATGAAGGGGTATTAATTTTTAAGTATATCAAGAGGCACGTAACTTCATTAACTAGAGGAGTGTAAAATAGACAAAATATATATGTGCATCAGATTGGCTAAAATAAAAAGGATGAACAAAATTAAATATTGCATCAATTGGAATTCTCAGATTTGTTGATGGGCATTATTTGGTACAATATTTTTTAAAATGACTTGAAATTTCCTATTAAAATTAAATGTATACATTTCTTTTTACTCTGAATTTCAACTTTTAAGTGTCTACCCAAAATAAATGAGATGCCGAACAAGATGGTTAAGTGAATGGGCACTACCATTTACTCCTCTAGCGATTAGCACACTGAAAAATGAATTTAAAAATGACATCCGGAGAGCTCAGAGCATCAGACTGCTCTTGTGTAGGAGGATCCGGGTGAATCCAGAAGTGGGGAAGAGAAGTAGGATTGGTGTAATAATAACTGGAAGAACCTATTCACCAACACTGGGAGTATTTGCTCATTTTAGTCATCTGAAGATGGGGCTAGACCATCTCAAACAGGGAACACAGAAATGTATTGGAGAAAGCTGTTACCAGATGTTTAAAAGCAACATAAAATGTGCAAATTTACAGACTGTGCAGTTGGAAGGAGAAGGGAGACTACACTACTTTGAGAGTGCTGAATCTCACTGATGCCTGAAACCAATGAACACTAGGCCTGGGAGGAACTGCAAAGGCAATGGGCAAAGAGAATACTTCAGACTGTGTCCTGACACACAGGGAAGCAGCAGGCTCCCTGATCATCAAAAAACAATGGGGGCAAACCAGTGCCAAAGCATCTGTGAATCACAAAAAGAAACCACCCAAGCTGTGCAGTCAAAAAAAACCCAAACCTCCTGCTGGCATCAACATGTTTGTCCAGCTAAACACATGGCCTTCCCATACATGCATACTGAATTTCAGTGATCAAGCATACAAAACTCCTGAGTCAACACAAAGGGAAAAAAAAGAAAAATAAATAAAACCTAAGGAACAGAAAGCCTTGTAGAGGTTCTTAGGAGGTGATAACACCACCATTGCTACTGGATCAAAAGACCAGTGGGATAGAAAGAAGCTGCCCAATGGGGTTGCCAAGGCTGTGAGTTTCTATGGAGTCTGCTGCTTTGTCTTTTTCCCACAGAGCTACCCTTAGGTGCAGGCCCTGATTTTGGTGGGTAGCCAGGTACTTGGCCACTGTACCATTAGGGTGCTGAATAAGAAAAACTTCTCACACAAAAAAAATAGAATACCACATTGAAGATCTCTCAATGCTGCTATATAGAAGAATAATCTGAAAATAAAGGATGGAAAAATGGGAAGAAAGCCTACGATTCATGTGGGACAACATGAAGAGAAATAACATATGGGTGATTGGTCTTCCAGAACTAGAAGAGACAAAGCTAACCACCATAAAGGTAGTTGAAAAGTTGCTGTAAGAAAATTTCTCTAACATCTTGAAATATGAGAAGATAAACATTAAAGAAACTGAATGAGCCACAGGTAGCATAGGCCCCAAGAGAAAATCACCAAGACCTATCATAATCAAACTCTCCAAAATCAAAGATAAGGAAAGAATCCTGAAAGCATCTAGGGAAAAATGAAATGTTACCTACAAAGGAAGTCCAATTAATATTAAGCTCTGATTTCTCAGCAGAAATCATACAAGTAAGATGACAATAGACAGATATTTAAAAAATTTTTTTTTTCGAAGAAAAAAACATCCCACCAAGAATCTACTCAACAAATATGAAGGCAAAATTACAACATGTCATGATAAACAGAAATTAAAGAACTTTGTTATAGTCAAGATATTGCTTCAAAATATACTAAAGGAAGATCTTTGGGCTCAGAACCAACAAAAACAGGCAACAACCAGAGATTGACATGCATGGCAACACTGCCTGGTACTCACTCCAGCAATGAAGAGTCCAGAATAGAACTTAACTACAAAAACTAAAAATAGGGTCTCTCAGAAGTCACTCTATTATCAGAACCATTATAAAGCAAAGTAAGGGAAAAGTATGATTTACAGAGTCCCAGATGGTGAGGAGGTTAAGGTTATGTAGATATCAGGATAAAACACAGTGTTTTAAAATGAGGAAGAAGTAATTAAGTACAGAAACAATGCGTGTGTGCTATCTATTGAAAACGAAAATGTAACTTATCCAAACTTTGGGACACACCAACGTATTACTTATAGAAAAATTTGTAGTAAGAAATACCTACATTTAAAAATAAAATTCCAGAATCATTAACTTAATTTGACTATTTAAACCAATAGAAAAGAAAGATCAAAATAAGCCAAAGACTACCAGTAAAAGGAAATAATAAAGATCAGCTAATAAAGATTAGGACAGAAATAAACAAAATAGCAAATACAAAATAGAATAATACATCAACAAAACCAGAAGTTGTTTCTTTGAAAAGACCAGTAAGATAGACAAACCACTGGCTAGATTGACAAAATCAAGAAGAGAAAAAAAAAAATGAACAGATGAAGCAAAAAAATAAATGAAATTAGTGAAATTACAAATGAGTCAACAGAGATACGGAACATAATAATTTATTACTGTGACAAATTATAATCCAACAAATTTGAAAACCTGTATTAAATGGACAAATTTCTTAGAAACACACTACCAACTCAAACTCAAAGAAAGAGAACTTTTAAATAGATCCATTACAAAACAAGAAATTAAGTATGTCATTAAAAAACAACAACAACAACAAACTTGCAACAATAATAACAGAAGCCCAGATTTCTACCCTGGAGAATTATAGACACTTTTTAGAGAACAGCTGACAGCGAACCTACTCAATGTCTTCAAATAAAGAAAAGAAAATATTGCTAATCCATATTTCTTAGGAACATACAAACATTTTCAACAAACCAGCAAATACACTTCAGAAACTTACATACATATACACACACATATATATA
>NW_006408521.1:6731370-6739658 GCF_000296735.1 Chrysochloris asiatica | reverse complement strand
TTAATGTGCCAGACTGCACAGGTTGGCAGTTCAAGCTCACCAGCATCTCCTTGAAAACCCTATACAGGGTCGCTATGGGTTGGACCCGACTGGACGGCACTTAACAACATATAAATATAAATACAAATACAAATATAAGTACAAATAGATGGATGGATGAATGAAAGCAAACAAAAACATACACCATGATCAAGTGGGATTCATCCCAAGATTACAAAGGTGGTTCCACAGTAGAAACTCAATCGATACAATCCACCACATACATAAAATAAAATAATGATATGATTATATCAATTGATGCAGAAAAGTCATTTGATAAACTTCAACAGTCTCTCCAACAAAAACCCTTAGCAAAATAGAAATAGGAAGGAAAATTCTCAGTCTAATTAAATGGTGTATATGCAACACAAGGTTAGCAGTTCGAAACTACCGGCTGTTCCACGGTAGAAAGATGAGGCTTTCTAATCCTGTAAAGATTATAGCCTCAGAAACCCTGTACAGAATCACTACTGAATCAGAACTGACTCCACGGCACATAACATAACATGCAAAAGCAGGAAGTATGGTGACTTCATATGCTAGGCCTTTGACTGTGAATCACAAGTTGGTGGTTCAAGCTCACCAGGTATTCTCGGAAAGAAAGATGAGGCTTTCTGCTATTGCTAAGATTTAAAGTCTTAGGAACTCTATATAAAGTCACTGTGAGTTGGAACCAGCACAATGGCATGTAACAAGAATGCAACAGTGAATGTTATATTCCTCTTTGAGGACTGAAACTAAACAATGATGTGCATTATCAACACATTTATTCAACACTGTACTGAAGTCCTTGCCAGAACAAAAACAAAAGTTAAAAAAAAAAAAAAGGAATCCAAATGAAGAAAAAGTAAAACTATTTCTATATGCAGATGGCATGATCTTACAAATAGTATAGAGTAAATGAACCCTGAAGATTCCAGAAACTGCTGGAATAAAAAGAGGAATTTAACAATGTTCCACGGTACAGGATGAATACATTAAAATTAGTTAGGTACATTAACAAAGATTGTACATGTTATCAGGTGGGACCAGTTCAGGAGAAGGACATCATGCTGGGTAAAGTGGAGGGTCAGTGAACAAAGACAAAGACCCTCAAGGAGATGGATTTATACAGTGGCAGTAGCATTGGACTCAAATGTAACTGTGAGGATGGCACAGGACCAGACAGTGTTTCATTCTGTTTTGCACAGGGTCATTATGAGTTGGAAACTACTTGGTGTCACCTAACAACAGCAAAGATTATCGTGAGAAAAAAAAAAGAAATACCATTTAAAATCAATGAAAATATATTTACTTATGGACATAAAAGTTGAATACATAGAAAATTTTAATAGGACGTGTAAATGGACTGGATGACTTAACATACTAAAAATGGAAATTCCACCTCAAGTCATCTGTAGAGACAATTCAATCCTGATACAAATCTCAGCAATATCGTTTACTGAAATGAAACAAACTAATGACTAACTTCATATGGTAAGGGAAGTACCCCCAAAGAGCCAAAGCAGTACTTAACAAAAATTACAAATCAAATTTCATCCTCCGTTATATCAAAATATACCATACAGTCACTGGAAGAATAAAAAAGAAAAGCCTGCTACTGATTTGATGACAAATACATAGAGCACTAGAATAAAATGGAAAACTCAGATGTATGTTCATCAATTGTTTTTCACTGAGACTAAATCCATTCAGTGGGAAGAAAACAGTTTAATAAATGGTTCTAGAAAAACTGGATATCCACCAGCAAAAAATGCAATAGGCCCATCCCTTATATCATACACAAAATATAACTCAAAACAGATTAAAGACCTAAATGGTAAACCTTAAACCATAACTTTCTTGGAAGAAAACAGACAGCAAACTATGGGACACAGACTTTCGTAATAGTATAAAAAGCCTAACAAATGCACAAATAGAAAACACAATAGATAAACAGAACCTCATATAAAGTAAAAACTTGCCAGTGCTCATCCAAAGACTATTAAAATAACAGAAAAATAACCTACTACTGTTGTGTTAAGTGCTGTTGAGTGGATTCTGACTCATAGTTACTGAGGAACGCCTGGTGAGTTTGAACTGCTGACATTGCAATCCAGTGCTTATTCTATACAGTCACACCAGGACTCCAGAAAAAAATCTTTGGAAACAATTTACTCAAGTACGGCTTAATCTCTAAAATCTACAGATAACTGAAATAGCACAACAAATGACAAACAACCCAGTCATGATATAGACAAAGGATTTGCAAAGATACTTCACTTATAAGGATATCCAAGCAGTCAATAAGCATAAAAAAAGATAATCATGATTATTACTGTTAAAGAAATGTCAATCAAAACTACAGTTAGACATTGACCTACATTCCAATCTAAAATGGAATTAATTAAAAAGAAAAAAACAACAGAGGTTTCTGAGGATGTCTTTCAAATTACTATGGTACTAATTAAAGTGTACCTTTACAAGATCACTTGGGATTCTAAGGAACCTTCACTAACTAGGGAAAAAATAATCCTAGGGAAAAATTAAATGAAACACTCTAGAAGAGAAAAAAATGTATTTGCAAGGACTACTACAGCTATCACATAAAGTTTCAGGATCTATTTTGTGGAGATATCTACTTAAGACTTCACGGGACTATGAGCCGCCACAAGGTACATGGCTCAAGGCCACTAGCCACTTTGGGGGAGAAAAAAGAGGCTATCTATTTCCTTGAAGACTTAAAGGCTCAGAAATCCTACACAGGGTCGCTATGAGTTGAAACTGACTGGATGGCACACAAGAAAAACAACATTTCATTACAATATGGCACCCTGGTGGTACTGTATAATCGCCATGGACTGCTAACCACAAAGTCAGCAATTCAAAGACACAATGGAGAAAGATGGGACTTTCTGGTCTTATAAAGATTTATACCCTCAGAAACTCAATAAAGTGTCACTATGAATTTCCGGGAATCAATTCTATGGCATTGAATTTGATTTTGAGGTTTTATTCTTTACTACGCATTTCTGTGAATTCAGACTTTTATATGTGTGTGTGCCTGTTGTTAAAAAAAATAATAAAGTCTTTTTTTGCAGATGACACAGTTAACTAAAGACTATTGAACACAAATTATGTGTCTTCATACATTTATATTTGCATTCTGTTCCAGATCTGCTGGTTTTATCAATGTAAATGAATTACAAGTACTAAAGAGAGAATTATTTTTTCTTATGGCATATTTAGAGCTAAATTTTACTAAAATCAATTTTAAAGAAATCTAATACTTTTTATTCTAATGGGAAATAGTTAGACATTTCAAAACTAAAATGTACTTAGAAAACTATGATTAAAGACTTTTTAAAAGTTATCTTTTAAAATCACTTTGCTTAAATTGCTCTAATAGGTCTCCAATGTCAGGTCAATACAACACAAACTTAAATTGAGATTTGAGAAATTATGAGACATTTTCAACAGAAATAATTCTCTTTTTCCTGAGTTATCTTTGGAATCGTGTCTTGCAATATAGTCTTCAATTTAGGATTCTGAGTGTTTCAAAGGGAGTACTCAGGTTATCATTATTTATGACACATATCCTCTAGATGAAGAAGTGTATGGTCCTTGAAATATAATATAGATGAGTACACAAAGTTATCACTATTCTATGACATATGAAATTTCCTATGAGAAAATTCAAGCTTAAATCAAAAGATAATATGCATCTCCCACACTCTGGACTGTTGCACATTTAATCATCTGAGAGACACATCGTCATTAAATAAATTCCTAATCCATCTAGATACAGTACAATTTAACTTTGGAATATATGAGCCACCAATCAGTTTAGGAAAGACAAAATGATTTTGTTACTCACTGAATAAACTACGTACTCTTTGTATATTATTTCCAATGACTTAAAGCACATAAAAAGTTATCAAACTCTACATTAAAGTGACTTTTCAAGTTATAAATGCCACTTTTCATTTACTTTTAAAAAACTAAGTTGGTTTTTTTTTCACTCTTCAGACATTTATAGCAAAAATAGTTGCAGTTTATTTTACACAATAAAAAGAAAGCATTTATATACATATAATTTACATTACATTCAGACCAACAATCATAAATTTAGTAATGAGCCTGTGAAAGGGATAATTGTTTTACCCTCCCTGACAATAACAGATTTTGTACTGGGGGAGTGATAATTGATATATGATACTTCATATTATCATATTAATATGAAGAATTAGTTTATTAGGACATTCTATTTTTGGCATTACATAAACTTTAATCTTATTTTCATTAATATTGGTCATACTTAATATTTCACAGTCTTTATTAAGTTAGCTATCGGTTGCTGTTAAATGGAAATGTAATACTAGAAACTTAACTAAATCTTTTGAAAGATATTTCTAGATCCAGATCTTACTTGCTGTTGTAGTCAACCATTTCTACTCAGAGTGAGCCTTTAAGATAAGTAGAAAATCCCTATAGAAAAACCATTGATGGCAGTATCATTTTGCTACTGAAGTTGGCATCTCACATGGTTCAACATTTTTAAGTGAACATCTTGGGTTTAGCAACCTTTTGGTACATTGAATGCCAAAATCATTACATGAAGAGCAGTAGCTCAAAGTACTGATATTTCCATCAGTCTTTCAAACAAGATAAAAGTGAGTAAAGTTGATTTATGGACTGAATTATAACTGGGGTCAAGTTTGGGATTGACCAATATGATCCAGAGATAAAGCTGCATTTAAATCAATTGCTTCAGAAAACACTTTTTGGGCCACTTAAATTCCAGGCAGAGGCAGAGAGGTTAGCTCAGAAGGTTATGGTGACAATTATTGCCTTATAAATTTTATTACACTTATTCATTTAAGTCAAATGTCTTTTTTCCTTTAAATCCACATAATAATGAGTGCTTTCTTCCCAAATTATAACAGCATATAGTTGTCTTAATATAGACTGAACTTTCATTCTGGAAAACAGATTCTCTTTCTCTGTCTCTCTCTCTCTCTTCAAATGTCTATGAGACACTTCATGTTATATTAAATTGGTTTCCTGGAAAGAATCATTTTCCCTAATCTGGATAATCCAATAATAGATTAAAAGGTTTCACAGAGTTCCTAATAGTTCTGGAGAATAATTATCTCTATCTGCTCCCCCAGCCTTTGTAAGGGTTACTACCTCACCCCTTTGAATAGAAATCAGAGCACTGTAATGTTTTGCATAAGAAACCTGAAACAGGAGGAAGCTATAATTACAAGTAATTATTACGTGTTTCTACAAATTCATTGTGATCAATTCCATCCCTATTTGCCACTTTACAAAAAGTTTGAGATTTCGCTCAAGGATACTACCCAGGTAATTCTTTCCATGTAGTAGTAGTTTATACATCCTAATAAAACTCAGTTTCTTCTATCCCATATATTCTCCCATGATTCCCTTGAGTTCAATAACATCCAGTAAATATGCAACCTTCACTTTCACTTTGAATATTAAGTTTTTTATTTTTCTATCTCCTCCTCTCCTCACCCTCCCTGCCACCCAGCCAACAAAATACTGCCTATCACTCAAGCAGTAAATCCAAAGTCTATAAAGGTCCAGGGTTCAAAGTCACCAGAAATCCTATACAGGGTTGTAGTAAGTCTGAACCGACTCAATAAACACTTATCAACAAAAACAACAAGAAATGTAGCACGGAGCCTAGGGATAGGTCTTAAGCAGCACTCTGTCTCTGAATTACTGCTTCTAGAGAATTATTCTTTGCCACTTTTTCCTGTTTCTTTGAGTTAAATAACACTGAAAAAACAATAATTTTATAGGAAATTATAACACAATTCTGGTCAAACCAATTTAGAAGTATGCTTTTCAATGTATCTAGAATAAATCCTTTGGTGACATTTCTAGTTTCAACTGCAACCAGTCTTCTTAAGAACCCAGAAACTCCAAGCAGCCTCTGATGTTAGGACCTTTACAACAGAATAGCCAGACTGCTCCACCCCTGCTCCCCCACCCTCTGTAGGAACCCTACACACGTCTTTCACTTTCTATTGAGGTCTTTTACAATTATCCTCTAAGGGAGGTGTTGTTTACCTGTCTTTTTTTTTTTTTTTTTTTTTTTAAGAAAGTACCATTTTCATTCTCTTCTTACAAAGCTTTTAGTTTTTTCTTTCTCTTAAAATTTATCACGATGACAAGTTGTTTTTGTGTTCATTCTGAGATAGAACTGTCCTCTATAGGGTTTACAGTGGATGATGTTTTTTGTAGGTAGATCTACAGGTCTTTTTATGGGTGGATTTCATTCTTCAAACTTTTGGTTAGCAGCCCAGTGTGTTAACCATTTGCATCACCTAGATATTCCATTACAATGCAACATAGTATAAAACAGGTACTTATTTTACTAATATGGTATTTGTTTCTTTCACGCTTTTGGTATGTTTTATTACTTTTTTGATTACTCTATGCATAATTTCTAGAGCAAAGCTTAGTATAGTATATGCACACAATGAATGCTTGATGAATAGATAGGTAATCCAAATCAATCAGTTATTGCGAATAAAAATATAAAGTAAGATTCAAAATCTTTAGAGGACTGCTGCTTTGAGTCATAATGTGAACTGAATGAACTTAAATACATGGGCCATTTTTAGCTAAAACTGATGTGTTTGATCAGAAATCAGTACTTGATACTATGGGCAAGCTATTTTGCAAGCACAGCACACTTTGATTGTTTGATATTTCCTTTTCTATACTGTTGGTGTTTAAAGTGATAAAGTTATGTTTAAGGAAAGATCTAATCATGATGTGCCTAGTAATAGGGAAAGAAAGAAAGAAAATCACTCAAGTACAGAACCAGATAATCAACATCTGGGTTTATTCAGGGATATTCACGTTTAATGTTTGCATGCTTATAATTATTTTTAAAAACTGATTACTAATATACTTTCAGAAAATAACTAATTTAGATTCTTAACTGCTTAGTTTCTGGTATCTCCCCCTACCTTTTAATTTTTTCTCCTCCTTAAAAGTTATCCTAAAATGTTTTTTCAAAGTACTTGAGGCATTAAAATCTACTAGGAAAACTTACACATATTTAAATATCTTATTCCATGTAAAACAGCATAAATAATTGGTTCACATTTGTTATGGTAAAAACAAAGGGTAAAAATGTGACTCTTCACTTCATTTAATTAATTCCCATTAATCATGGATAATTAAAGTCATGAATTTTTAAGTTTGGGGAATTGCTTTAAACAGTAAAAATAAGTATGCACTTGATGCAAACAGTATGCTTATCATTTATCTGTAAAATCTGAGCTCTTCATTTTCACTCTACATCTGTATCTAATATATATTCACATACCTTAACTCTGAGCACAGAAGTAAACATTCTTGCATCTTCAGATACACCTCCAATGTATAATTTCTTTGAAAACACTGGGGGATGATCATTTTCATCCTGAATTTCTATGTACACTTTGGCTGTATTGCCTAGAGAAGAGAAAGAATAGATTTTTTGCAAAATTAGAAAAAAAAAAAATCCCAAAACCCTAATATATTTTCAGGTTGTTAATTCATTGGGAAAAAATGTAATAAGTAAGTCTCATACTGCCTTTAATAAAACAAGGAAACTATGAAAATCGGTAAGTAATTCTTAAATGGTATCCTCCAATTCACAGAGTATGCTGATAATTATGGTTCTGGCATAATAATGTTAACTTATTCTTTATTTTAATTACAATGCCCTGAAATTCATCTTACTTAGTTTAATATGCAATGAAATAATTGTGTTCTGAACCCTTCAATGAGATTATTTATGTTCACAACACTTCACACAGTTATTGACTACATCAAAGTGTGTATCCACTCCCCGCCAACACACTCAGAAAGGAAAGTCAAAGTGTATGGTTTCTAGAGTTCTGGTTCATACATGCATGGGTCTCTTCAAAATAAAATGTGCTTAAACAGGTCGCTGATAAATGGAGAGCTGTAAACAAGTTCTTTCAGTAAAATACTTGTCTTCCTCAATCTGCTTTTTGTTAACGCAGTTAAGTCAGTTGTCATTCATAGTGAACCTGTGCACAACAGAATGAAACACTTCCCAGCACAGTGCCATCCCCACTGTTATGTTTGAGCCCACTACGGCTGCCACTAAGTCAATCCATCTTGTTGGGGATCGTCTTCTTTGTTGACCCTCCACTTTTCTCAAGCATGATGTCCTTCTCCAGAGATTTGCCTCCCTTCATAATACATCCAAAATATGA
>NW_006408521.1:6729278-6730700 GCF_000296735.1 Chrysochloris asiatica | reverse complement strand
CTTTCCTGTTTTTAAACCTTTCAGTATTTTCTTATTTTGCTTCAACGAATGCCTCTTGGTCTATGTACACATTCCTCATAAAAGCACATTGTGATCTGAAACGCCCATTCGTTGCAATGTTATTCATAGCTTGTCATGATCTACATAGTCGAATGCTTTTGCATGATCAAAGCATAAGCAAACAATTTTCTTGTGTTTGGATGGATGTGCTTTCAGCCAAGATCCATCTGACATCAGCAATGACAGTGCTCATTCAATATCATCTTCTGAATTCGGCTTGAGTTTCAGGCAATTCCTTGCTGAAGTACTGTTGCAGTCATTTTTGAATTATCTCCAGCAAAATTTTAGCTGCATGTGATATTAGTGATACTTTTCAATGATTTCCACATTCTGCTGGATCACCTCTCCTTGGAAAGGGCATGAATGTGGATCTCTTCCATTTGGTTCCAGAAGTAACTGCTCCTTTATTGTTGTTCAGTGCCATGGAATTGGTTCCTATTCACAGTGACCCTGTATAAAGTTTCTGAGGAGCGGCTGGTGAGCTTGAACTGCTGACCTTGTGCTTGAAACCAACTTTACATTTCAGTACATTAAACGAAGGCCCCCACAGGATACCAAATCTGATAAAAGCCTAATTTAAAAAAATTAAGTGCTATGATTTATATATCATTTACTATACTATCCTTGACTCTATGTAGTAATACACAAATTGATTTATATATATTTAAAGTCTTTAATTGTTCTTCCTGGCTCTACCATGTTTTCTAAGCAAATTAGTGGGAAATGTTTAATGCTTTAATTTTTTTCTCCTGATTTTTGAAGTACTTGCCTAACAACCCTGTAGTATAATTAAATTGGATTGGGATTGAATCATTAACTCTGTTTTGCTCAAGTGTATAATTTTTAACTCTTCTGCAAGAAAAATAGATGGAAAATAAAACTTTATGAATAATATTTTATGTATTCTCACTACATAAAAATTGATGTCTAATAGTGCTGTGTGTTGGAATAACAGCAAGGTTCAAACCCAGTAGCCACTTCCTGTGAAAAAGATGAGGGTGTCTGCTTTCATGAAGATTCACAGTCTCAGAAACCTTCTATAGGGTCGTTATGAGTTGAAGCGAGCTTGATGACACTCGGAGTTTTATTTGGTTACATAATGCTATTAGATTCCATTGTTAAGTCCCTTCTTAGGCTACTGTATGGCAAATAATTGTACCATAACTACTGAAACTATATTTGATAGTGTTAATTTTGCACAATAAAAATTTCATTGAAAATATTAAATAGAACAATAATTACCGAAGTGTGGATGTTGTTATTTTTGTTATGCGCCATGGAGTCGGTTCCGACTCATAGCGGCCCTGTACATGGTTTCCAAGGCTGTAAATCTTTACAGGAGCAGAAAGCCTTATCTTTCTC
>NW_006408521.1:6721378-6727878 GCF_000296735.1 Chrysochloris asiatica | reverse complement strand
CCAGAAACATCACCATAGAAAGCTTGTAAGTTCGTCTTCAGCCTATAACTGACTGGAATACCTAAAATGGGTCTAGACCTTGCCCAGGAATGAGGCTTCTTGTGGACCCTTTACATTGCGTAATACCATAGGTGGAACCCTGATCTCCATCCAGAAATCTTTTGAGGTAGGCAATTCCCACTTGAAAGGACAAGCAGACCAGCTTAGTGTGACTAGAAAAACAGGATACTTATTGAAAGAAAGAGCAGCAGGAAAAGTCCCAAACAATAATGGCAGTCTGATTGTCTACTAGAAGAACAAGCAAGTTGTTCACCAGGGAGCCATCAAGGCAAGCCGTTGGGTAACCTGAGGGCAAACCCCCTTACAAGACTGAAACTCAAGAGGAATACGTGAGCAGGCATGTGGTCTTGCTGGTGACCACTTTGGTCTACAGATAAAGGAAGTGGGGAAAAACAGCAATGAAGTTGTGAGCTAAGTTCGACCATGTTCAACAGACTCATGTCAACCATGGTTGAGACCTGGTTGGCCAGCAGTATGGCAAGATCTGGGGACTCCTGAGCCCAGGGACAGGGACATGGCCATGAGGACTAGAGTGGAGAGTGAAGCGTCCAGCTGATATGAAGTGAGGGGAGATGCACAAGAACACCCATACTTGCAGATAGTACCCACTTGACCTAGCTTCAATGGCTGGATAATCAGAACTCAACTAGAGGAAGCAAGAAGAGGTAAAAAGAGTAATCCACTACAATTTGATGAACTTGACCTATACTTATGGATGTAGTAGCTCACAAGAGGGAAACAATCTTCACAGTGAGCATCATTCCAAGCCCCTTGGTACACAGGCTTGACAGGGATGGGTAACTTAGACATTGGCAACCCAAAAGGGTGGGGGGGCGGGGACTACAAAGGAAAGAAGTGACTGGCTTACAAGCCTTCAAAAGGGAGCCTAGTTCCACAGGGCGCAGGTATAATCCCCACTGAGCATTTTCTAACCTGTCTGGACAGGGCTGATGAAAGGAGATGGGGATAAGACTCTTGTGGTTCAGTAGTGAATAATTGCTATCAGGAAGGATTTTGAGAGTTGCAAATGTAAAGGTAGACCTTTTGTAACAAAAGGAGGGGAGTGGTTGATCTTGCAGTCCAGGAGTGGAGGACCCTAAGACCATTAAGTGAGAAGCGTGGAGTGTGGGACCCTATCCAGAGAAGCAGTGACACCAGAGATGGAGGAAGAGATGAAAAATTACATATTTTAAAGATTTAAAAGGGTCTTAAAAATGCTTACTAGGAAATACATATTTTTTTATTATTATTATTTAAGAGAATGTTCTAGCTAATTCTTAAAGTAACAGTCTAGTTGGTACAGTGTACTGAACCTTTAAATTGTAATTTTGCAATTAATGCAATAATGGCTCATTATTGTTACCAAACACACAGCAATAGATCAACTGCTGTGGTTTGACCTTGGAATAAAATTTAGTTTGTGTCATATCTTTAGATTATAATAACTCAATTTAGTTCATTTTAAAATGCTGCCTTAGTACAGAATTTTGTATATTGGACTGTTATGTTTCTATAATTTTATTGGTCCTTATTAGCTCTTACTTGAAAAAAAAATCTTTTTCAATAGTCAGAGGCAAGTTAAACTTAACTTACAATATTCATTTATTTGGTTCTAATTTTCCTCAACCAACTGAAATAAGCTGAAACTTGTTCTGTTCAACTGAATTGCATTTTACTGTAAACTTCAAGAAAATACCTAACTTTCTAGGCTGATAGAATTCATAATCACTTAGCTGTGAAAATTGTCATCGATCCAACACTACCAAGCATTATCTAGTGCTGGAATTGTGTTTCATTTCAATGCCATTTGAAGAACCATAGCTGTTTATATAAATTTTCTGTTACTGAACCCAAGTAATATTCACTAACTCAGTGCTATGTAACAAGAAAACTTACTATCAACTTGTTGTTGTTAGGTGCCATCGAGTCAGTTCCAACCCATAGAGACCTTATGCACAGCAGAACAAAACAGTGCCCGATCCTGGGCCAACCTCACTACTGTTGCCACACTTGACTCCATCGATGCTGCCACTTGGCCAATCCAGCTCGTTGAGGGTCTTCCTCTTTTTCTCTGACCCTCCACCTTACCAAACATGATATCCTTCTCCAGTGACTGCTCCCTCTGGACGGTATGTCTGAAGTATGAGAGACAAAGTTTGGCCATCCTGGCCTCCAAGGAGCACTCTGGCTGCACTTCTTCCATAACAGATCTATTGGTTCTTTTGGCAGCCCATGGCACCTTCAATACTCTCCTCCAACACCGTAACTCAAAAGCATCAATTCTTCTATGGTCTTCCTTATTCACTGTCTGGCTTTCACATGCATATGAAGTTACTGAAAATACCATGTCTTGGGTCAGGTTCACCTAAATCCTCAAGGTGACATCTTTGCTCTTCAACACTTTAAAAAGGTCTTATGCAGCAGATTTGCCTAATGCAATACGTCATTTGATTTCTTGACTGCTGCTTCCATGAGTGTTGATAGTTGATCCAAGAAGAATGAAGTCCTTGACAACTTCAATCTTTTCTCTGTTGTTAAGAATGCTGTTTCTTGGTCCAGTGGTGAGGATTTTTGTTTTCTTTACATTGAGATGTACTCCATACTGAAGTCTGTGCTCTTTGATCTTCAATCATCTAAAGTTGTATATTAATTGAGTTGGAACTGACTAACCAGCATTTAACAACAACAGGTAATTCTTATCTCTTGGTTTATTCAAATTCATTAATGATCCAAGTTGTGCTTCATTATATTGTTATTGAATGTTTGTGAAATTATAGTTTAATGATATTTACTCCTATGGAAATTAACAAATATATAATATACAATTTCACAGTAGCTAATAAGCACACATTTTATAAAAAATATTTTTACATTAAAATCACATATACATTTATTTTTATAAACAGGTTGTTGAGTATTTATTTTTGGTTTTATGACAGGATAACAAGTATGGTAGTAATTTTTAAAAAGTTATCATTGCATCGTCACTTTCTATAATTATGTTTTCTATGCATCCAATGGAACATTCATATGGCACTGTAGGACAAGCACTGGACTGCTAACCACAAGGTTGGTGGTTCAAATCCACCAGTCACTCCTTGGTGGTGGTGGTGGTGGTGATATGACTTAGAGTTGGTTCTGCCTCATAGCGACCCTCCACAGGATTTCCAAGGCTTTACATCTTTTTTGGGAGCAGAAAGCATCATCTTTCTCCCACGGAATGGCTGGTAGTTTCAAATTGCTGACCTTAAGATTAGCAGCATGATTAGTAACCACTACTCTACCAGAGCTCCTCAGTGGCTCCTTGGACACCCTATATAGGCTGATATTTAACAAAAATGTTACATGTATCTAATTATGAAGTATTAATTATATTGACCAATCAGAATCCAATGTAAAGCTGCAAAACAGTTTTTCTCTTATTTAAGTTGATGCTTTTAAAGTAAAGGTAACTTTTTTTTCTTTATGTAAAATGCAATAGACCATATTGTTATTGTTTTCCTTCTCTCTGTTATTGCAGGCAGTCAGATGTCTTCATTACCTACAGCTAATTTACGAATGAAATCATGACTGCTAGCCACGAAAGTTGGTGGTTCAAACCCACTGGCTTCTCCTTGGAAGCCCTACATAAAGTCAAAACCAACTCAATGGCACTTAAGAACAATTACTGTTAAGAAAAATTACATGTAGGTGACTTTAACGAATAGGAATTTATTTTCTCACACAGTTCAAAAGTTAAAAAGTCTGAATTCAATGTCTGATTTAAAGTGCATTCCAGCTTCTAGTTGTTAGGTGCTATGGAGTCGATTTTGACTCCTAACTTTTCCCTGTGACAGAGTAGAACTGTTGCATACAGGTTTCTGGACTGTTATGTATAGAGAAGCAAATTTTAAGGTCTTTTCCCCATAGAGTCAATGGGCAAATTTGAACTACCAAGCTTTACAAATGTAGTATCATTTGTGCCACCAGGTATTTTTTGGCTTCTAACAAAACTTGATGATCCTGGTCTTGTAAATGGATCTGTCTGTATCCTATGTACTTCTATGTCTATTCTTTTAAACTTTTAATAACTCAGAAGCAGTGAAGTTTAGAATCTACCCTACAATGATTGTTGTTGTTGCATTTCCGTAGAATAAGTTTCAATTCAGAACCACCCTGTACAGTGTTTCTGAGGAGTGGCTGGTGAATGTGAACTGCCGACTTTGCAGTTCAAACCAATTTTGTGGTCAAGTGCTTATCCTATGCTACACCTAGACTGGTATGACCAAACTGGTATGACTTCATTAATCTAAGAAAACAGGCTATTTCTAAGTAGGGTCATAACTACAATCACAGCTGTCAGGACTTCAAAACATATTTTGAGGGGACACAATTTAGTTCACAGCATTCAGTATCCTTCTTTTGGAATGCTATGGTGTGTTAAAAATGCTTCTCATACATTTTACAACTTTGTATTAAATTTAATTTAGAAGCATATTTTGACTTTCTATGACTCAGTTGGAACCAAAAGGTTGGTGGGTTCAAGCTCACCAGCTGATCCTTGGAAGCCCTATGCAGGGTTGCTATGAGTCAGAACAACAATAATGCCGTTATAAGGATTCTTGGTGTGATACTGTAAGAAAAGCATTGGACTGGAAGGTCAGTTTGAACCGCAAAATTGATGGTTCAAACTAACCAGTCATTTGTTGGAAACTCTATTTATGATTGTTCTGAGTCAGAAGCAACTATAAGGCAGGCACCTAACAACAACATCCTGAGATTACAATGGTCTCTGGGCAATGCAAAAGAAGCCTTGGTTGTTGCCGTTTCATCCTGGGCTGCTATATATACGTTCGGTGATTGGAACCCATCAGCTATTCTGCAGGAGCAAGATGAAGTAGTGTGCTTCCATAAAGATTTACAACTTTGGAAATCCTGTGAAGCAGTCTTATTTTGTCAGATACAGTCTGTATATGTTGATATCAGACAACAGCTGTGTGTTCCGTTGTTTTTAATTATTAAGTTCTATAGAGTTGGTTCCAACTTATAGCGACCCTGTATAGGCTTTTCGAGGAACCTATCCTGTGGAGCCAAAGCAGAGTTTCAAAACGCTGTTGTGAAGTTGGTTGGATGGAGGTAGTGATCTATACTCATCTACTGACCTAAAATTTGATGGTTCTAATCTTTCTGGAGTCCTGCCTGGGGTTGTGCTGTGGGTTAATGCACCAGACTGCAAAGCTGTTTGAACTGCAAGCTTGGCAGTTGAAGCTCACCAGCTGCTCCTCGGAAACCCTATACACAGTCGCTTTGGTTCGGAACCAACTTTATGGCAACAGGGTAACTATGAGTCAGAACCAATTAGACAGCAATATCAAGTCTTTCGAATCACATCTCCTGATCTTTCTCTCACAGAACTGCTGAATGGGTTCAAATGGCCAGTCTTTCAGTGAGTTGGCAAATTTTTTTTTTTTTTTTTTTTTTTTTTTAGAAATACTGACTTCCATTCAGTAGGTATTCTAAGAAACGTTGAATTAGAATGGAATTGTGACAGTCTCTTACCCAAGTTACTCCCATTAGGAAAAATGAATCATTCTATATTAACCTTAGAAATTGAATGCAGTAATCAATTTTCAAACACTTAAAAATCAAAATTCCTAACAAAGGTATGCTGCTATTATCATAACTAAGATGACATATTTTATAGGTAATATGTGTTTTTAAAAGTTTGGTATGGGGGAAAAAATGATTCTGTACCATTTTCTAATTCTATGGGCTATTTGTTTTGTAAAGGAAAAGGGTCACCAAAAAAAGAGAAACATTCTCTAATGAGGTGAATTGCCATTAGCTGAAACAATGGACACAAACAAGGCAATGATTATAAAGACCAGGTAGTGCTTTGTTCTGTACATCTAACAACAACAAAATAGATTATTTAGGATCATCTTGAAGAATCTTAGTATTTATGTTAATATTAATTACCTTTTAATTCTGTTTTAATTTATACATTATATCAATGACTGATTCTATATACAAAGTAATGAGTTAAGAACATAAGAAGCATTTGTGGTAAATACATCATCTGACCTTATAGGAGCTTATAGATATATATTCCAATTAATGATATACATACACTGTCCTGGTATGATGGTATAGAATAAGCACTAAATTGCTAGCCACATGAGCAATAGTTCAAATCCACCAGTGAAAATGGAGCAATAACACAGAATACTAGATGAAGCAGGTTAAGGGCAGCCCCAGAACTATGTACTATTTAGTATAAATTCCAAGTATAAATGAATATTTAGAAAATTCCAAGGCTTACAGGCAGTAGAATTTGTTGAAGAAGCAAGAAAGGTGTTATGATTGGCAGAAGCCAGCTAACTCCCAGAGTGGCCATCTTGGGCGTGATGGAGCAGATGAAGGATCAGAGTAGTTAGTGCTCCCAATGCAGAGGTCTGACC
>NW_006408521.1:6712727-6719972 GCF_000296735.1 Chrysochloris asiatica | reverse complement strand
CAAGACATATCATAATTAAGCTCTCCAAAATCAAAGACTAAGAATCCTGAAAGCCTCTAGGGAAAAGAGAAGTGTTACTTACAAAGGCAAGCAAATCAAATTAAGCTCTGATTCTCAGTAGAAATCATGTAGGTAAGAAGGCAATGGGGAGACACTTAAATCCTAAAATTTAAAAAAAAAATTTTTTTTAAACTGCCAACCAAGAATCATCTGCCTAGCAAAGCTGTCACTCAAATACAATGGTGTAAGAAACACATTGCTGGATAAACAGAAGATAAGGATTTTGTCAAAGCCAACCCAATGCTTCAAACACCCTAAAGAGTGATCTTTAGACTGAGAACCAACAAGAACAGACAATAACCTGAAACTGACATAAGTGGCAGTACCACCTGGAACTCCATTGACAGATGGAAGAGTCTAGAACAGAACAAAACTACAAGAACGAATTCAGAGGATGTGGAGGTCTGTTTACGATCAATACAATTACAATGTGAAAGAAGGTAAAAACGTAGGAACAGAGATCCAGATCATGAGGAGATCAGGTAGACTGCAGACAGAACCTACTGTTTTAAATTTAAGAAAATTGTTAATAGAATGTAGGGTAACCTCAAACAGTAAGTGAAAATATTACAGTGGGTTTATTAAATTAAAAAATAAACATGAAAGATCATTGAAAATTGCTTTTTAAATATTTAGAATGAGAAGATTCACCGAGAAATAATATCTTCTGTTCTATAGAAATCTTACTTACTTATACTTACTTGCATTGTTTTCAGTATCTAGGTATCAATAAAGATTGTTTTTTGTGTTCTTTTCAATAGTTTTTTAATTTAGTTTTGACTTGATTTAATTAACATTTGTATGAATATAACTGCTTGTACCTAAAACCATATAACCTATATAACGTGTTTGTTAAAAGGTTAACAAAATTAAATAAATAACTATGAAATTTAACCAAAGCAAACTGGTTGTCATTAGTTGGGAACAATTCTCTGTTATTGTTATTGTTGCCAAGTGCTGTCAAGTCGATTCTGACCCATAGCCTGTATAGGGTTCCTGAGGGGCTGCTGGTGAGCTTGAACTGCCGACCTTGGGGATCAAACTGACTTTGTTGTCGGGTGCACTAATGCACGGTGCCACACCAGGACTCTGATAAACCTTATGATTACTAGTGAAACTTTTCAATATATAATGCTTGAAGATGAGCCCCACAGGTTAGAAAACTATCAAATACTAGGGAAGGGAAGAGCTGTCTTCTCAAAACACGGCTGACCATGAGGAAACTGACAGAGTCGAAATGGTCTGGCATTTGCCATTGTGAATCGGACAATCATATGTTTCCTATGCCACGAATAACACATTCAAAAGGAATGGTTATCATTATTATAAACAACAGTTCAAGAACTCTCTTAAAGTACAGTATTGTCTGTGATAGAAAATTGATTGAGACAAGATTGAAGTTGTCCATGTCTTTATATTGCTTGGCTCAACTATCAACATGGAAGCAATAGTCAAGATATTAAATGACAAATTGCATTTGGCAAATCTGCTTCACAAGATCCTTTTTAAAATCAGTTTGAGGACTAAGGTGTGCCTGACCTAAGTCATAGTTATTTTCAATAAAAGAATTAATGCATTTAAGTTATGGTTGTTGTTGTTGTTAAGTGCCATCGAGTCAGTTCCAACCCATAGTGACCCTGTACAGGGTTTCCGAGGGTGTAAATCTTTATGGGAGTACAAAGCCTCATCTTTCTCCTGTGGAGCAGCTGGTAGTTTCGAACTGCTGACCTTAAGGTTCACAGGCCGATTCGTAACCACTACGCTATGGTGTTGGAGAATATTAAAAGTACTATAGACTGCCAGAAAAATAAACAAGTCTGTGTTGGATAAAGTATAGTCAAAATGTTTCTTAGAAGACAGAATGGTAGGACTTTTATTTCCCATATTTCAGAGAAGTTATCAGGAGGGACCAGTCCTTGGAGAAAGAAACCATGCTTGATTGGGGATGTTAGCAACAAAGAGGACCCCCCCCCAAAAAAAAAAAAAAAAAGGTGGATTGACACAACAGCAATAGCTGATGTGTAAAAACAGTTCTGAGTCTATAAAAACAGTATTGCATTCTCTTGTGGATATGGTTGCCATGAATTGTTACCAACTTGAAGTTACCAAAACAACAATGGACTACCTTATAATAAAAGTCAGGGAGCACGGTGGCTCTGTACGATAAACACTTGATTGTGAATCATAATGTGGGCAGTTCAAGTCTGCCAGCCATTCCCTAGGAAAAAGATGAAGCATTCTACTCCTTCAAGTATTTACAACCTTAGATACCTTATACTGGGTTGCTTTGAGTAGGCACTGACTGACTTGAGGATACTTAATGACAACAACTATAGTTGTAAACACCTAGAGTGCCTTGAAGAGACTGTTGGTAGGATTATAAATGTCTAAGTCAGTTATAGTATAGATTCAAAGGGATGTGAAGAGAACTATATTATTGAATACAGACTGTGAGATACTCAGCAAAGAAATAACAGCTGAAGAATTAGGAGACTGACCTAAGACGACATGAGAAATGTCACAGCATAGAAGAGCTGAGTGCTTTCAAGGAGGCAGCTTCCTAGTTGAATGGGATGCTGTCACACACTTTTCAGTGGATCTAGACTTGCCAGCATATGGAGGAAGAGGGCTGAACTGAATGCTTTTAGGCAGAGTAGAATACTTAACTGGTAGAGCTAAAGTGCTTTGTAACACTTGTATGAGCAGGACAAAGGCAGGGGTGACTTCGAGAGACTGAAAAAACTAGTAAGTTGTAATTGAAGAGATAGGAGAAGGGGAAGCAGAGCTGACTCTGTGTCAAAGAGTAGGGCCACAATCTCTCTGGTCTCAAAGAGTGGGGTCATGGCTTCTACAGATTTTCAGCCTTTTATATTTAAAAATCCAAATGGTCACTAACTTGGTTTTAGAGTGTTCGGTTACATTCACAAGTGCCAGGGGGATATGGCTAGATTTTCTGTCTAAAGATGAAGGGGTAGAAGACCAGGGCATGCCAGGACCTAAGAGATGGGCTCACCATTTATATGGGCTAGGGGAAAAGCACTATCCAAAGTTGAGAAAGTAGAGTTACATTCCTAGTAGGGCTGGAAGGCAAAGCTGAATTCCACAGATGAGGGCCTCTATCCAAAAATAAAAGCAAGGCCAACACCCATGTCTACAGGACCTGAACACTATCTAGAAGAACTCAGATCAGAGGATCATGTTCAAGTCTTGAGAAGTTATGTCAATTATCCTACTAGGTTTTTTCAATTTGCTTAATGTTCAATCCCTTCTCTCTCCAATCATTCCCATTTATAATGTCTACCTTGTGCCTGTTCCACTTTCATTTGTTGTTGTTATTAAGTGCCATTGAATCAATTCTGATTTACAGAGTATCTAAGTAAATCTTCACAGAAGAAGAAAACATTTTCCTGCTTCTGCAGAACAATTGGTGGGATTGCTTATTACCAAAACCTTTTAAGCAGATAATTTCGATTACAGATTCTCACATGAAGAGGAAATTTGCCCAAAGTTGGAATTGGAACTTAGACTACTTCTGTGATAAGATAATGGGATGAAAGTGTTTTGCATGTGGTAAAGACATGAATTCTGTGTGGCCAAAGGATGGAATGCCATGGAATGAACTGTATCCTCCCAAATATGTGTCAATTTGGCTGGGCCATGATTTAGTTACATAATGATGTAAGTTGGCATTTCAGCAATGATGTGATATGATAAACCAATCAGTTGTATGGGCAATCAGGGAGAGATGCAACACTCTTAATCTAGTCACAGCCCTGATGTGACATGAATGGAGCTTTCCTGCTGTATGGCCCTTTAACAGCGCTCATCTTATGAAATGACAGGAGAAAAGTAGACAGTGAAAGGGATATACTATCACCAAGAAATAAGATCTGAGAGTAGAGGACATGCTCTGGGACTCAGGGTCCCTTTGGTGGGAACATCCTAAATCCAGAGGAAGAATTGATGCCAAGATGCAGGAAGATTTCCAAAGAATGCCAGGCTCACAGATGGTGCAAACAGAAAAGGACCTTCTTCCATCTAGGGTTGTTACCTTATTATCCCTTACCCACCCACAATGCAAGGTCCACGGCTGGCAGGAGACCCCAGAATTTGTCTCCTCTCATGGTCTGGCAACTGACATGCTTTTCTTCCCCCTTTTGTTGTTTTTGTGTCTTTATCCTTTTTCACTTGCCTTTGCCTTGCTTGATTTCTCTCCTTACTATGTGTCCTTTCAGTTTTCTTTCTTTTTTACTGCTTCACTTTGCTTGATTCCTTCCTATTTATTCATTTTTCCCTCTTTATTTAATTTCATTGCTCTTAATTCTCTCTGGTCTCTTTTCCTTTTACTCATTCCTTTCCCTAATCGTGTTTAGGTTTTTCTCTTTATTTTCTCACATTTTTCTTATTTTATTGTTTTTCTTTTCTTTTTGTGTTTTGTGTTCTTTTATTAGTTATTGCCTCCATGTCCCATTTTCTTTATTTTTCTGTTTTCTGGTTTGAGTTTATTTTCTTCTCTCCTATGTTTGTGTTTCTTTCCTCACCTGACAGGAGACAGCAACTGTAGTCATACCCACTTACCAAAACTTTACCCTCTGCAACTCCACCCATTGGGTAAAAGTCAGTATCAGCTGCTATACACTAGATTAGAGTCTTGGTGTGATTTAAACATAAACACTGAATTGTGAACTACAAGGTCAGCAGTTTAAACCCACCAACTGCTCCTCAGAAACCCTATAGGGGGTCTCTTTGAGTCATAATCAACTGAGCAGCACTTAATAATAATGAGAATCCACTGAATCAGTGACAACTGTTATCAGGCAAATCCTACCCAAGCTGAACTGCATGAACAGTGAACAAAGAACCGTGTTCAAGGTCATCTCCTGATAACATACACCAGGGGATAGTTGGTGAGTGCCTAAGAAGATACAAACATGCAATCATCAACTTAATACAAATATAATATCAGAATGTCTAGAAAGCTGCAGACAATTTCTGTTCACATGAAGAAACAAGACAGAATGGCTCAAGCAAGTGATCTAGAGGTAGAGCTAGAATTAAAGAAAATGATATTTATATATATATATGCAAAAAATTGAAAAAAAGGTATGGAAAGCAAGAAAGAATTCAAGAACAATCAAAACAAAGGATTGGAGACTATTTAAAACCTGCAAATAGAAATCCAGAAGATTAATACTAAGATTTCAGAAATGGACAATACATTGAAAAGGCAAAGGAGTAAATCTGAATCAATGGAAGCCCAAATTAGTGACCTTGAGGATGAATATTTCAATGCTGGTATGCTACAAGAACAATTAGGAAAAATGGGGGAAAAAATGAAGAAAGCCTAAGATTTATATGGGACAATATGAAGAGGGATAACTTATGGGTGACTGGAATTCCAGAACAGAGAGACAAAGAAAAGCACACAAAAAATATAGTCCAATAGCTGTTGGAAGAAAATTTCTGTTAACATCATGAAAGACAAGCTAAACATTCAAAAAGCTGAATGTAACCCCAAAATGAATAGACTCAAAAATAAATTACCAATCCTGAATGAACCTCAAACATGACAGACCCCAAAGGAAAAATCACCAAGATATATCATAATGAAACTCTCCAAAATCAAAGACAAGGAAAGAATCCTGAAAGCCTCTCAGAAAACAAGAAAAGTTACCTACAAAGGAGGAACAATAATATTGCATTCTGATTTCTCTGTGGAAACCATGCAAGCACACAGAGAGAGAGAGAGAGAGACATACACAAAACTTCGAAAAAACAAAAAAACCACACTACGAATCATATACTCAGCAAAACTATCTTTTAAATAAAATGGTAAAATTTGCACATTTCCAGATAAACAAATTAAGGGATTAGTAAAAACCATACCAAATGTACAAAAAAAATAAAAATAAAAAATACTAAAGGGATCCTTTAAACTGAGAACCAACAGCAGGTAACAACTGGAGACTGATATACACAGTACCACTCAGTTAAATCCAGTAACAAACATATTGAAAGTAAAACAAATTTACAAGACTGAAAATGGGGAAATCAGATTTCATTTGATAAACAAAACCAGTATAAAACAAAAAAAACAATAAAAAAAGGAAAAGGTTTTCACAGAATACCAAATAGTGTGGAAGCCAAGTAGATTTCAAGATAAAATAAACAGATGTAAACAGAGGAAGAAATTAATAAACTATAGTTTACAGGGCAATCTCAAAGAAAACTAACGCATCTTTACATAAAATCAATAAAAGGGAAAACCAGCAAGTTTATAGAAATATTAAAACAGCCATGAAGAAATGGACAAGAAAATGCACAACAAAATGAATCCGGCACAGAAAATTATATGGTTCAAAGAAAACAGCAGCAACACAAAAATGCATAGCAAAAAAATAATTCATACCTATCAATAAACACCCTAAATATCATGGATTAAGTGCACCATTCAAGAGTATGAGTAGCACAATGGATAGGAAAACAGTATCCTTCAATATACTCGCTACAAGAGAAACACCTGACTCAAAGAGAAAAACAAAAATCAAAGCACGGAAAAAATGTACCATGCTAAAAGAGACAACGAAGGATATTATCTCACGATTAAAGGGTCAAGTGAACAACAGTGTATGATCATAATAAGTATCTATGCTATCAATGAAAGAGGTTCAACATGGTTGGCAGGGCTTTGGGTATCTAGGTGTCTAGGAGTTCGTCTATACAAAGGAAAGTACAGAACACTAATATGAAAAATAAATATAGACTTACAAAAATGGAAGAATACATCATGTTCCTGGATAGGAAGATTTAACATTGTGAAAATGTCAGTACTACCAAAAGCAATCTATAGATACAACACCATCACAATTCAGATTCCAACAACATTCTTTAAAGAGATGGGAAAAAATTATTACAAAATTTATATGGAAAGGACAGAGCTCCTGGATAAGCAAAGCACTTATTAAAGAAGAACAAAGTTGGAAGCCTCTCACTTCCTGATTTCAAAATTTACTACATGACTACAGTGGTCTAAACAGCCTGAGATGAATATAATAAAAGATACATAGATCAATGGAACAGAATTGAGAATCCATAAATTAATCCATCCACATATAGTCAGGTGTTCTTTGACAAAGGGTCAAAGAACATAGAAATGAACAAGACAGTCTCTTCAATGGATGGTAC
>NW_006408521.1:6711401-6712202 GCF_000296735.1 Chrysochloris asiatica | reverse complement strand
AGGCTATAAATCTTTTTGGAAGCAGAAAGCCTCATCTTTCTCCCAAAGAACAGCTGGTAGTTTCAAACTGCTGACCTCGAGATTAGCAGCCCTATTCATAAAATATGCAAATCAAAACAGTTAAGATATCATCCCACACCAGCAGTAACAGCAACGTTCAAAAACTCAGAGGACAAAAAATGCTTCTGAGGATGTGGAGAGACTGAGACCTTCCTACAGGTGGGACTGTAAAATGGTCCAACCACTCTGTCAAACAGAATGGTGCTTCCTCAAAAAGTTGGTTACTTTATAATCCAGCAATTCCTCTGCTTAGTATATTATCTATAAGAAGTACAAGCCTGAACTTGAGTAGATATGTGCACACCAATGCATATATTCACAATGAAGAACTATTCACAATAGCAAAAAGATGGAGACAACCGAAGTGACCATCATTGGAGGAAAGAATAAACCAACTTTGGTACAAACACACAATGGAGTATTATGCTATCTTGAAGAATAACAAGGAAGCCACAAACCACCGCTTAACATGGATGAATCTTGAGGACATTATGCTGAGTGAAATTAGTGACAAAAGGGAAAACATTGAATAAGACTATTATTGTAAAAGCTTAAGAAAAGCTACCCATACTAAAAGAAAAATAAATAAAAACAATTCTTTGTTGGTTACCAGGTGTAGGAGTAAAGGGATGATAGAACACATATTAGGGGATAGACACATAGTTTGGGTGTTTGGGAGAGCAGTTCACAAGAAGGAGGAGGAAAATGGAAGAACAAGGTATATAGGGGACCAATTGAGCA
>NW_006408521.1:6709734-6710586 GCF_000296735.1 Chrysochloris asiatica | reverse complement strand
CCACTTGAAAGGACATGCAGACCAGCCCAGAGCAGCTAGAGGAAAAATCAAAAACAAGAATGGCAGTCTGATTGGCTTTTATAAGAACATGCAATTTGTTCACTAGGGAGACCCTTCTTCCAAGACTGAAACTCAAAGAGAACACATGAGCTGGCATGTAAGCTTGGTGGTGACGGCATTGGTCTGCTGGTGAGTGTGAGTGGGGAAAAGCCAGCAATTAAGAAATGGGCTGTTTATTCACATTCCATAGACTCCCGTTGACCTGAAAATGAGAGAGAGGAGAGGAAGGGCTGGTTGGTCGGTCTAAAGTGTGGCGAGACCTGATAACTCCTAAGTTCATGGACAAGAACATAATCACAGAAAGCTAGAGTTGTGAGTGAAGCATCCATCTGATATGAAGTGAGGGGAGATACATAACAACACGCCAACTTGACAATAGTATCCATTTGGCCTAGTTTCGATGGCTTAATGATCACAACTTGACTAGAGGAAGATAAAGAAATTTGATAAAGGAAACAAGTGAAAATTGCTACAATCTGATAAACTTGAATTATGCTTATGGCTGTAGTAGCTCAAAATACCAACTGAGAGGGAGGAGACTTCACATCAAGGATCAAAATTATTCCTTCTGTATACAGGGTTGATAGGGACAGGCAACTTAGACATTGGCTACTTTAAATGGGAGGGGTGTAAAAGTATGAAGTGACTGATTTACAAGTTTTAAAGAAGGAGTTTTATTTCAGAGCATGGGGGAGGTTAAGTAGAAATCCCCCACTGAATAGTTTTATCTAGTCTAGATGGGTCAGGTGAAAGGAAATGGGGATAAGATTCTTATGATTCCTTAGTGAATAA
>NW_006408521.1:6667562-6709233 GCF_000296735.1 Chrysochloris asiatica | reverse complement strand
TTCAAATAAAATGATGGAAGGAAAACAGTCAATGTAGAAAAAGTAATGATTGATGTTCAATCATTTCAAGAGTATCATCAAAAGCCAGTAATACTGAAGGATGAAGTCCAAGGTGCATAGAAGGCAAAGAAAAAAACAATAGGAATTGATGGAGTACAAATTGCAATATTTCAACAGATTGATGCAACCGTGGAGGCATTCACTTATCTATGTTAAGAAATTTTGAAGACAGCTACCTAGCCAGCTGATTAAAACAGATCCATATAAAAGAGAGGTGATTCAACAGAATGGGTAAATCACTAGAGAATATTATTAATATCATATGCAAATGGAATTTTGGTAACAATAATTCAAAAATGGCTCTGATAGTGCATTGATGGGAATTTCCAGATCCAAGCCAGATTAAGAGAACATGGAATTAGGGATATAAATACTGACATCAGATGGCACTTGGCCAAAATCAGATTATACCAGAAAAATATTTACCTGTGCTTTATTGATTATGCAAAGGTTTTCAATTAAGTGATTCATAACAAACTATGGACTACATTTAGATAAAATAGGATCGGTAAATTTGGTTTAATGCACCCCTAAACTAATAAAATATTCTATCTTGAACTTGCAATTACTAACCATTTGAATGTTCATTGATCATAGAGACAAGTGTCATATGGTCAACCTTGAATGATCTGACACATACCTACATATGCATATATACACAATCAGAAAAACAACAAAAACTTTTATTAAGATTATAAAAAAGGAGTTTTACTTTAAATAATGCAAAAGAATCAACTGAGATTGTATTAATAAACCAACTGCCATTGTTAACCATATATCTATGCACGGCCAAAAACACACCCAACACCTACTTAACAAAATAATGATTTGCAATATTTAAGTATTCATTATAGCAATTTATAATGTCATTTGCAGGACAGAAAAAATTATAAAATGAAAATAGCCTGTTATATTTGGTCAAACATTTATTCAACTCACTCTTAATGTGATGATTGTAACTGCTTTTGCCTTAGCAAGGTTAGAGCAAGTGATTTCATGAGCCTTATACAAGGAGCTCTGGTAGCATAGTGGTTACGAATTGACCTCCGAACCTTAAGGTCAGCGGTTCAAAACTACCAGCCGCTCTGCAGGAGAAAGATGAGGCTTTCTACTCCAGTAAAGATTTACACCCTCAGAAACCCTGTACAGGATCGCTATGGGTCAGAGCCGACTCGACGGCACTTAACAACAACAACATACAACCTACAAATACTCCTGGTAGTACGGTGGATTGTGAACTTGACTGTTAATCACTAGGTCAGTCCCATAAAGATTTATAGCCTCATAATCCCTACACAGGGTCTCTATAAGTCACAACCAACTCAGTAACATACAAAAACCACCACCAAACAGTCTACATGCCAGAAATTTCCACCCCTGAATTCAAGGGCAAAGATAATTTTCCCCGTGTCCAGAACACACACAAGCAAATAGTAGAAATTCAGCAAAGGATTGTTGAAAAAGAATATGTTTAAGTCAAAGGCCAAACTATATAACAGAGTATTATACATTTGGATAGAAGTTGAAGAGTTATGCCTAATAATCTGAAGTATTTATGTTTCTATGGCATTTTTCTCTATATAGCTAGATGCAAACATCCTGCATTCCATCCTCATTAAGTCAAGACAAGTCGATCACACATGTCTGAGGAAATACCTTCTTACAAATAGGCAAACAAATAAGCAATAATCTTGTTTTATTTTAGGAAAAACATCTGTTTTACAAGCATGCTCCAGGTCTTGTTGCACACAAAGATCTGCATGTTGTCTCCTTGGGCTTCTTTACATATAAAGACTTAACCAAAGCGTAGTGGTTACGAATAGGTCAGCAGTTAGAAACTACCAGCTATTCCGCAGGAGAAAGATAAGGCGTTCTGCTCCTGTAATGATTTACAGCCTTGGAAACCCTGTGCAGGGTCGCTATGAGTCGGAACTGACTCCACGGTATTTAACAACAACAACATAAATAGACGTAACATCAAAAAATTCAATCTAATCATCTTTCATCTTTGCCTACTCCATTAGTCATTGCATATGAAACATATTTGTTGATTAGATTGTGCAGCCATTTAAAAAGTAAAATGTTGTTGTTATTCTTGTTGTTAAGTGCCATCAGATGGTTCCTACTGATAGTAATCCAGTATAGGGTTTTTGATGAGCGATTGCTGAGTTTGAACCACTGACTTCGTGGATCAAACTGATCTTATGGTCAAGTGCTTATCCAACAGCACCACACCAGGCCTCCAGAAGTAAGATAAAGTATACCAATTTAACTATAATAATTTAGCATAATGGAAAAGCTATTATTAAACTCTTAGAAAATACTTAATCAAAGCTTGTTTAGACTTCAGAGTGTTTAGAGTGACTACAGTATATAATCAAATCCAAGGATTATCTTTTGATCTTCTCTCCAACTTGTGAGAGAAAAATATTTTTTGAAAGAGAGGTGTGTGAAACTTTCAAAATCTCAGGTAATCAGCCGTCTAAATTTTCAAATATCAGTCACTCATTATGACTACAAATGAAATTTTAACACTCTACCTCAAATATTTGTCAATGGGCTCCATTTGTGCCCACACTGATTACCCAGGCAGGTGCATTAACCACCAGTAAGAACCACTATCAGTTGCTACCAAATCAATTCCAACTTGTGTCAGAGTAGAACCATGCTCCAAGGGGTTTCCAAAGCTCCATTTTGGGAGGAAATAAATCATCAAGTCTTTCTTCCAATGTATTTCTTGGTAGACTAAATCCTCCTACTTCTTGGTTAGCAGTTGAGCAAGTAAACTGTTTGTACAACCTAAGCACTCGACAGTCAACCACACTTGAATCTCAATATGGTTCTTGGAATCTGAAGTACGGCTTCACGGATTTAAAGAACAACATCTCTTCCTTTTTTATTTTGGCCACAGAACTCCATTTTTTTCCCCCTCCCTTACATTACCATACCTCACTATACCAAGTATGTGTAGCGCGACTCTCAGTAACAGGATCTCCACTTACTTTATGGTCAAGGCCATGTGCCTCCAACTAGGCCATTCAAGTTCCTTACACTCTCATGTACCTTATTATTGAGCTGATTACCACTTACTTAACGTGATTGACCCAAGCTGCTTTGATGGCCCTTCCATAAGACGAATTTCTCCTCGAGTATCTGACTAAGGTTGCTCAAACTTGACTGGTGTGCATATAGTAAGTTACTTTTAGTATAAGCAAGTCAAAATAGGTGGTTTCTGTTACTTTAAATCTAATAACTGTTCCAATTATAGTTAAGGATAATCACTGTATCATAGAAGGTTTGTACTTACAAAACACCCAAAATTTTTATGAAATGCAAAATTTCCAATTTGTACTGCAAAATTGAAGTCCTGGTATGATGGGTTAATGCCCTGGGCTGAAAAGTCGGTTTGAACAAGCCGCTACATAGAGGGTCACTATGGGTCAGAACTGACTCGACAGCACTTCTCAACAAGAGCAACCACAGTGCAAAAGTTTAATCAGATATTATAGTTTAGCATATTCCCCCTTTAACATGGATAATTGCATTATTTTGACCATTTTGAGGACAGAATTAAAATAATGCAGTCAAATTAAAAAGTACAACATATGAGGGGGAAAAAAAATCCACCATAGTTCAATTGCATTTTCCTCAAACTTTTTGAAGCTTTCTTGTATGCCATGAAGAAGTCCTAGATAAGCACTGCACTGCTACCTCAAAACTGCCAGTTCTAACACAGTAGCCAGTCCACTGCAGAAAGATGAGGCTTTTTTCTCCCATAAAAATTCACAACATTGAAAACCTTATATATAGTTGCTATGAGATAGCATTAAGTCAGTGACAGAACCTTTGGTTTTTTAGTTGCATATAATGAATACTTTTTTAACGTTCCAACCAACAACCATTAGTCAAACAGAGAACTAAAAGGAGAACATATAGAAATAATTGTTGTTATTGTTCGTGTCACTGAGTCAGCACCCACTGTAAGGTTTCCTAGCAGCAACTGGAAGGTTTGACCAGCCATATTGGTTCCAGCCTATCATTCAGTCCAGTGCGTTATCCTACAGTGCCACAGTAGGACTTAATAGAAACTTTATATACAGTAATTTACAGGAGGTGCTGATAAAGCACTTTTCATTATGCCATTTATGTATTTCTAAGCGTGTCTCAAACATTTCAGCTAATGTGTAGTGCTTATAAGTCTCTGCAATCCTCAAAGCCAGCAGTTCGAAACTATCAGATATTCTATGGGAGAAAGATGAGGCTTTCTGCTCCCGTAAAGACTTATAGCCTTGGACTTACCCATACACGGTTGCTATGAGTTGCAACCAACTCCATGGCACACCACCATGATTATTATTAAAATTCTTAAGCACACCATGAAATGTCAGTGTATTTACTCTAATATAAATATAACAATTCTAAAGCTTAGAGAGGTTAATACACTCTAAAACTGGGTAAAAGAACCCAGGACAGCCTAATACTAAACTAGGACTCAAACTTTTTTTTGTATTAACATTATAGGTTATCTGTGTTTTCCCTGAGTTTTAAAGAATAATCAACAATTTCTAACCTGAAATCTTGATTGTGAACATATGCTATAAATAAACAACAAAAAACCTTCAAAATTAAAAGTGACAGCATTTAAAAAATTGACTTGCTTTATATTGAATTATTTTTAAGAAATTACATGGAGAACTAATTAGGTACAACTTACAAGAAAGGATAAAAAAAGAAACAAGATTGATTAATTGAACTTATAAAAGTTCCTTGGGGGGAATAAAATGAATTCACTTTAAGCAAAACTGACTGAAAACAGTCCCAAGATTACTAATGTCTATATGGATGAGTCCTTGTTGTTTTTGTTAAGTGCCGTCGAGTCGATTCAGACCCACAGCGACCCTGTATAGGGTTTCCAGAGTAGCTAGTGAGCTTGAACTGCTGACCTCGCAGTTCAAACGGATTTGCAGTCTGGTGCATTAACTCACGGCGCCAAACCAGGCCTCTGGATAATTCTTAGTTGCCTTTTAATGTTAGGCAATTCTTCCCTTACTTTGAAAAGAATGAAGCAACCCTACTTAAAATAAATTCTTCATCACAATCACCTTCATTTGCTGCATGTGCAGTTTTTAAAACACTAAAAAATCTTTTTGAGCCTTTTCTTGTACTGAAGAAGAGTGGGTTACGTTTTTTCTGCTAAGATTTTTTATAAAATCGTTTTTGGCCTACAAAGTTATCAACTTAACAATTAGGCTGCATTTGGTCAAAAGGAGCTCTGGTAGAAAGTGGTTAGAGTTGGGCTGCTAATCTCAACGGCAGCAGTTCAAAACTGCCAGCTATTCTGCAGGAGAAAGATGAGGCTTTCTGCTTCCTATAGACTTAAAGCCTCAGATACCCTATATAGGGTTGCTACGAGTTGGAACCGACTCCATAGAGACACGACCACAATCGCCACCACATTTAGTTAAACATTTAGTTAACTCACCCCTAATGTGAAAAGTCCTGGAGTGGCGCTGCCGGTTATTGCGCTGGACTGCAATGTTGGTTTGAACCACTGCTCAGCGGTGTAATTTCACCAGGCACTCCTTGGAAACCCTATACAGACTTACTATGAGTCAGAACTGACTCAAAGGCATTTAGCAACAACAAAGCGCCTGCAACTACAGTTGCCTTGGCAAGGCTTGACTACTTCGATTCAAGAGCCTTATATGGCCCATGGGCCGGAAGTTCCTCACCCCTGCTCTACAGCAAGGCTAACTAATTGTACGCACCTGTTCTGATTCACCTACAAATTCCACTTAAAGACTTTTAAAGGCAAAGTTAGGAATAGTGTGACCGTCAGGATAAGCCCTAGACTGCTAACTGCAGTCAGTGTCAACTGGATTTCACTAAAACCAACATTTCAGAAACATAAAATGTCAACATCTAAATTTTAATTCATATATGTACATTAAATTAAAATGATTGTTTCAGAAAAATAGAAAATTTAATAAAATTGGTATTTTTACATAGAAATTAAATGTTAACTTATGTCTATTGTGTAGATGAATAAAGAAGTTATTTATGCTCTGTAATTTGCCTGTTTTCGTCCATATACAAGTCTGTAGGTTATCTTACTGCTGTTGTGTTTCTGTGAACCTGGAAGCTCTACCACTGGGGCCTCACTCATGGTAGCCACATTTAAGTAGAGCATCTAGAATAACATGGACTAGAAAGGAGGAGAAATGACCTTCAGAAAGGTTTTTCACTGAAAACTTTATGAATAGCAGAAGAACATTTTCTGAAGTAGTGTCAGAAGATGAGTCCCTCTGGTTAGAAGGTGCTCAAATGTGACAGAGGAGAACTGCCTCCTAAAAGTAAAGTTGACCCTAAATGGCATGAATGGAGCAAAGCTTTGGGGACCTTAATTTGCTAATGGGGCACAACTCAAAATGGAAAGAAGCAGTTGCAATCACTCATTAATAATCAGAGTGTACAAAGCATAAATCTATGAAAATTGGAAGTCTTCATAAAGATTGCTATTCAGTTCATTTAGTGAATTGAGATGAAAAGACCATTTTGAATTGAATAATCATAGCATTTAATATACCAGAAGCGACAAATTAAAAAGAAATGACATTGTATTTATAGTCAAAGAGACCATTTCAGGAGCTATCTTAAAGTACAATGCTGTCTCAAATAGGAAAATGTCCATACACCAACAAAGAATATCATCAGTTAATACCACTAGTATTCAAATTCATGCATCAACCACTAAAATCAATAATGATGAAATTGAAGAATTCTACCAGTTTCTTCAGTCTGAAATTGATCAAACATTGATTCAAGATGCACTGATAATTACAGATGATTTGGAAAGCAAAAGTTGTAAACAAAGATGAAGGATCATTAATAGGAAAATATGGCATTAGTGATGGAAACGATGCTGGAGATAGTATAATAGAATTTTGTAAGACCAATGACTTATTAATTGCAAAAACATATACCAACATAAGCAACAACTGTACACAAGGATCTCGCCAGATGGAATACACATGAGTCATATTGACTGCATCTGTAGGAAGAAACAATGGAGAAGATGAATATCATCAATCAAAGCAAGACTAGGAGCCAATATGGAGCAGACCATCAATTCCTCATATGCAAGTTAAGGCTGAAGCTGAAGAAATTTAAAACAGGTCAATGAGAGTCAATAAATCACTGAATATATCCCATCTGAATTTAAAGACTATCTAAAGAACAGATTTGATGCATTAGACACTAATGACGAAAGACCAGAGGAGTTGTGGGATAACACCAAGATAACACCAAGAGCATCACACATGAAGAAAGTAAAAGCTTGTTAAAAAAACAAAAAAACAAAAAACAAAAAAACACAGGAAAGAAAGAGAAGACCAAAATATGTCTTGAATGTGAAACTTGTTCTTGAATGTAGAGAATCTAAAGCTTCTAGAAGAAATTATGAAGTAAAAGATTTGAACAGAAACTTTCAAAGGGCAACACAAGAAGACAAAATGAAGTATTACAATGAAATGTGCGAAGACATGGAGCTTTCAAACTCCCAAATGGAAAAGCACAGTCAGCATTTCTTGATCTGAACAAAAAACTCAAGCCTTGGGTTGAAATAATGAAGAATTCTCTGAGCCAAATAATGATTGATGAAGAAAACATCAAAAAATAGAAGGGACACACAGAATCACTGTACCAAATAGAATTGGTTGATGCTCAAACATTTCAAAAGGTATCATATGATCAAGATCTGATGGTGACTGACTGAAAGAGTCATACGACCACAAGATGCAAAACTTGAGGCTTACTTTCAAAGACCTCTTCTGGTTTTAAGAAATTTGTTGCTGTTAGGTGCCATCAAGTTGGTGCCGACTCATAGCAACCTTACGCACAGCAGAATGAAACACTGCCCGATCCTTAGCCAACCTCACTACTGTTGCCATGCTTGAGCCCATTGATGCTGCCACTTGGCCAATCCATCTAATTGGGGGGTCTTTCTCTTTTTCTCTGACCCTCCACCTTACCAAGCATGATATCCTTCTCCAGCAACTGGTCCTTTCTGACAATATGTCCCAAGTATGAGAGATGAAGTTTGGCCATCTTGGCCTTCAAGGAATTAGGAGGATATTTTATATATATATATAAATGAATGTAACTAACCTAAGACTTTTGTCCTTCATTGACTCATCTTGTAGTGAAGGTCATAGACATGAGTTTTAACCATTTATGCATGTTAGTTTAAGTTACCTGAAAAGCTGCAATTAAAACTATGTTTTAAAAGCCCTTCATCTTTTGGATGTCTACTATTGAAAAGGTTCTAAGGAATTCCTCAGTTAAAGCCTCAGTGGAAGGCAACCAGACTCTTTATAAGTCAAGAATCACCATTTAGGAAAAGAGATCAATGTTGCCTAAAAATTGGTAAAGTTTGCTCAAGGAAGAAGCCAACACATCCTAGGGTCATGGAATTCACTTCCTTTTATCCCATAGGGCATTCCTCTTCCACAATAAAGACACAGAATGATAAATGAATCTGGATTGGTCTCTTCATCAGCAATGGTAATATTGGTCTCTATAATTGTTCCAGTCAGTTCTCGGTAAGCGGCCTGTGGAAGTGGACAGCAGAGCTAGTTTCCTATCGCCACAGACCACACCTGGTATCTATTGCAAGAAAAGATTAAGTTGAACAATTTTAAAGAGTCACTGGTAACTAAATGCAGTAAAGGATAAAGTTCACTACTATATTATTTGAAATGAAAATGGCTAAAAATAAAAATGCAGTGAACTATGGGTGAGAAAAATCAGCATGTTACTATTCATGAATGAGTTGTCCATAAAAGTTCAACTGATGAAAATGTACTCAGCAACATGCGACAGTACAACACTGTATACACACAAAGTCTTACTTGGCAAGTCTTGAATTTCTAGTAACTTAGGACAGAATGAGGGAGAATAAAGAGCTACTTGTGTAAAATTTTAGTATAGATAGTGTAACAGCATCTGTTACCAGGGACAATGTATACTCCATTAACCAGACAGAAGAAAGCAGATGCATTATTCATTCTTCTTTTATTTTTGTTTGAAAAGATTGTTTATCTACTCTTGGTCATTCCAATGTAGTTTGAAATGATTCCACATTGCTTTAGTCCAGGAAGCAACAGTGTGGAAGTTAAAATCAGACAGATGAGAAAAAGGTTGTGGACTTGCTGTCCCACCTAGGCAAACACAGCAAGAAAAATAATCATGGTCATGAAAAACATTTTAGGCTCTTCTTCCTTTAGTGTAAAGAGGCATTTCTACCAGCCCACAGTAGTACTGCAAATTTTCAGTAGATTGCTGAAAATTTCATGAAATCTTTGCTGTTGCTCTGCTGTTTATTGGAGCCAAAAATTTTCGGCGCTAGGATAGGAACAAAATAATAAACAAAGCACAACATAAAAACACAAGAAATACCAGACAGATCAGATGGATCTAGGAAGGACATGGTCAGAAATACCAAAGAAACCACGACCAGGTTATCAGGTGGAAAACAGGCTCTTTCCCATCAGAGCACTTTGTCGACATCACCTATCCCCATCCCTGTAGTTATTCTTGAAGACTTGCTGCCTCTGCAGCCAGCAGGTTGGTGCTATGATTATCACCCTCCACCATCATCCCTGAGGTGCCACCCTCCAAGGTAACCCCCCACCTTAATTCCTCATGGTGAGCCCAGCCAGAATACAATCTTATTTTATAGATAATTGACACCATTTAATACTTAGAAAAATGTTCATGTCTATCAAGCGCTCAAAACATACTTGTTATACGTAAATACTTCTTCATAATTCCTGTGGCATGAAGATAATGTTTCAAGGGCAACTGACAGGAAAAAGAATCATGTGGTCTCAAAAATAACAGGAACATAGTTATTACAAGCTGAAATCATTATTTTTTTAAAGTTTATATATTGTTGTTGTTGTTGTTAGGTGTCATCGAGTTGGTACCGACCCATAACAACCTAATGCACAGCAGAACGAAACACTGCCCATTCCTGGGCCAGGCTCACTACTGTTGCCACACTTTAGTCCATTGATGCTGCCACTTGGCCAGTCCATCTCGTTGGGAGTCTTCCTCTTTTTCTCTGACCCTCCACCTTACCAAACATGATATCCTTCTCCAGCGACTGATCCCTCTTGACAATATGTCCGAAGTATGAGAGATGAAGTTTGGGTATGCTGGTCTCCAAGGAGCACTCTGGCTGTACTTCTTCCAAAATGGATCAATTGGTTCTTTTGGCAGCCCATGGCACTTTCAATATTCTCCTCCAACACCATAACACAAAGGCATCAATTCTTTTATGGTCTTCCTTATTCACTGTCTAGCTTTCACATGCATATGAGGTCACTGAAAATACCATGGCTTGGATCAGGCACACCTTAGTCCTCAAGGTGACATCTTTGCTACACAACACTTTAAAAAAAAGTGTTGTGTAGCAGGTTTGTCTAATGCAATATGTCATTTATTTTTTATGCACTCATATATGTGCATATATATTTGTACAAACACACACATATATATAACAACTGCTCATCTTAATTTAGTTCTTACACATCACATAGTGTGTCCATCAATGCAATTTATAATACATTTTTTGAAAATCAATATTCATCTTTTGCCGGGGACTTGCCTCGACATAGGGGTTCAGTTCACGAGGTGGAGATACCTGACAGCGATAGAGATATAGCAAGAATACACAGAAAGAGACAAAGAGAGAGACAAAGAGGCACCCCGAAACCAGGGTGAATGCTGGACTGGCATTAGGCAAATCCTGTGTTGCAAACATCTCAGCCATGAAGGCCGTAATATCCTGCATAGTGAACATCTTAACTAAACAGGCAGTATGGTTGCAAGGCTGGACTGTGCCCCCTGCGTGCTGTAACGCACGCCTTGCCTGTCGTAATGCCCGCAATGCCCGCACTGCCTGCTATGCCAGCAAAAAGCACCTGGATTCGTTCTGTGCCTCCTTTTATTTAGGGGAGGAACCATACACAAAGTTAGGAGGAACTAAGACAAGGTACAGCTGTCAATTTTACTTTTCCAGACATTCAGGCAACTTTACATCATATTTCGCAGGTTCGAATCTCATGACCTACGCAGCTTGGTTTCTCAAGCTTAATTAACATACCTTTTAGCACCTAGCCTCAAATGGAGGGAGGAAAGGGAGGATTGGGAGGATTCCCATTGTGTTGGCTGCCCAGCCCAGTTTCTTCAGGAAAAGAGGCGCCTGGGTGAATAGGTAGCACCTGGAAACACTTTAGGGAGGGCATTCCTATTGTCCTTGGAATAGACCATGGAGCCACCCAATTTACCTTGAATGAATTCTCTGAGGGAAGAACTTTGCCTGTTTGGAATTTTACAGTCTTGACTTTTAGGAAAATATTACATTTATCTGTGTATATCAAGGGCTTCATGTCTGCAATTAATAAAACATAACTGGACACTAAGATGAAAAATAATTTGTTATTAAACTGCCAGGTGGCTAGATCTGTTACACTCGGGTCTATAGGGCCTCGAACCTCTGACCAGGCCTTCACAGTCTGCAACAATCTTTCATAACTAAATATGAAATACCCACTAGGTCTTCATGTACCTTATGTAAATTATCTTGATTCTACATAATTGGAACTAAGAGCACTAGCATGAGTCAGAGAGAAATGATAATTACAAGAAGGCCTACAAAGCCTTTGCCAGTCAATGTAATGTAATCAGATACATGATATCAGATTGCAGGACCCAAAGAGCACAGTGTCAGTCCCTTGTATTTTACATGCATTTGCTACTTTTATCTAAGAACACATCATCTTATTATGTGACCATTTATTTAGTTATTTTTAGTCAATTATAATGTTATGGTGCTATTATTTTGTTGGGTTACAATTACATTAACTTTGCCTAAATTCAGCCATTATAACTAACAACAACCTCCATATCATAACACGTATCACTCCTTTAAGACTCATCCCAAATTTTACCTTCCTCGATATCACCCACACAATAGCTATGTTTCTGTCATAGAAACTGGGAGAAAAAACCTGACTACTCAACAACACTTAAGAATGACAATCATTTATGAAGGAATATACACAATAATCTATAATGATGGGAGTATAAAAGTTGAACAGAAAATTTCAAAGGACAGCTCAAGAAAACAAAGCAAAATAAAGTATTACAATGAAATGTACAAAGCCTAGGAGTCAGAAAACCAAAAGAAAAATCATGTAAGTAATTTTAAAACTGAAAGAATTAAAAAATTTGAGTCTTGGGTTCCAAATTTGAAGAAAACCATAGGCAAAATGTTTAATGAAGCATCAAAAGAACATGGAAGAAATACATGAGGCACTGTGACCAAAAAGATGTGGTCAGTGTTCAGCTACTTCATGAGGTAGCACATATCAACAATCAACAGTGTTAAAGTAAGAAGTTCAAGCTGCACTGTAGGAATGGTGAAAAACAAGGTTCTAGGAATTGATGGACTACACATTAAATGTTTCAACAAACTGAGGCAGCTCTAGAAGTGCACATTTGTCTATGCAAAGAAATGTGGAAGACAGCTACCTGCCAACCAGTTACATGAGATCTATCTATCTATCTATCTATCTATCTATCTATCTATCTATATACATATGGCAATTTCTAAGAAAGATTAAAACTTTTTATTACAAGAGAATGTGGAATGCTCCCTTTGGCAGCACGTATACTAGAACTGGAATGCAAGGATGACAGGCAAATTTGTGAAGCATTCATATTTTTTTTTAAAAAAATAAAATAAAAAACAAAAAAGAGAATATGGAGATCATTGAATAATATCATTAATATCACATGAAAGAAAAATTTAGTTGAAGATAATTTTTAAAATGGTTCCAACAGTACATCAAAAAGGAGCTACCAAAATTCAAGTCAGATTCAGAAGAAGACATGGAATTAGTGATAACAATGCTGACATCAGATAAATCTTGGCTAAAAGAAGATAATTCCAGAAAGATGTTTGCTTGTGTTTTATTAACTTTTTCAGATGTGTGGATCATAACAAATGATGGATAACACTATGAAGAATGGATATTTCAGGAAACTTAATTGTGCTTAGATAAACCTGTACATAGACCTGGAAACAAGAGCAGAACAGGAGATACTGAATAGATTCAAATCAGGAAAGGTATGCATCAGCATTGTATCTTTTACCATACTTGTTCAACCTGTATGCCGAGCAAATATCCCCAAAAGCTAGATTACATGAAGAAAAATGTGACATCAGTAATGGAGAAAAACTCATTATCAACCTGCCAAATGCAGATGACACAACCTTGCTTGCTGGAAGTAAAGAGGACTTACAATACTCATTGATGAAGATCAGACACTACAGCCTTCAGTGTGGATTGCACCACAATGTGCAGAAGATGAAAATCCTCAAAACTGGACAATATACAACCTCATAAACAGAGAAAAAAAATTGAAGTGGTCAAATACTTCATTTTGCTTGGATCCACAATCAATGCCTACTGTAAAAGACCTCTTTAAGGTTTTCATGAGCAAAAATGTCAGTTTGAGGACTTAAATATGCCTGACCCAAGCCATGGTATTTTAAATCACCTCATTTGTTGTTGCTGTTAAGTGTCATAGAGTCAGTTCCAACTCATAGTTACATATGCATGTGTAAGTTGGATAATGAATAAGGAAGACCATATAAGTTTCAATACATTTGATTCGTGGTGTTGGAGAAGAATATTGAAAGTACCATGAACTGCCAGAATCAAAAATAGGAACTGTGTTACAAGAAGTAGAGTCAGAATTCCCCTTAGAAGCAAGGATGGCAACGTTCATCTCTTGTACTTTGGATATGTTGTTAAGAGGAACCAGTCCCTCTAGAAGGACATCACACTTTGAGACCTGAAGGGTCAGTTAAAAACATAAGTATTGTGAAGATGGTACAGAACTGGACAGTGTTTCATTCCATTGTGCAGAGCGTCAGTATGAATCTGAATTTACTGGACAATAGCCAACAACAACATTCACTGATGACGAAAGATTATTCACAAATTATTTTAATAATTTCAATCAAAAATACTGTGGGTAACAGAGTAATAGCAATTGCTTAAAATAATTGATGTCAGAAATATATTAATGAAATTCAATAACTACTTTTAAGTCACATTTGTCAACAGAACTATTTTACACAATACAAATATTCTCATGGATAAGTGATTTTAATTTTTTTTTATTTAATGAGCCTACAGGAATAAATTTATGCCTCATGAAAAATGTATTTATTTCAACTGTGTATTCATATAAGATGCCTAAAATACTTGAAAAGAAATTAACATAACGGGCAGTATGGTATTATTTTACATAATGTGATCTTCAAGTTTTAAAGCAATAACTTATCAATAGAATTTATAAAAAGTGGCTATATATTTATAACTGAAATATAAGGTCATGAATATACCTGGGGTTTCTAGGACTGAGGAAATCACACAGAACATGCTGCAGTATTGTTATCAAAGTTATATGAATAATGTTTTTGTAAGTCAGTCAATCATTAGTAAGGAGTCATTAGCATTATTTGTCACAGACCTTCTGTTTGGAACCAGAAAAGCCAAGAAAATGAAATGCATTACAAGCTTGTACCCTAAGGCAAAACCATAAAATGAAATCCATAGCATTTGAGTTGCTTTATTGCTAGTTTAAGGTTTATCTTAATTGTCCTGCCATTTATTCCTGATTGAAAGGCTAGTTATTGACTCAAAACAGAATGATGTATTTGTAGAAAGCTATGGTTTTTTTCTTTCACATTTAAAGATAATTATAATTTTACTTTAAGGGAAATATTGCCACTTCAATTATGGGACTCTATAAATCAAACTGAGCTATAAAACTGCATATTGTTGCTGTTGTTCTACATAAAAATAAAAGAATAGGGATGGCTTTGAGGCAAAAATATCCATATAAGCTTCTGTGCAATTCTCCTGGACAAAGAATCCTTAAAACCACTTTGGGACCAACAGAACTCTGTCCTGAAACCCAGAAGAGACTGAGTTGGTCTGGGGAGCAGATAATATAAACATGTTCAATAAGAAGTCATCATTTTGAAATAACACATTAAAAATAGTGATGCATTCACATTGGTCTCTCTTTTGTGAAAAGTAGTATCATTATGGGAGCAAAGAAAGAACATATAGATACCTGCCAAAATAAGGAGCAGAAGACAAATAAAAACCACAGAATCTGAAATGCTAGAGAGTTTGCAATGAAGCAGGAATGAGAAATTAACACCAGCTTCTTGGTAAGTGAGGAATCCCTCAAAATTCTCTCAAAGTAAGGGGTGTTTGGACTAGTAAACTTATTTTCCCTATTTTTAAACAAAGTTGATAATCTTTTTCTTCTTCTCACACATCTCTTTGATATTTTAGGTCATGTATCTTAACACTTTTACCAACATTTTAAATTAAATACTTATTATTCATTATCCCTGATACATGATTTGTTTTTTGTTGTTAAGTGACGTATGTTGTTGTTGTTGTTATGTGCCATCGAGTCGGTTCCGACCCATAGCGACCCTGTATAGGGTTTCTGAGGGTGTAAATCTTTATGGGAGTAGAAAGCCTCATCTTTCTCCCGCGGAGCAGCTGGTAGTTTCGAACCACTGACCTTAAGGTTCGCAGCCCGATTTGTAACCACTACGAGTCAGTTCCTAATTATAGCTACCGTGTATAGGGTTTCCAAGTAATGGCTGGTTGTTTTGAACCACCAACCTTGAGGTTGTAATCAACTTTGTGGTCCAGTGCTTATTATCCAGTGCCACACCAGGACTCCAATATATGCTTACTTATTAGAGTAGTAAGTATTCTTTTTGAAATCTTTTGTATACATTATTATGTTTAAAGATGAACTCTTTTGAAATTCTTCTAGACTGCACTCGATTGTGTAATACTACCACACATGCTACTTGGTAACAGTAAGTATGATACGTAGACAGATAGACATTACATTATCACTATTAGTTTATCTTGATTAGTTTATCTTGATCTTACATTGAAGTAAAGAGTTCCTGAGGGAATGAATCTTGCTTCTTTATATTTGTCTCCTGAATCCTATTAAAGCACTTGGTACATTATCGATACAATGACACTATCATTATAGTTACTGTTAAGGTAATGAATGATGTAGCACAGATTCCAAGAAAAACAAATCTCTGTAGGCCCTGAATTTGTAAACATGAATTTCTGAGTCTAGAGTTCACTGAGGACAAAAGGGAAAATAACATAGTTCTGATTTATATGGCTATGGTTAATCTTCACTATAAAACATAGGAGTCTCTGGATGGTGCCAGTGATTGCACAGTGGCCGTCTAAACACAGCCTCACATGCCTCAGAAGACACACTTGGCTGTCTGCTTTCAAAAGGTCACAGCTTTGAATATCCCATTTAGTAGTTTTACTCTACACCTGTGTGAATTAAATTTCTGTTTATTTCTAGAACACATGATAGAGGTTTAACCTACAAGGTAGGTGTTTCAAATCCATCAGCTGCTCCTCAGAAACCCTATACAGAGTTGCTATGAGTAGAAACGAACTGGATGGCACTTAACAACAACAACAAAGACCATAAGGCAGCTCATTCTGAAGCAGGACAGAACCTTTGGAAAATTAACTAATTAACCTCAATTTACATAACATCTTATGATTTGTATAACTAATGAACTAGGAATTATTATAGGTCATGGTTGTTGATGTTTAGTGCTGTCAAGTGAGTTCCGACTTGTAACGACCTTGTATAGGGTTTCTGAGAAACAGCTGGTGGGTTTGAACTGCCACCATTTCAGTTAATAGTCCAGCGTCTATCCACACCAGTACTCATGAACAGTCATCAATAAATGGAACTACATCTGAAATGTATATGCATTTTGTTTTTCAAACTCAAGAAGCAAAGATCAATCAAGAAATGTTAACAAAAGTGTTTAACGTATTAGGCATTAAACAAACTCACAGTTACCTTTTAGGATTATTGTGTTTCTGAGATATTTGATGAATATGCTAATTTGCCTCACCTCTACAAGCCAAGCACACTGAGACACATACAAGTATATATATGTGCAATAGCTAAACTTTTATTAGCCTTACCTTACAGTAATTTGACTTATATTGTTGTTCTTAAGTACCATCGAGTCAGTTCGACTCATGGTGACCCTGAACAGAGTTTCCAAGGAATGGCTGGTAATTTTGAACTAAATACATTTATTTCTGGTAAAGCATTTAAAAATATTCACAGTAGAGAGTCCAAATAGCAAGTTGTATGGCCTAAACAGTGAAATTTTCTTTCTCGAGCAAGCTGCTCATTACTTTCAAATAATGATGACAAACACAGTTTTCAATTACTCTTTACTGTTTATTTGTTATTTCAATAATACAATTTACATGATATAATTTAAAGTTACTCTACTCTTTAAACTCATGGTTTAATCAATTCAACTTATAATTTGAAGCATCCTCTGTAATTTTATAAAAAATATAATTGCCTGCAATTTAAAGATTTAAAAATCTAAAAGATTTGCTCTGCTCGTCTTACAAAATTTAATTATGTATGTGATATATAATCATTGAATACAATCTAATTTCTTTAATTCGAAAGATACACTGTGTACAATCTGGTTTTTCAGATGATTTAGTTGGTACCTACATTAGATCACTAAAGGAGATTTACAACACATGAAAAGAAGTGATTCATCTGTATGAATATCAATTGCTGTACTGATAAAATACTTTTACATTGCATTCTCTCCCTTCTACTCCCATATGTTCCTATCTTCACACTACCTGGGTTCTTCTTGTTACTAAGTGCTATAGAGTCAGTTCCAACTCATGGTGACCCTGCAAAGGGTTTACAAGGAGTGACTGCTGGGTTTGAACTGCTGGCTTTGTGGTTAGCAGTCCAGATCTTATCTTCCAGCATCATACCTGGGCTCTTGTCTCCTAGTATCCATAAGCTTGTTCTGGCTCTCCCCCTCCCTTCTAAGTTCTTGTCCTTTCTAAAGGATCTGATAGATAGAACACTGTAATAGGATTTCCAGGAACACTCCAAGTGTAAAAGGTGAATGGTCTTAGATCTTGTTTCCCACTTCATACTCTATCTAGCCCTCTAGTCTTGTTGTTGTTGTTGTTGTTAAGTGCCGTCGAGTCGTTTCCGACCCATAGGGACCCTGTACAGGGTTTCCGAGGTTGTAAATCTTTATGGGAGTAGAAAGCCTCATCTTTCTCCCGAGGAGCGGCTGGTAGTTTCGAACCGCTGACCTTAAGGTTCGCAGCCCGACTCGTAACCACTACGCTAATTTTCTTACGACTTCTATACTTTAAAAGTGGCTGTAGGACTAGAAAAAGATGGATTTCTTAAGTGCAAAAAAATACTAAAAACCTGAATGGAAGTAGTATTAACCCCACTGTTGCTGCCATTGCTCATATTCTGTGCTACCCCCTTTCACTACTTGGCTCTTGCTTGTTTCAGTGTGGTAAATTACACGTCTCTGGAAAGTCAAAGATTTTTGGATTCAAACAGACATGAACTTAAATCTTGAAGTTTTTCATTTATGGATTATGTCATTGGAAAATAAAAACACATTGTGTTATATATTTGTCTTTGCAAAATGGGGATAATTCTAATATCATAGAAATGTGCGAAATAAATATGATAACATTAAAAAATTTAAAATCACTAATTTAAAAATATTTTTCTTCTATCTTTAAGACAAAACATCAGTACAAGAAGCCACACAATCCAGATGCACTTAGCAGTAACGAATTCACTGGAAATACAAGAGAAAGTAAAAAGTATTGCCTTTTCCCTTGAGGGTTCCACAAGGCATGCACACAGATCTCCTTGAAATTTAAAGAGACAGTTTCCAATTTAAACCAAGTGGCCACAGCCGGCCCTCAACTGTTTCCAACTAGAAAAAAGGCCTGAATGGGGATTGTGGAGCAGGACAAGCAGACAAAAGAGGAAATAAGCCAAAAATTAAATCCTAAGTAATGTCAAAACAACCAAAAGTGGTTTCTTGAAATTTCTCAGGAAGAAGAGTGAAAAGGGAAACCCATTTCCTGATCACATCTACCTGGAGGGATTCAGAAAGCATGATAAAAAAAAAATTATTGCGTCTTGAGTTCCAGTTCATATAAGCATGGGCTTATTCCAAACCAAACATGCTTACAAATATTTCAGCAGTGGATGGCTGCAGACAAGTTCTGTCAGCAACACATTTGTCTTAATCTTGTTGTTTTTAAATTCTGTCAAGTTGGTTCTGATTCAAAGAAACTCAAGTAGGTTTCCCAAGGAGTGGTTGGTGGGTTTGAACCATTCACCTTGCAGTTAACAGTCTAGTTTAAGCAAAATAGTGGATTCTGAGAATAACTGTTATGCCAGTTAAATTCAAGGTAGTGAGTTTAGCTCAGAAGGTTATGATGGTTCTCTTTTGAAATTTCAAAGAGGTAATTTTGATATATTTTCTTCAAGACACAGGACAATCACTGTGGTTATTATGAAGAAATTTTTGAAAATTTGAAACTGCATTGATGAGAAAAAGGTCAGGAAAATGCACCACAGAATTTTTGTCCACGATGACAATTCACCTGCTCATTCTTCAAGGGTACCAAGAGCTCATTCTTCAAGGGTACCAAGAGCTCATTCTTCAAGAGGATCAGAAGCTGCATTTTGAGACTATTGCTGGGAAAACGTACTCCCTCCAACCTACAGCTCTAATCTTGCCCCTTCAGATTGCTTATTGTTCTCAAAACTCTTAAAGGAACATGCTATGTGTCCCTCAAGAATACTAAATCTGCCATTTTGCTGTGATATGAATTAAAGCACCTAGAATTATTCTAAGAAGGGCTGAAGAGGTAGAAACACCACCTTTAGAAGTGTATAGGGTTAGAGAGAAGATATGTTGAGACACAATAGCTTCATATCTTGATAATTTTGTGTAATGAAAGTTTCTGATTTTGTAGCAGTATTTTTGACTTACCATTGCATACTTTCCAGAGGATTGTATATTATTTCACAGATACAAAGAATCATGGCAGCATAATATTAATGTATACAAAGATTGAAAATGGTTTGTTATTGCCTTGACATTTCTGCTTATGAAATTACTCCTTACATTATTATGTATCAGCTATTAAGTTGAATTAAAATCTTCTCTGAGTGTCAATGAGCTTCCTATATGCTTAATGATAGCTTTATATACACATACGTATTTTTACTAAAACCAACCACAAATAACAAAGCTTTTGTAACATAGCTTACTTTTTGAAGGAACTCGGAGGTTGGCTAAAACCACTTCCAGGGAATCAGCTTGGACTCGAAGTACATAGTTTTTCATTGTCTCATAGTCCAGAGGAGCATTTACATAAATAACACCTGTGATGTTATTGATTTCAAATGAACCTAGAATTTAAAAGACAATTCCATTGGTCATTTAGTTTACACTGTAAACTAGAAGGAGTTATTTTACAAAACTGCTGGGATTTAAATAAGAAAACAATACTAAAAACATCTATTAGTAAAAAGAACAATGCATATAGTGACAAGAGGATGGCTAGTTTTTCCAAACGATATTCTAGCTCTTGAAATGATCAATTTCAGTGTTTCTGTAAATGCTTGCCGTTCTTAAAATTCTAGCAGTTCTGTTGTTGTGTACAAGTTTTGCGTTTGTTGTTTTTTTTAAAGCTCATATAATGTCTGAGGTAAGATGACTTAGTTGGATGGTTCTGACTCAGGTTTTCCTGACATTTACAGATGGTATCAACTGGGCTGCATCATCTAAAGGCTTAATATCACAGGAGGATCTACTTATTTGATGACTCTCAAGATGGCTCTCTCACATGGTTGTGATAATAGTGCTAAATTCCTTGTTGGCTTTTGGCTGAAGGGCAACATTTAGCTGGAACTCATTAAATGGGCCTCTTCACTGGATTACTTAAATATCTTCATAACATGTCAATGTCTTCTCCCAGAGAGAGTAATCTTACCTTCAAATAGGAAGCTTATAACTCACTTTCTGAAGTCAGACACTGCCCGTTTTGCTTTTTCCTGTTTATTAGACGTCATTTAATCGGATTCACACATATATAGAGAGGAAGTCGGCTTCTTCTCTTGAAGGGGGTGGGAGGGTTGAGGAAATGAATGCCTTTGTGGACATTTTCAAAACAATATAATTTCTTTCCGTTTTATAAAATTTTGAAGCATCTCTTTAAATATTGTTTCTGTCCCCATTTTCTCTTCTCTCCTTATGAAACCCAAAATACCAGCTTTAACTTTTGACTATATATAGCCTTGTTTTCCTTATGTTCTTTTCTTCTTTCCTCTTTTTTTCAACAAATTTGGCTGTCCATGGGTAATTCTGGGTAATTCCTTCAGGTATCTTTGACTTAATACTTTCCTGGCCAGCTGAGATACACATGGTGATTATTTATCCAATGAACACTTTTTTGTCATTGTCGTATCTATTTTTTTTTTTTTTTAATTTTGGCAAACACAGAGGTTTAAAATAAGGTCATTTCAGCAATTTTTACATGGACAGTGTATTGACAGTAAATATGTTCATGATACTGTTCCTCCATCAACAGTAACTGTACTCAATTTTTTCTACAACTCTTATGAGTTCTTAATTTCAGTTTTTGTATTTTTTACCTCTATAATATTTATCTCCATTAAAAAGATAACCTCTAGTTTCCTGCTTGAATTTATGTATTTTATTTGTTTAAACTTGTCAAATAGCATAATTTTAAGGTCTATTTTATTTTCCTGAATGTACATTTACAGCTAGGTATGACTGGAGGATGCAACCAGGGACTTACTCTGTGCTTTACTTTTTTGGAATCTTAACACAAAACTGGACTACTGATTAGGACTACTTCTCATAGTTGGCCACTGAGCTTCAATGTTTGCTACAATGATTCACTTCTCTATGCTTTTGCTTTGTGGATCTGACTCGATGACTGTCTTTTGTTACTGCTCTAAAACTTCCAGACATCTTTTGCACAACATTTCTGGCCATTCTCAGTATGAATGTTTTTTCCTAATCACTTAATCTCCAGCAACAAACATTCTTGCTTGGTTTTATTTTTTAAATATCTGTTCTTGTTTTGATAGGTAAAAAAATACACAGCAAAGCATAAACCCATTCTTCAGTTTCAACACATACCACTGAGCAACACTGATTTTATTCTCCCAATAGCATAGCCATCTCACCCACATTTTCTGAATCGTTCCTCCCTCACTGATATTCACTTCTTTCTCAAGTTCCTATCTAATCTTTCACGATGCTACTGGAACTTTGCTCCCATATAGATAGTTATGAACAAAAAACATACTACTCAAGAGATATATATTTTCTTTTTTTTTACTAGTTAAGCTAAACATTTGCTTGGTTTTAAAAACACTTCAGGGCTTAGTTTTGGTTTGTGGTCTAATGATTGTCTTAGGACAATATTTTCAGTGGTTTATCCAACCTTCATGACTCTAGGAAGTGTAGAATCTATTAGAAACTTAGATTATATTCAGCTTTTCCCCCTTTTGATGATTATTCTTTTGAAAATGTGTTGAGTAATTGCATCTGGGCACCATCCAGTTCCTCTGGTCTCACGGCACAGGAGGCACTTGTTCCTGGAGGCAGTTAGCCACACATTTCACAGTCTCCTCCTATTTTTATCTACCCTTCCTTTGTTGTTTCAGGCAAACAGAAACCATCACTGCTACACAATGACCTAAGAAGTAGAATAAAAATACTAAACATGTTATTGTTGTTAAGTACTATGGAGTTTGTTCTGACTCAGCGACCCTATATAGGGCTTTCAAGGAATGGCTGGTGGGTTTGAACAGCCAACCTTACGTTCAGCAGTCCAGTACTCATACTTCAATGCCACATGGGGACTCTAAACATGTTACTACATCAGGAAAACTTTTTATATTCTTTTTTGATATTTCATTTTAATGATAGCATTATTTGGTTATATATATATATATTTATACACATATATTGAGAGAGAAGAGAGAGAGAGTGTGTGAGTGTTCTGATATATACACATATATTGAGAGAGCTAGAGTGTATGAATGTCCTGGTGTGGCACTGTGGGTTAATGCACAGGACCAAAAAGTGGTTTGATCCTCAAGGTTGGTGGTTCAAGCTCACCAGCCACTCCTATACAGGGTCATTATGGGTTGGAACCAACTCTACAGCACTTAACAATATTATATACACGTAGAGTTTTTAGGTTTTAGTCTGATTAGGAATCTATAGTTACCATTGCATTTAACATGGGCACCATTTTATTACAATAAGTAGAGCTAATACTATTTCCCTCTAAAATTAGTTATGAACACATATTCACTGGTTTATGATGAATGCACATGTTAAGGAATCAACTTACCCGCTTCATTGCCGGAAACAATGGAGTAAACAATACTCTGATTGATGGCTGCAGCAGAAATTACACCGACCATGGTTCCTCTGGTTGCAAGTTCACTTACTGGAGGAGGTCTGCAGATTTAGAGTAAATGATTTAGAGACGATGATTTACTTTTATGGTCCATTCTCATATCATTGAGTTTTGAATTTAACAACAGATAATTTAAACATGGTATATGTATGCGCATATAACACATTCATGTGCCAACATAATGCACCCGTCCCAAGACGGGTTCAATACCATGCAAATGCTCTTGTTTTAGAGTGTCTCCCTCTTAATTTAGGCTAAAACATATGGTTGTTGTTGTTATTGTTAAGTGGCGCCAAATTGGTTCTGATGCATGGCGACCCTGTATAGGGTTTTCGAGGAGCGACTGGTGAACTTAAACTGCTGAACTTGCATTCAAATTGACTTTTCAGTCCAGCACATTGTACTCTAATATCTACTAAATGTTGCATAACACTCTTTTTACTGGTCTCTTAAACAATATCTGGATTAAAAGTAATAGATGTATACTATTGGTTACCTGAACTGTTTAAAATAAAATGTTGCTCTAGTGTTTTGTTAAATATATTAAAGGAAATGATTCCAAATGTCTCTATCTCATTCTTATTTTTGCCTAACTGTAAAACTCTTAACTGTATAAAAATATTTGAATAGATAACTTGTCATAACATTTACCTCTCTAAATTGAATTACTTATTTGCTTTACTTTAACAAGGGCATGACCTCAGTACTATAACATTATTATGTGTTGTCTTCCTCAAAAGGTATGTTGAAGTTCTAACCTCTGCAACCAGTGAATGTGACCTTGCTTGGGGAAATTGGGTTTTTCCTTGGATATTTTTTCATTTAAATTGACAAATTAGACCATGACAAGATGAGTCCTAATCCTAACTCTGTCTGAGTGGCATCTTATAAAAAAGAAAGATCATCACTGAAGCTGAAGCAGACACACATGGGGAAGACAGAATGCAAGGGTCCTTCTACAAACCAAAGAATTGAACAAAACAAAAAAACACCCAGGGTTTCTAGAAAATGAGGGAGACAAGGGAAAACGTTCCCTAGGAACCAGTGGAAAGAAAACTTAGCCCTGTCATTGCCCTGAATCCAGACTGCTAAATCAGACCTATGAGAAAGAAAAAGAAAAAAAAAAAAAATCTGGTTTTTAAATCCAGCCCTACAAACCAGACAGGTATCTATCTAATATTAAAAAATATATTTTCAAAGGCACATTATTTTATTCTCACAATTTCAATTTTATTTCCAAATGTTGGTCCCTCATAAATCAAAGAGAAATGATCACTCTATTATAATTTATAACAAATAGTTTCTGTCAACTGGCTTTAATAGAATTAGAAAATTATTAAATAGTGGTTTTTAACAATCGAAGGTTTTAACAATATCTCTGGCATCTTTTTCTAGTTCAGTCTCTCTGATTATTACATCCGGTTTCCATAAGCGTTAGCTACTATTTTCAGGCCAGTAAGACAAATACTAAGGAGCTCTGGTAGCGTAGTGGTTACGAATCGGGCTGCTAACCTCAGGGTCAGCAGTTTGAAACTACCAGCTGTTCTGCAGGAGAAAGATGAGGCTTTCTGTTCCTGTAAAGATTTACAGCCTCAGAAACCCTGTACAGGGTCACTATGAGTCAGAGCCAACTCCATGGCACAGAACAACAACAACAAAGACAAGTACTACTGCCATTTCTTTTATAACATTTCGTGGTAGTTTTCTTAAAGCTTACTTCTTTCAGTGTTACTCTTTATTTTTATCTCTGTCCTCTCAGTTGTTCTAATTTGGATAAGAAGATTGTGAAGATTGTTTTATACCTTTAATGAAGTATTTTATGATAAACCCTAAATTACCTATTATAATCTGAAAAATTAATTACGTATGGCTCATTTACAAACATCTTATCCAAATTATCTAAATTGCTATGTTCTTTATCAGTATACTTTTCTTTCTTGAGTGACTGGTTCCTTTTGATAGCATGTTCAATGTAAGTGAGATGAAGGTCTGTCCTTTTGTCCTTCTCAATGCTTGCGCTGAGATTTTAGATAAACTAGGTCTTAATTTAATTTTCTCTTTTTCTAGAACTTCTAAAGTTTTAAATCAAAATGTTCCCACTAATTAAGAGAGCACTTTGTTGTTGTTGTTAAGTGCCATTGAGTCAGTTCCGACCCATACCAACCTTGTACAGGGTTTCCAAGAAGCAGCTAATGAACTTGAACTGCTGACCTTGCAGTTCAAATGACTTTGCAGTCCAGCGCATTAAACCATAGCCCCACACCAGGACTCCAAGAGAGCACTTAGGTTAGTAAAAGATACAGTTGCCTAGGTAAACTTCTGTAAAGGAAAAAATTCTAAGACATCACAGTTTTATTCTACAAAATTTCAAAATGGCAAAATTGCCTTTTTTATTCTACAAAAAAAGACAATTTTGCCATTTTGAAACTATATGATAGTTGTTTGTATTGTTTTTAAATGCCATGAAGTCAGTTCCAACTCATTGTGATTTTATATATGGTTTCCAAGGAGCGGCTACTGAGTTTGCACCAGCAATTTTGTAGTTAGAAGTACAGTGCTGATCCTACAATGCCACACCAAGGCTCCACTATGGCAGTTGTTGATGTTGTTGTTATTAACTGTTGTCTAATCAGTTCTGATTCATAGTGATGCTATATAGGGTCTACGAGGAGCAACTGGTAGGTTTGAACCACTGACTTTGTGGTTACAAGTCAAGGATTTACCCTATATCACCACACAGGACTCCAGAGGTGGGATACATTACCCTTAATTCCACCATGACCTTGATCTAACGTACAGGAGAATCCCAAGGGTGTAGCAAGCACCATCATTTATCTCACAAGATATAAAAGGAGAAACTTGAGCAGACAAATCAGAGCCCACTACCACCAAAGCAGTAGGGCAAGGAGTGGAGCACATCATCTGGGTCTGGAGCCCTAGCACTGTAAAACTCCTAGATCCATGGAATGACTAATACCAAGACACACAGAGATCACCAAGGAATGTTAGGGCTACAGATGCTGAAAAGAGACACCGACCTTTCCCCAGAATGAGTGCTCTGCATTTGGACTTCAATCTAGTCTCCTAAACTGGGAAGGAAGAAATTTCTGTTTGTTAAACTCATCCACTTGGTGGTATTTCTGTTATAGCAACACAAGACAGCGAACACAGAATTTGGTACTGAGGATGCGGTGCTGCTTCAGTACCCTAAACTATAGAGGCAGTTTTAGAATTAGGTATTAAGCAAAGGCTGAAAGAATACTAAACCACCTAAATAGCAAAAGCCTTGATTGCCTAGAAGAAACTGGTGGAATTATGTTTGCCAAGAGCAATTCTGGTGAGGGTTCAGAAGGAAGTGAAACTGTAAAATTGGAGACAACATAGCTGGTAAGTGAGAAGTAGTGGTAGAGACACTGTAGCACAGAATCAGAGGACTGACATAAGACTGCACAGAAACCAACCCCATAGCGCCAGAAAGCTGAGTGCCTTCCTGGTGGAGTGGGGAACCTTCGGGCACTTGGTGAAGTTACCATATGGAGTGGTTCACATGTCAAAGAACTGAAGGCAACTTCTGATTCACAGCTAGCAATGAACCATAGCCCTCAATACAACATATTGAGGCCACCTTAAAGACTGCCACAAATAAATGGGGCTTGCAAACAAACACATAAGTTTGGAGTTGAACTCTTCCCCATTAGAACCTCAGGTGAGAGCCCAGTATTAGCAGCACCGTCATTGCAACCTTGTGAGATACTATGAAGCAGAGACTACTGGAAAACCATGCCTGAATCTCTGAGCCACATAAATGGCTAGATAATAAATGTGTGCAGTTTTAAATCAGTAAGTTTCTGTTATATATCAATAGGCAACAAATACACATGCAGTGGATATTACAGCCATTAATTATTGTTAATATATTGTATGTCTGGTTACATAAAAGTTATTAAAATTTTGGTGCAAGAAAAATATTTTTGTTACATTCTGGGATAATTTTTAAAAAATGGAAGTCATTTTTCTTTCTTTTTTTAAAGTATATATTGCTTAAATTGTATATTTGTCTATCACATTAGTACATGAAATGACAGCTAAATTGTATACTCTCTATAGTTAATCTGCTTCTCAAAGTTTATTAAGTATAGAAACACAATGTCGCAGCTAATGTACTTTTAGCTCTTAAATTACAAAAATGGTAACAATTATTTCAAATACTAAGACAATCATTTTGTGAAAATTTTTTCTACCTCAACTGCGAAATCAAAATGGAAATAATTAATACTAGAAAAAGCAACTGGCATAATTGGAGAAACAATTTAAAGTCTTCCACTCAATTTAAAACACACCACTAAAAGCATTTAAAATTGTATTTGTTAGTAAATGCTTAAAATGGATTTACTTCTAGACAAAACATTGTCTTATTAACCTTTGTCTTGTTCTGACACACTTCTTACTATCAGAATAAAACAAAAAACTATAAAAATGCAATTATCTCCTGGCTAGAATTAAATGAACCTCTAGGATAATGAGCATTAAATTATAAAATCTCAATCCTTCTTCATTTATTGCCAGGCAGGACCCATTTTATTTTTATTTTATGCCCTGGAAAATACCAGTTACATGATTGGGACAAATTACATAATTTGTTTAAAGCCACATATAACTTGAGTACAAAATGGAAAGGTAGGTGTAAATCAGAATCCATAAAAATAGATGCACAAATAGGCTAGAACAATAACAATTAAATAAAGTGGGCTGGGCATAGATTAATAGAGACACTGATGTAAGTAATTAAAAATAGCATTCTATACAAAAAAGCTAACTGCTATGTGACACTGCATGTCTACTTTGATTTTTCAGTCAAAATAGGAAATTAAGTTTTATATAAATGCTATGAATTTTTATATTGTGATAAGCATTGCAAATTTCTTTTTTAAAGATCAACTATGGCAAGCTTCGACCTACAGACATGCAACTTTTGATTTTCAGATAAGCTATCTGTCATGTGTCTTCCAGTTCTAACATTCTGTGCTTGATATCATGGGATTTATTAATGTGATCTCCTCATGCTGAATTTAATAAAAATCTATTGTTTAATTCCAGAAGCAATAAATTGATGACCAAATAAAGGATTTCTTAGAAATGTTCTTTTTAACAAATGTTTCTTCTGTTATTAATTAATGTTATTAATATAAAAAGCAATTTAACTTTTAGCACATTATTCAAAATGAATATCTACTGAGTGTCTTAAGTAAAAAAATCCAAATTTTCAAAGCTAGACTTCTTGCTTATATAATTGACAAAAGGTCAATTCAATGAAAGGGGCACTTGAAACACACCAGGATTAATGATGAAATTAAGCAGTTTCACGGATAAGATCTCAGAGTTAAGAGAGCAACTGGATTCCCACAACTCTAGACATGAATTACTATGACCATGTAAAAGAAAATGGGAAATGAATCTTCAAACTGGAGAGACCAATGGATTCACTTTATAAAATGGGTTCAGAGTGGGCCTAAACCAAAAGCTCTTGTACAAGGCTTTAACTGAACTGGATTGATTCCTAAGTGTTCTGACATACTCCTGATGGCCATGGAGTTCCTCTTCATCGCCAAGAGCAATAATGAGGGCTTTACAGTACATTTTTAATAAAATGTAGTTTTTGATAAAAATTCTAGGATTTTCTCAGCTAACACTTAAATAAAAGCTTAAGTAATGTTTTAATTTAAAACACCCATTATGATAAATACTAATTTTAAATTTTATTATCATATTAATTTTAATGTTTGCATTTCACTTACCTCTCTTAAATTTTTGTATGTAAAAAAGTTATACTTTAGAAGAAAGGAAATTAATCAAAATTTCCCCAAATCTATTATGAATTGTTATAAATTAATATTTGAAGATGAAAGACATGCATCATAGAGAAATTAACTGCTATAGAATTACATGTAAAACTAATACACCAGACTGTTCCTTCTTGTTGTTATGAAGTGCCGTTGAGTCGGTTTCGACCAATAAGCGACCCTGTATAGGGTTTCCTAGGAGAAGCTGGTGAGCTTGAACCACTGACCTTGTAGTTCGAACGGCTTTGCAGTCTGGCGCATTAACCTACAGTGCCACACCAAGACTGTTCCTTAGGAAGACAAAAACTAATTCATAGATATTCCCTTAATATTTCCACTTGACTTTTCATAAATAGAGATTGTAATGAATCTATTTCAATTAAATAGATTTTAACATATCAGAGTTGTCTTAATAATGACCATACACTAACACAGGAGAATTTGCAGTTTAAATGTAAGACCTAATCATTTTCACAGTAAACAGATAAAACAATTATTCTACAATTTAAAACCTACTTTTATTGTTGGGTTCAAGAAGTAACAATAAAAGTAAATGCTGTGTGCATGGAATAAAGCTCCTAATTATTTTAAATGTCATGCGGTTTAGGATTATAAAAGTATTGAAAATAGATGCAATATAAGTTTCACTGTGGTTCAATCTGGCTCTATTGCTTTCTTTCTACTGAAAGAAAAATCTAATTTATTTTGACACATTTGAATTCAATATATTTGCAAATCAGTACCAATTAAGAAACTGCCTTTATATCTACTATGATAGAATTTTATGAAGATGGAATGGGGGGAGGGAAAGAAAACACCCACTGGAACTCCTATTATTTGCAACCTTGGAGTAATTGCATCAGAGTGATCTAATTTAACATATTTAACTAAGAAAAACAGTTTTAAAAAGACATAAATCAGACGAGCGATGCCAGCTCTCCCAGGATTTTTAGGATGAATTCTAGATAAGAAAATTAACAAGGGGCTAAATGTTTCAACACTGCTTTTTATATCTTTTCTAAAAAAGATATGAGTTTGCTTTAGATTGTTCTGTTCAGACCCCTGAAATATCTTCCCCTTGAAGATATATAAACTGATGTTATAAGTAGTAAACTGTTTCTCAAGTTCATAAAAGAAGTTCAAAAGTAAGACTCCAATCTTGAGTTTTATTATATGTAATGTTCTTCTTCAGAGTCCTGGTGTAATGCTGCAGGTTAATGCAGTGGACTGAAAATCGGTTTGAACTGCCAGGTTGGCAGTTTAAGCTCACCAGCCACTACCCAAAAACCCTATACTGGATCGCTGTAACTCCAAACTGACTCAATGGCACTTGAAAACAACAAAATATGTTCTAACTAATACAGTTTATTATAAATCATTTTCACTCAGTGTTTCTCAAACTATAAATTCATCAGAATCAGCTGAAGAAAGAGTAGCATTGTGAGATTCCCTGGCATCATGCTCAAAGATTCTGATTCAGTAGGTACACTGGGTCAGGCCCAGGGATGCCATTTGTACAAGTCTGCCAGGTGACTCAGCTTCTGGTTGCTAGACAACACTGATGTTGGCAAATAATGGATTGCTCTTTTCCTGCTGCCTTACTCCTTCATTCTCTTCCCACTTACTTCATTCACCATTTTTGCTCTGAAGGCCTACAGCAAGGGATGTCCACTCAACTGATGAGAACTAAGTTAAGGTCACTTTCCTATGAATCTGACAGTGTTTGAAATCTGACTCTGCTACTTGCTAGCCATGAGGTCTTGGGAAAATTGCTTTCTTTATTTTGCAAATGGGGATATTACTTACTTTCAGTAGGTTGTTGAACATGTTAAAAAGATTATGTGCATAAAAAGCTTTCATATGCCTGGCATATAGTAGATGCTCCAGAAATCATAAGAAGCAATGGATGTAGGGAGTTCTCCATCATTTCCACACAACTGATTAAAGACATTAAGAGTGCTGGTGGGTGTCCTCATGTGGTGCTGCAACAGTCACTGCTACAATAAGCAGTTCAAACTCACCTGCTAGTTGCTTCTTAGAAGCCCTCTACTGGGTTGCTAGGAGTTGAAACCAACTTGACAACACATAACAACAACAACAAAAGAGTAAGCATTAGGGTAGAACTAAGGATTAAGGATGTCCCCTCCTTACTTGAGAGTGTGACTCATATCACCATCCCTAGTTTCCCTAGGGGGAGTGATCTGAGTCCAATATATAGGAAGGCTTTAACAAAGTTTGATATGTTGCCCTGAATCTTGCATCTGGCTCATTAGGCTGATCTCATGTTAGTGGGATTTGCAGTTTATCTTCTGACAGAATCCAATTCAGCAGCACCGCAAGCCTCGTGTTTTAACAGCCTTTCATCTAACCTGCCTATTTGGGTTCCTCATCTCCTGAGGATGAGGAGAATCCTCAAGACTCACCTCTGAACTACAGATTTGGGACTTTGTTTGCCTCCACAAATGTTGTGAACTATTTCCTTTGATAGTTGCAAGTTCTTGAAGAATCCGGGATCATGAATAGGGGTGGGGTGGGGTGTTGTTTGCTATCAAGGATTATGGATTGGAGTAACATGTTGGAAAATAGGACATTTGAGATAGTTTAGATCTCCACTTTCTAGGGAGCAAACTTGTACTGATCTTTCTTAAAGAAATTGTCCATGCACATGGCTTGATGAAAAGGTTAAATCAGACATGGTTGATTTAGCAAATAAAAACTGGCTGTAATGATGGTATTTACAAACTAGAAACATCTCCAAAAAATTTTTGATATTTTAACTAATTTCTATATAGGATGAAACTTTTCTCCTATATAGATGAATTGTTACATTTGGGACTTTTAAAGGACACAAGGGTAAACTTGTAATTATTATTTTCTACTGGTCACTATGGAGTCCTGGTTGTTGTTGTTAAGTGCCATCGAGTCGGGTCCGACCCATAGCGACCCTGTACAGGGTTTCCGAGGGTGTAAATCTTTACGGGAGTAGAAAGCCTCATCTTTCTCCCGCGGAGCGGCTGGTAGTTTCGAACCGCTGACCCTAAGGTTCACAGCCGTATAGTACTGTATTATAAACACTGGGCTGGCTGTTCAAATACATAAGGTGCTTCTTGTAAACCTTATACAGGGTAGCTATGAGTTGGAATTGACAATATGGCCCTTAGCAACAACAACAACTGGTCACTATGTTCTTTATCTCTAGGAAGGAGATACTCATGTAATTTTTGGTACTACAGGATAAACACTGGACTGGTAATAACAATGTTGGTGGTTCAAACCCACCAACTGCTCCTTGTAAATGTTATACAGGGTTATTATGATTTTGAACAGACTCGATGGCACTTAACAACAACCAATAAAATTTAAAATTTTATTAATATAGCAATACAAATACCAATGACAGAATAAAAACTGTAGAACATTAAACATTGCAATTTCCTCTACTTTTAACAGCTGAATGAACAAGCTCACAGATAACAGAAATAAACATCAAGTACTGCCAGAATTTATAGAAAAATGACAAATCATATTTCATAAAAAATGAAAGAAAGAGAGCAAACACGTATAATTATGTATCTCATTTAGGGAAAAGGTTATGTAGTCAGTATTCAATAACTTAGAGCAGAGAGTTTTATCACTATCTTCATTTCTATTTATAATTTTATTTTTATAATTTTATAATTTTATTTTTATATTTTATAATTTTATTTCTATTTATAATTTTATTGCTTCATTTCTATTTATAATTTTGCTCATTATGTTGTATTAACACATTGTTTCTAAATTTACATTTTTTTATGACCAGGATAACCATAAACAAATTATTCTATAAAACCACTCAGTTATTAAGCTAAAGCCAAAGGAACTATGGTGGCTTGTGAGTTGCTGTGATTCTGAAAGCTATGCCACTGGTATTTTAAATACAAGCAGGGTCACCCATGGTAGACAGGCTTCAGATGAGCTTCCAGACAAAGACAGACTAGGAAGAAGGAGTGATGAACTACTTCCAAATATTTAGTCACTGAAAATCTTATGAATAGCAGAGAAACACTGTCAGATATAGTGCCGTAAAATGAGCCCCTCAGGTTGGAAGGCACTCAAAATGAGACTGGGGAAGAGCTGCCTCTGCAAAGCAGAGATGACCTTGATGACACGAATGGAGTAAAGCCCATGGGAAAAAAGCTCACAGGACCTTCATTTGCTGAGAAACAGCTGTTAGCATCCATTGAAATGGGAACATGGAATGTACAAAGTATGAATCTGGGAAAATTGGAAGTTGTCAAAAATGGAATGGATCACATAAACTTAGGCATTAGTGAACTGAAATGGACTGTATTGTCCAGTTTGAATCTTTTGACCACATGGTTTACTATGACAGAAATGACAAATAGAAGAGGAAAGGTGTTGCATTCATTGTCAAAAAGAACATAAACAGATCAGTCATGAGGTACAACGCTCTCTGTGATAGGATAATATCCATGCACATACAGCCTGGAGTCCTGGTGTGGCGCTGTGGGTTAACGCACCAGACTGCAAAGCCATTTGAACAGCAAGGTCGGTGGTTCAAGTTCACCAGTCATTCCTCGGAAACCGTGTACAGGGTCGCTATGGGTAGGGATCAACTCCAGGGCACTTAACAACAACAACAACAGGGAAGCCCAGTTAATACCACTAATATTCAAATTTATGCACCAACCACAAAAGCCAGTGAGGATGACATGGAAGAATACTACCAACTTCTTCAATATGAAATTGATCAAACATGCAATGAAGATGTATTGATCATTACTGGTGGATAGAATGCAAAGGTTGAGAACAAAGAGGAAGGATCAGTAGTTGGAAAATATGGCCTTGGTGATAGAAATGGTGCTGGGAACGCTTGATAGAACTCTACAAATTCAGTGATTTGTTCAATTCAAATACCTTCTCTAGACAGCATAAGAGATAGCTATACATATGGAACTTACCAGTTGGAATACATAGAAATCAAATTGACTCCATCTGTGGAAACAAACGATGGAAAAGCTCCATATCATCAGTCAAAACAAGGCCAGCGGCAGACTGTGGAAGAGACCATCAATTACTCATATGCAAACTCAAACTGAAGCTGAAGAAAATGAAAACAAGTCCTCAAGAACCAAAATATGACTGTGAATAAATCCCACCTTAATTTAGGAATAATCTGAAGAACAGATTAATGCATTAAACACTAAAGACCGAACCAGAAGAGTTGTGGGATGACATCATACATGAAGAAAGCAAAAAGTCATTAAGAAGACAAGAAAGAAGGAAAAGTTCAAAACCGATGTCAGAAGAGACTCTGAAACATGTTCTCCAGGGTAGAGATGCTAAAGCAAATGGAAGAAATAAGGATGTACAGAGCTGAACAGAAAACTTCAAAGATCAGATAGAGAATAAAGCCAAATACTACAATAAAGTGCACAAAGATCTGGAATTAGAAAACCAAAAAGGAATGCTCAGCATTTCTCAAGCTGGGAAAATGAAGAAAAAAATGTAGGACTCAACTTTCATTATTGAAAGATTCTCTTGGCAAATTATTGAATGATGTAGAAAGCATCAAGAAAAGATGGAAGGAATACAAAGTCACTGTACCAAAAGGAAATTGTTAATGTTCAGCCATTTCAAGACGTAGCATACGATCAAGAGCCAATGATACTGAAGGAGAAAATCTAAGGTACATTGAAGGAATTGGCAAAGAACAAGGCACCAGGAATTGATGGAATAAAATTTGATATCTTTCAAAAAACTGAGGCAGCACAGTAGGCACTCACTCATCTCTGCCAAGAAATTTGGAAGAAAACTATCTGGCACAAAAAGATTCATATTTGTGCTCATTCCAAAAAGAGGTGACCCAACGGAATAGTCAAATCATCAGACAATCTCTTTGATATCTCATGCGAGTAAGGTTTTGCTGAAGGTAATACAGAAATGGCTACAATCATACACTGACAGAGAACTTCTAGAGGTTCAAGCCGGATTCAGAAGAAGCTGTGGAGTGAGAGATATCATTGCTGATGTCTGATGGATCTTGGCTGAAAGGAGAGAATATTAAAAAGATGTTTACCTGTGCTTTATTGACTATGCAAAGGCTTTCAATTGTTTGGATCATGACAAGCTATGGACAACACTGCAAAGTATGAGTATTCCGAAACACTTAATTGTGCTCATGAGGAATCTGTACCTGGACCAGGAGGCAGTTGTTTGAACAGAACATGGGAACACTGAATGGTCTAAAATTAAGAAAGGTGTGCGATAAGGTTATATTCTTTCATCATACTTATTGAGCCTGTATGCTGAGCAAATAATATGAGAAGCTGGGTTCTATGAAGAAAAACGTTTCATCAGGATTGGAGGAAGACTCATTAACAACCTGTGATATGCAGATGATACAACCTTGCTTGCTGAAAGTGAAGAAGACTTAAAACATTTACTGATGAAGATCAAAAAACACAGTTTTTTGGTATGGATTATATCTCAATGTAAAGAAAACAAAAATCCTCACCACTGGACCAATAAACAACATTCTTATCAATGGAGACAGATTGAAGTTTTCAAGGATTTCATTCTTTTTGGATCAACTATCAACACTCACAGACGCAGCAGTCAAGAAATCAAATGATGTATTGTATTAGGCAAATCTGCTACACAAGACCTTTTTAAAGTGTTGAAGAGCAAAGATGTCAGCTTAAGGACTAAGGTGCACCTGACCGAAGCCATAGTATTTTCAATAACCTCATATGCATGTTAAAGCTGGACAGTGAATAAGGAAGACCCGTAGAAGAATTGGCACTTTTGTGTTATTGTGTTGGAGGAGAATACTGAAAGTGCCATGGGCTGCCAAAAGAACCAACAGATTGGTACTGGAAGAAGTACAGCCAAAGTGCTCCTTGAAGGCCAAGATGGCCAAAATTCGTCTCTCATACTTTGGACATATTATCAGGAGGGAGCAGTCACTGGAGAAGGATATCATGTTTGGTAAAGTGGAGGGTCAGAGAAAAAGAGGAAGGCCCCCAACAAGATGCATTGGCCAAGTGGCAGCATCAATGGACTCAACCGTGGTAATAGTAGTGAGGTTGTCCCAGGATCAGGCAGTGTTTTCTTGTGCTGTGCATTCAGTCTCTATGAGTCGGTACCAATTCAATGGCACCGACTCAACAACAACAACAGCAACAACAGTATAATACTTTTCCAGAACATGCAAGTGGATAACTGACTGAAAACCATTAATCAAATATGAACATATGTTAACCATGAAAGTGTACTATACATACCTCCAATTCCAGAAGTGTCATTAATTGACTCTCCATGTTTCTGTGCTCTAAAATCTATTGGTGTGTTTGTACCTAGTGAAGTCTCCTACATAATGTCTTAGAATATCAGAGATGTTTAGGCAGGTACACTCCTGGGATATATAACTCTCCTCTGATAGCTGACTGTAGTTTGAGGACACCCAAAAATCTTATCAAACCTCTTTGTAATATGACAACTGTCTAAAATGCTTTAATACACTGAGGAAGGTTAGAATAAACCAAGAAGAATAAAAACAGCTAAAACCATGATTAACATTTTTGCTGATGAAACTAAAGATTAAAGTCTCCCAAGTACAACAACCTTGGACTTTAAGAATACACGAAACAATACAACTCACATCCTAGCATATTAATGTTGTTGATAAATGCCACTAAGTCAATTCCGACCCATAGCGACCCTGTAAAGGGTTTCCTAGGAGTGGCTGGTGAGCTTGAACCGCTGACCATGCAGTTCAAATGTCTTTGCAATCTGGTGTATTAACCCACAGCACCACACCAGGACTTCAACATATTATTAGTTATCCCCTATGGTGGTGAAGTAGTTAGGAATTGGGCTGCTCAAAGTCTGCAGTTTGAAACTACCAGCTGTTCCGCGGGAGAAAGATAAGGCTTTCTGCTGCCGTAAAGATTTTCAGCCTCAGAAACACTGTATAGGGTCAATATGAGTTGGAACCGACTCCACAGCACTTAACAACAACAACAAACCCTAATGTAACTATGAAATTGTTTCTGGAAACATCTGTGATCAAAATCAGTTTGAACCCGATCCAGAGCATGTACAGAAGCTCTAAACCTGACCAGGTTCATCAGGGCACACAGTTAAATCCATCCCATAATAAGCAATCATCCAAGATGCCCTTGAGGTGGAATTCATCTTTCAGAAATGCTGCCTAATTACCCAATTACCATAGTCCCTCTCAACTGGGCAAATTCCAGGAAGAAGCTCCCAGTTTCTTTGTTCCTCATTATCATAGCAAAAGGTATAATTGCCCTGTTGGAAATTTTCTTAGACAAACAGGAACTCTCTCCACTTGCAAGGCACTTTTGGCTTTCTTAAATAAATTCGTTGCCTACATGAAAAACTCAATCTTTAGGTTCCTTATTTTTACTTAGCAGAGAAGGAACCTTACTTTATAAAATGGCGCTTCAGTGACACCCTTCTTCCCTCTCTTACCTCTTTCACAGTGCAGTGTGTCTTAAAGGCTGATCTGGCCTTGCCCTGCTTTCTCCTAATTTCTCTCACACAGGCATTGTTCTCTAGCCATTCTTGCTGGTTAAATCTCATCTTGAAGTCTGTTTCTTAAAGGACTTAAAACTAATACAAAGAGGCTTCAAAAAGTTTGTGGAAAAAGTCATTATCTCTTTCGTTTGTTAACTGAACCTTTTGAAACTTCCTTGTACAGGGCTGTAACAGGATTAGAGAACAGTGGATATTTTGAATGACATAGAGTTCAATAAAATTAATCTTGAGTGTTTACGAATTTAAAAGTTCTAGTTAAACTAAAGATGAATGTAATACATATTAATATAAAGCCTTTTGACATATTAATTAATGCATATATACACATACACACACACTGGAATTTAAGTCAAACGTTTTACTTTTAGGGTTCCAGTACATATACACTTGAGTTTATGCTAAATAAAATGCATTTAATTATGTCTCTGCAATCAGTGGAGAGCTGCAGACAAGTTTTCTCAGTACTTTTGTTTTTTTTTTTGCTCTGGTAGCATAGTGGTTACGAATCGGGCTGCGAGCTTCAAGGTCAGCAGTGTGAAACTACCAGCTGTTCCATAGGAGAAAGATGAGGCTTTCTGCTCCTGTAAAGATTTACAGCCTTGGAAACCCTGTACAGGGTCGCTATGAGTTTGAACCAACTACACGGCACATAACCACCAACCACCACACTTAGTTAAGTCTCCTTAGGGTTTCTTCAAAAAGCAAACAAGTCCAATCAAACATTGGCTTCTGAGGGGCTATGCTGGGCCAGTTAAATTCAAGGCAGAAAGGTGAGTTCAGAAGGTTCTGACAACTGTTTTTAAGGATCCCAAAGGGTTAATTTTGTGAGTTGTTTTTTTCGAAGGGCACAATTAGATCATGGGGAATTATTATGAAGACGTTTTAAAGTTAAAAACTACAATGGTGAAAACAAGGCCAGGAGAGTTGTATCAAAACATTTTTTTTTTCCATCACGACAATGTGTCATTCAAGAGTAGCAGGGGTGGTCCTCAGAAAATTTCACTGGGAAACCTTATACCATCTACTCTGCATCGCTTTTTATTCCCCCAACTCATAGGACATTTCAAAGGAACATGACTTGACTACCTTGAGGATGCCAAAACTGTAGTTTTAACGTGATAGAAATCAAAGAGCAGGAGGAAAGAGAGATGGAAACACTGCTTTCAGAAGTTGCTAGACCTACATGGAGGATATTGTTGAAAAACAATAGCTTCATATTTTGAAGTTTTTAGTTAAGATTTTTATGATTTTGTAGCAAAACTTTTTAACTTCTCCTCATGTAGCAATAAATAGACAGATCTGTAGCACACAACAACAAACAATAATTTAATGTTGGATTTCTCTAATCCTTGTTACAAAGTTGGCTGAAATCTATTTTAAAAACACAGTGGTATTCATTCCTTTTCCATCTTCGAATAAGTGAATACTAAGAAGTTACACAGAAACACATACACAATACACACAGGTATGTGTTGCTTAGCACCCAAAATACACTCTGTGATAAAGGACACTGTGAGATTTGGATGTTCTGTAAACACTGTATTCAAAACTTATGACAAGTCAGTTCCTCTTGTCCTTGTCACCTTTGCCACTGCTGCCACCACAACCACTGCTGTAGTGGCAGGAGAAGAGTGAGAGGAAGCAAGGGGGCATAGGAAGAGTGTGCCCACCAGCTACTGCCACCTGCCCACTGCACAAAGCCTAAGAGCCCGTGCCCAGAACTATGTCCCCTGCCTCATCTACTGTGTCCCACTCACGGCCTAGTGCTGAAATAGTCCAGGTTTAGGGTCTTTAATAAAACCATTAAGAGAAAACATAGACAAAGGAAAGCAGAGATGCTTTCCCTTTAAAAGAAAAACAATCTTATAGGATCAGGGATTTATATGTAGCTGTTGTTAAGTACCATTGAGTCGATTCTGACGCATAGCGACCCTGTATAGTGTTTCCAAGGAGTAGGTGGTGAGCTTGAACTGCCAACCTTGCAGTTCAAATGGCTTTACAATCTGGCACATTAACCCACAGTGCCACACCAGGACTACATTACATGTAGTTAGAGTCATCCAAATACACATTAAGTGATGTTTAAAATGCAGGTACAGAGACAGATGTATGGAGAATCATTTATTTTTCAAAAAGAAATACACTGATAATCATAAGTAGCTTCTCACTATTCAGTTATTCAAAGGTTGAAGGCAGTGAATTCCCCACCACTGTGTTTGTAACATAGATTTTAGCCCACTTTGTAAGAAGGATGACATTGATGGTGGAGGTTATGTGCTGTGGAGTTGGTTCTGATTCATAGCGCCCCTGTATTGCGTTTCTGAGGCTGTAAATCTTTACTGGAGCAGAAAGCCTCATTTTTCGTCTATGGAATGGCTGATAGTTTCAAACTGCTGACCTTGAAGTTAACAGCCCAACATGTAACCAGTACGGTATCAGAGCTCCTAGGATGACATCAGAGAAATGGGTTTTCCTAGAGAGTTGTTAGTGGATTTGAACTGTATATTAAGTTAATATACAGGTCTCCTGTATATTAAGAGTGCTGCTGTTTGTTGGTAAGTATCATGAAGTCAGTTCTGGCTCACAGTGACCCTGTACAGGGTTCCTAAGAAATATCCGGTGAGTTTGAATAGCTGACCTTGCAGTTAGAAGCATAGTCCTTTTCCTACAGCACCATAGCAGGACTCCCTAGAATAAAATTGTTGTTGTTAAGTTCTGTCAACTCATAGTGACCCTGTATATAGTTTCCGAGGAGTGGCTGTTGAGTTTGAACTGTTGACCTTGTGGTTCAAACTGACCTTATTGTCAAGTGCTTATCCTATAATGCCATACCCGAACTGCATATAGATATAAAGCAGTTTTTTTAAGTGCTTGGATGGAAGTAACTAAACATTTTTATTAGAATACCCATATAATATAGGGAATAATTGTTTTTGTTGTTGTTAAGTACCATCGAGTCAGTTCTGACCCATAGCGACCCTGAACATGGTTTCTGAGGCTGTAAATCTTTACAGGAGCAGAAAGCCTCATCTTTCTCCCACGGAACAGCTGGTAGTTGTGAACTGCTGACCTTGCAGTTCGCAGCCCAATTTGTAACCAATATGCTACCAGAGCCCCTTGGTTCTATATCACTGTTAAAAAAAGAAAAGAAAAGAAAAACTTAAAATTACCTAGGGAAGACTTTGAGATGCTTCAACAACAAATACTAAAGAAATATAATATCTATCAGAGGTTTGTTTCGAAACAAAAAGGAAGAAGTAGAAGAAGAAACTAAGGATTTGAAGCATGAGAAGTTTCTCAGACATTAAAATTATTAACATACAAGTATGCTTGTCAAAAAGAAAAGAATAGAGAGAGAAGAATGATTTACAAAGATAAAGTTTTGTTACATTTTTGATTGTGTGTTTTATGTATTAGTTTCTTAGGGCTGCCATAACACATTAGCACAAATTGGATCGTTTAAAACAATAGTAATTTCTTATTCAGAGATCTGGAGGACAGAAGTCTGAAATCACGGTGTCAAAACGGCCAGGCTCTCTCTGAAGGTTTTAGGGGAAAATTATGCCTTTATCCTTTTCTAACTTTTTGTAGTTGTCAGCAATCTTTGGCTTTGTCTTGTAGCAAAATCACACTCCGTTCTCTGCCTCTGTTCTCACAAGTCTTCCCTGTCAGTTGTTTCTCTTT
>NW_006408521.1:6664478-6665322 GCF_000296735.1 Chrysochloris asiatica | reverse complement strand
TCTCTTTCCACAGATGTAGTCATTTTGATTTCTATGTATTCCATCTGGTGATGGTCTCAAAGTATTTGCATCTTGAAAGGACCTATCCTAAATAAGCTTACACACTAATATTCTGGGTAGACATGACATTTACCCCAGTAGTGTATGCTTCTAAATAGTTTGGATATTTATGTCCAATTATTGTGAAGAAAGGAATATTATACAATCTATAGAGAGTTATACACATTCAAAAGTTATAAGAAATCAGTACTTAATGGATAATGTAACTCAATATTCACTTAAAGACAAACAGAATAAGCAGATAATATTTTCTTTTTTTTCCCACTTAATCATACATATTGGTTTGAAGAGGTCATGAAATGAACTCAGTGAATCTTCTTCAACTATTATAACAGCCATGGAATGCAAGGAGAACCACAGAATTGTTGTCTTAAAAAATTGTTAATTTGGTCATTTAAAAAGTAAACATATATCCTTATAGAGCAAATTGTTTCCCATTATGAGATTCCTTCCACTTTAAAAAATCACTACAAGTCACACCAGAAGGAAAGAGTTTCAGTTCACAGGATGTGAGGAAAGACAGTCAAATCCATTTTTGCAATACAAAATATTCCAATATTGTGTATTATAAACAGGAAATAATGTGAGAAATTTCTCTTCTAATTAGGACAACCTAAATTATTTTGTCAAATATAGGGTGTCTTTGATAAATCTTGAAATATTTAGACAAACTTTTTTTCTTTCTTTCTTTCTTAAATGATTTATTGTGAATTATATGACAGTTTACATGGGAGAAAATTAGTTTTACATTCATTCTATTGTATATCGTCTCATTGCCATGGTT
>NW_006408521.1:6647133-6664018 GCF_000296735.1 Chrysochloris asiatica | reverse complement strand
TCCCTGTCTACTCTGTGTGTGGAGGGGGTGGGAATGATTCTTGCTGTAAGGACTTGTTCCCTCTTTTGAGCTACTGCTTCCATAGGTGTAGGAAACTTTTTTTTTTTTTTTTCAAAGAATCATTAGCAGAAAATAAGGACAAGTTTAATACACGTTAGGCAAACAGAGGCATAGCATGATTAAGAACGTGAATAGAAGGCTTCATTGTTTATTATACTGCTATTATCTAGCATCAGGTTAACAAATCAGCAAGTTGCTTCTTGAGTAAGTATTAAAGAACTTACTATAATGTTTATGATTTGTTGATTGCTATCATTTTATGCTTTTATAATTTTAGAAAGAGACATTGATAGGCTATTATTATAGTCCAGGAACAGATCAATTGCCAGTAGCTAAATTAATCAAGAAGTCCTGGTGTGATGCTGCAGGTTAATTCACTAGATTGCAAAGTCACTTTGAACCGCAAGGTCAGCGGTTCAACCTCACCCAATACAGGGTTGCTATGTGTTGGAATCAACTAAATGGCACTTAACACCAACAACAAATAAATCAAGTATTTTCAATTCTATAAAGGAATGATGGATTTTACCTTGCTGTCATGGCAGAACTAACACATTGGTTCAGTGGTGAGGAAACATTTCACCAGACAGTAAGTATCACCCCCCAAACCTAATTGACAGTGTTCACAAAGAAATTCAAACCAACCTTGGGGTCAAGTGCTTATCCTACAGTGCCACACCAGGAGATACTAATTAATGGCAGTCACGCGAAATTTAGCTTAAATGTCTAGAAGGTTTATTTTGCATAATGTGATGGTATTACACAATAAGCAAAAATCATTAGAAATAAAAGATAGTTATTTTGATGAAAATTGAAGATGCTTGGAATCAACTAGTCCAATGGACTAATGGAACATGTGAACACCAGTCTCCACGACCTGAAGACCAGAAAAACTAAATGGTGCTCAACGATCACTACCAACTTCTCTGAACAGGATCACATTAAAAGATTCAGGATAGAACGGTACAATGTGTGGATCAAAAATCAAAATTATTTAAATCAATACATAAATAAATGACCGGCTTACTTGTCAGAAAGAGATTGAATGATCACCATTCAGGTCTGGAAAGAAACACACCCTCTTTCAGCCAAGTATTAAATATGGGGAGCAACTTCCAGTTAAGCAGAAGATAGGTACATAGGTGAACAATTAGTAAGATGTGCTCTCTGATTGAAAATCAAAGGGGTAACATGTACCTAAGGACAAGGGCTAGAATGGATGGGAAGGTAGGTGGGTAGAAGAGAAATAGGAGCCACAGGGAGGAAACAGATAACTGTTGTTTCATGGAAGGAGTTGGGATTATTGAGATGAAGCAAAGTATATTATTTGCTGAATGTAAACCTGATGATCTTGTCTGTAAACCTTCAACCAATTCACAATAATAATTTTTTTAAAAAAAGGTATTTACTCTCATATTGCTATTTTAAAAATAATTTAACTAATTTGTCAATACATACTTACAATTAAAAATACTTCCTTTTCTATTCTCATCAGTTCACGTATTCAACAGAGTAATTTTTTTTTTTTTAACTAGAAACTACGTAATTTAAGACCACTACAGCATGTGGTACTGTGGGATAAAGTACTGGATAAAGCACTGGACTGGAAAGTCGGTTTGAACTGCAAGGTCAGTGATTCAATCGCACTAGGTGCTCCTTGAAAACTCTCTACAGGGTTGCTATGACTCAGAACCAACTTGATGCCACTTAACAACAGCAAATTGAAGTTTATAACATGACTTGTCAAAAATCAAAGTTTTATGTGTGAGAAAATGGTAGCTCTCTACCAACACTATTTCCTCTATATCTGCAGTACTAGTTATACGACTGGACTATAGCTACCCAGTAAGTAACAACATTTCTCAGACCTGATGTAATTAGATGTACATGACAGCCTAAACGTTCATGATGGAATGGGAGCTGAAGTGAAATTTGAGACCTCTGCCTCGCCTGATTAAGGAGGAATCTCTGGATGTAGACTTATTTTCCTTCTCCCTTTCCACTGATTAAAATAGAAACCCCTGAATAATCTTGCAGCATGATGTTGATTATGACAAACATGGGTTCATATTTGACTTCATGGAGAAGAATTATTCAACAGCCTGGTACATTCACCTTGGACACTCATGTGAGCAACCAACATATGTTTTTCCTTTGAACCTGTGAGTTTGGGGAACTTACTTGTGACAGAAACCTAACCTATTCTAAACAAAATGATCATGCAGTAAACAAAATCGTTATAGTACTTATATTTAATGGCCATTCAAATGCAAGAAAAACAACTGAATCTTGGGGTGGGGGTATATATGTGTACCAAGAATTCTAAGATAAATTAATGTTTTCTCTTTAAAACCTCTATTTAATATCTTCCCATTTGTTCATAATTAGCTTTCACTAAAGGATTCTGGTAATACAGGGATTATGAATGGGACTGTGAAACTCAAGGTCAGTAGTTTGAAACTACCAGCTGTTTCACAAGTGAAAGATGAGGCTGTCTGCTCCCATAAAGATTTACAGCCTCAGAAACCCTGTATAGAGTCACTGTGAGTCAGAACCATCTCCAGGGCACATTTCTACCACCACCACCATCTAGCTAATAACACAAGCTTTGTTGCCTTGGGAGTCCTGGTGTGTCACTGTAAGTTAATGTGCCACACTGAAAAGTCTTTTAAACTGCAAGGTCAGTGGTTCAAGCTCACCAGCTGCTGCTCAGAAACTCTATAAAGGGTTGCTATGGGTTGGAACCAACTTACTAAGATATTCAAATATCAATATTAAAATCAAATTCTTGAAATATAAAAAACATACTTCAACCCATAATGCTACCTATCCTAAATTACTGCTTTTCAATTATAATCCATGAGTATCTTTGTTTTATACCTTAGAGGGAATGGGAATTTTGCAAATATTATTTTATATTACCCCAAATTTAACAAATTTAATCAAACAAAGGGGAAAATTTCCAAAAACAGTAAATCGAATGCAAGAAAACTTTCTGACAATAAGGGCTTTATGGAACTGTGTATAGTATCTGGGACTTTTGTACATCTAGCAGAGACAGTTAATGTAGCTGAAGACATGAGACAATGAAGAGATGAAGTCTACAGAAAATGCTGCAAATTTCTCTTTTGTTAAAAAAGAATATCTTCTTTTTTGTTAAAAAAGAGATTGTGTTTGCCTTTATAAAAATAGCAATTGATGTCAACATATTTCCAAAGCTAGTGGTTGAGCAGATTAGAAGAAAAGAAAAAGCCATATACATATATTCTAAGTAGAATTTCAATTATTCTATTATGAATAATACTTAGTAAGCCACAAACTGGGAAATATTTCAGCATACATAAGATTTATTTAGTATAAACAATATTTTATGCAATGAGGGTTTTTTTCTAACCAATAAAATGTGGAACATCATATATTAGTTGAAACAATACTAGCTAATAGATTAATGTGTTGCTCATATAATAGTCAATCAAGGTAATTCTAATTAGGTAGTGTGTGCTGGTGCAATGCTGTGGGTTAATGCACTGGACTACAAAATCAGTTTGAACCACAAGGTTGGTGGTTCAACCTCACCAGAAACTCCTTGAAAACCCTATAAATGGTTGCTAAGAGTCAGAACCAACTCAAAAGTATATAACAACAGAAACAAAAACCTCCAGCCGATGATTGTGTGGCCTAGGCTCTTTCTATATTGTATTTTCACAATTCTCCTTCCATGTCTAGGAGTCTTTCCCACCCAGCCATCTATTAAGGGAAAAGGTTATTTGGTCAGGAAATGGTACAGACCATTTAGTTCCATATTTTATTAGCCAGAACTCAGGAACATGATGATACTTGAATACAAGGGAGGCTAGGTAATGTAGTTTTGCCGTATACCTAAGAGGACAAGGAAATGGCTTAAAGGCAGCAAGACATTATATACTTCCTCAATTATTTGCAAAAGAGTGAAGAAATAATTGAGGAAGATAATCATTATCAGACTCAACTTATGTAATAATTCTTCCTATGGTTTAGGTGACATTTCAACTTACATCAACATTTTTATTCAGTTATTTGTACTTATTAAAAATGTGGTTATCTTCTGTCCATATTTGATTTACTTTTTTATTATCCATATTTTCAGAATAGCTTATAGAAAGCAAAAACAACCATTTCCAGTTTTCATGAACTATTGAATCCATTATGGTGATAATAAAGAGAGTTAGATCGAAGTCTCTTAGTAAACTCTAGGAAGCAATACAAGAACTAAATTGTCTTTATATATAAGAACTACAATTTAACTGGAATAATTGAGGGAGATACTTGCAATTATTAGAAATCATCTTCTGGAGAGCTAAATATTCTTATATTTGTATTCATGTGACTGTTCTTAATTTTAGTACAAGGCAATTGCCTAGCTTTTTGTTCTCTAACTTTATTAATAAAAATATTTAAAGCCATTAGTTCACTTCAGAGAAGGCAGGAAAAAGTCACTACTGACTAAGCAAAACATTTGTGTTCTATGAAAGTGGCATTAATCAAGAACATTTAAAAAGGAAAACTAACTGAGCAATGTCCTGATGCAGCCTATGACCTTGGCCTCAGTGCCACAATATTCCAGCTAAAAGAGTCAGCAAGTAAAGTGATCGTTTTTCTATAAGTAAGGAAATGAGCTCCAAATGAAAACCCAGAGAAATGTGGCTCTGAATTGAGTTTGTTTCAGGGATATTTGTTAGTTACCATATCACTATTTTTCTTCTCCTAGGGCTTCCAAGGAACAACTAGATTTAGGGTAAGGAGTTTGGGAAAACAAATATGGGAAGTTTCTTGGAACAGAACTGTGAGGACTTTTGGATCCACTTTAAATACTAAATATAATTTTTTGTGAGTATCTGATGTGGGTAGGTGAGAAATACATCAAGTGGGTATCTCTCCATCTTGGTTTTTGATAAAACAAAAATTAACACATTCAGGGAAACTCTCCAAAAGCAAGGAATGGTATATCACATGGCTAAGAATTGGAGTAAGTAGCCAAATTGGACAAACGTTTATATGCATAGGAGGCAAGTGAAAATACCATGGATTGGGGCAGGCGTACCTTAGTCCTCAAAGTGATATTTTTGCTCTTTAACACTTCAAAGAGCGAGGTCTGATATACCAGATTTGTCTAATGAAATACTTGTTTGATTTCTTGAATGCTGCTTACATGAGCATTAACTATGGATATGAGCAAAATGATGTATTTAACATGGCAATTTTTTCTCAATTTATCATGGTATTATTTACTGGTCCAGTTGTGAGGATTTTTGTTGTCTTTACACTGAGATGAAATCCATACTGAAGACTTTGATCTTCATCAGTAAGTATTTCAAGTCCTCATCACTTATAGTAAATATATTACAGGCTGTAGTCTTTGATGTTCATAAGCATTTCAAGTCCTCTTTGCTTTCATCTGCATTTTGAAGATTTTTACTGAGTCTTCCTCCAATTCTGATGCCATGTTAATCTTGCTCAGCATACAGATTGTTTGCTCAGCATACAGATTGAATAAGTATGGTGAAAGGACAACACCCTGACACACACCTTTCCTTATTTTCAACCATTCAATATCTCCTTGTTCTTCCTCATGGTCTATGCACAGGTTTCTCTTGAGCACAATGAAGTGTTCTAGAATTCCTATTCTTCAAAATATTATCCATTGTTTGTCATGATACACACATTTGAATGCCTTTGAATAATCAAAAAAGCACAACTATACATCTGTCTCCAACTCTACATTTGGTGTCCTGGTATGGCACTGTGGGTTAAAGCACTGGATCACAACATCGGTGTGAACCACAAGGTTGCTGATTCAAACTCACCAGCTGCTCCTTGGAAACTGTATACAGGGTTGCTATGAGTCAGAACTGACTCAATTTTACTTAGCAACAACAATACTATATCTGTTTGGTATTCTATGCTTTCAGTCACAATATCCCTCATTACACATACTCCTCTGATTCTGTCTTGAATCTCTGACAATGTAATGTTTTAACCATTTTTCAATTACCTTCAGCAAAATTTACTTGCATGTGATATTAATGGTATAGTTTAATCATTACTACATTTTTTTGGTCACCTTTCTTTGGAATTGCCAGTCAGTTGTCTACATTAGCACAGATTAGTAAGGACCACTAGTGCTGCATGTTTGTTGAAACATTTCAATTTGTATATCACCAATTCCTGAGTCTTGTTTTTCAGCAATGTCTTCAGGACAGCAATCACCACTACTTGGTAGAGTGTGGTAAATATTTCCATACATTTCACATATCAGTTTAACGGTGATTGATGGAGACATCGGTATTAATAATTAGACAGATTTATTGCTAACTGAAAAATCATGGTGGCTCTGTAGGACAAGCACTGGTGTTTCAAGTTCACCAATCACTCTGTGAGTGAAAGATGTCACTTTCTGCTCCCATAAAGGTTTACGTCCTCAGAAACTCCATACAGGATCACTATGAGTGAAACCAACTCTATGGCAATTAATAACAACAACAGTGCTAACTGAAAATAAATATTTCATTGATTCATGTTTCTATGCCTTTCAACATTTAATTTCAGAAGAGTTTTAAATCATTATTTCTAGACAAGATTATCTTCCCAGACAACACGTCCTGCAGATCCTACTGGCTACTACAGGTAGTCCAACTTACAACATATTCATTATGATGAACCACACTAACATCTGTATTTCTGTTATAGTTTTTGTATATCTTATAAGTAAAAAATATTTCGTACAATACTAAACTATAGCTGTAAGTTTATATGTAATGTTTCCCACAAAGAAAAACAAAAATTGTATTTATAAAGATACTGATAAAGCCAATAATGAAAACAAAAAAAATAAATAAAATGAAGTAAGAACTGATTTACAGTGAAGAAATTGGATCAGAATCCTATCCTGCACCAGGGATTATCTGTGCTAATCTTTCAGATACAACTAAAGTTGTAAAAATTAATTTTCTCACAAAACATGTATTTATAGTTGTATTTCGTTAACATCCATTGATTGTTCCAAATCATGAGTACTGATTTATGTGGCTACCTCTTTTCTTTATCTTAAATACCAACTTTTCCAAAGAAGTGCCTTTATGTTGTCATTTACATATTAATCTTCTTTCCTTTCCCTCCCCTACTTATTGTGAACTGTCTGTCTGCTTTCATTCTTGACAGCCTGAAATTCAAATACCAAGTTAAAGTTTCTAAAATTTAAAAAAAAATCTCATCGTTAACATCCCCCTCCCTTCTGTACCACTAGCTTAACCTCTGCTTAAACTAAACCTTTTTAAGTAGTTCATAGAATTTATGGAAACAATAAAATCACAACTTCTAGAACATAATAATTTACTCCATTATCTGAAATCTTCATTTCTCTTGAGGCTCAATTAGTTTCATCCTCTAACATCTAATTTGTCTCTAGATCGACAGCACTACTAAAAAAAGCCTGGAACTCAATTTAATCTTTCTTGTATTTGTACTTCTTTATAGACGCTTACTTATACTTCCATAGATGGTGATTCTTTGGTGAGCTCAGTGACTCTGTAGGATAAGCACTAGTCAGTGAACTATAAAGTTGGTGGTTTGAGCCTACCATTCACCTTAGGAGAAAGAGGAGGCTTTGCCTCAAAAACCCTATTCAGGGTCACTACAAGTAAGAAACACCTCAAGGGCACTTGAGTAGCAACTATATATGTGATTCTTTAGTTTGGAAAATCTTTGTATATTGGCTGAAATCTATATTTCCCTTACAGTACAGACTGAAGCAATGTTGATCATGTACAAAAGAGGCTTAATATCTCTTCAACATGCCTCCTCCTCATTGTAAGCTTCTTGCTATTGTTGTATTATGCAATGTTTTGTAATTTTTCTCCATCGACTGCTTTGTTTTAACTCCTAGGATGAAGTCCCTGGGAAGCAGTGAATGGCTCCCTCTAATGCGAATGCTCTTTCCAGACTCCTGATGTGGTGCTGTTGGGTAATGCACTGGATTACAAGGTTGGTTTGAACCATCAGGTTGGTGGTTTCTTGGAAACCGTACACAAGGTCGCTATAAGTTGGAATCAACTTCATGGCACTTAACAATGACAGCAATGCTATTTCCAATTTAAATATATAGCATATTTTGAATATTCTTCAAGTGTTTGCTGTAAAACACTGTCTGATATTTGGATTGGCATACAAATAAAAGTATGTTAATTTTTAACCTATTGTAGACAAAACAATCATGAAAGAAAAGTCAATCATTTTTGCAAAAGAGCATTATAAATTTGTCTTTACTCAGAGAAAAGCATATAATAATAAAATATTTTTAATTAAAAAATTAATCCTTAACCTCCTAATAGTAATTATACATACAACATTTTATATTTATAATTAAAGACAATTATACATGTATGTGGGCTTATACACATAAACACACACATACAGACAAACTGATTAGAAGAAAAATGTCATTGCAATTTACATATAAAAGTTGGAAAATAAATTGTACCCAGTGATAATGAGATGCTAAATGTTTACTTCTCACTGCTGAGTTCATTAATCAGTTCAAATTTAAACCACAAAATATAATCGTGTATTTTTTCAAATCTTGCTTTGATTATTATTAAAGGATACATTATTCATGAAAACATTATAAAACAAGTTGTCTTTTAAACTAAATTATAATATTAACTGTGATTTAGTGAATTATCAGAGTCCTGTTGTGGCACTGTGGGTTACTCTACTGGACTGCAGTGTTGGTTTGAACCATGGAGTTGGCAGTTCAAGCTCATCAGTTGCTTCTTGGAAACCCTATACAGGGTTGCTGTGGGTTGGAACTGACTCCACCATGCTTAACAACCACTACAACAGTGAATTACCCAATGCCTCCTCTAGCCATAGTCTGTAACTTTCATGAAACATTTCTGCCCTGCTGGGTCTTTGTAAGAGAAGGTGGGAGATGGAACTGGTAAGATGACATCATTTAGCTGTGGATATTATAGCAGAGATCACTGCAAAAACTTGAAACTCTAACCTGGGTATAAAAGGAACCACCTCAAAGCAGGAGGGTGGAATCTGGCTACCATCAAAGCAGAGTCAGAAACGGAGCACATCCTTTAGACCCAAAAATTCCTGTACATTTAACCTCCTTGACCCAGAGACAGAAAGCTGTGACCCTAGAGGGGCAGAGAAGCAGCAGCAGAAGAACCAAGACGACAGAGCAGTGGGCTTCCCATTCATCGAGCAAGTAAATCCGAGTGACTTTAGGCAGCAAGCATATTTGTAGAGCCTACTGCCTCCAGGTACTTAATAGGGGACTCATGCAGCCAGAGCTGAGCGCCTTCAGGCAGAGGCATATGGTAGAATGGCGTGTTCTGTGGGCATTTCTCAGCAGCCCTAAAAGAGCTTTGTAACATTGGTTGGACAGAAAGCGGTACGTCTGAGGAGAGGCTGTTCTGACTGAAATAACTGCCTGTGTATTTTCTGGTCTTGACTTGTAACTTGTGAATTTCCCTCATAAACACCCTAACTGTAAGCATGATGTGTGAGTTCTCTGCAGCTACTGCAGTGGATTATCAAATCCAGCTAAGTAGAGAGGGTGTTGGGAAGAATAACTTGTCTCATATTTCTGAAGTCTGGTGTCCTTGTAATGCTTCCAGATTCATGGAAAGTATGGGGTTTTATAAGAGAAAGAATGAAGGGACATTGGAAGTGAAGCTTCTGATTCTTAAATGATTACTTTGCTTATAGTTATCTGCAACAGCTGTAAGGAATGTAAAGAGATGTTATGCTGCAGCTGAGGAGAGAAAAGCTGCTCTGGAGTCACCTTTGACCTGCCTGTGGGCACGACTGAGGAGAAATTGTCCAAACGGGAAGAACTGTGTCTTTGTATTTTCTGATCCTGACTTGTCATCGGTAGACTTCCCTAATAAACCCCATAACTGTAAGGTCGGTGTCTGAGGTCTGTGTGGCCATTGCTACAAATTCTCGAACCCAATAGAGAAGCAGAGAGTGTTGTGCGAGGTATGGCTGCTGTCATCATTTTTTGTATTAACTATAAAATTTTTAAAGGAGCTCTGGTAGCGTAGTGGTTACAAATCATGCTGCGGACCTCAGGGTCAGCAGTTCATAACTACCAGCTGTTCCATGGGAGAAAGATGAGGCTTTCTGCTCCCATAAAGATTTACAGCCTCAGAAACCCTGTACATGGTCGCTATGAGTTGGAACCGACTCCATGGCACATAACAACAACAACATATAATTTTAAAATAAAAACAAAACAGAGAAGAAAGTCAAAGTTCAGCAATAAATTCATATCATGTCAATTTTGAGAAGCAAAAGCAACTTTTATATACTTTTAAAAATGACGGTAACTGATACCTATATTCTTCTTGTGTGAAGCGTGGTATTTCTCCAGGATGTAAGACCAGAATTTTCACGGTGGCACTGCTGGACATCACTGGCTCACCATCATCAAAAGCAACCACCACCAACTTTAAAATAATAATAAGCATGTTAAAGGCACATAGCAAGAGAAAATAGAAGTAGCATTCTCATAGGTCTGTCTTTCTTTGTTGTATTGCAGGAGTCCAGAATAAGGAACAATGATTGTTTCCTCACTGCTGATCAAGTAGGAGACACTACACTAACATGTGTTCTGTATAGTCTCATTTAACTTTCACAGCAATCCTACTGCTGATGCTCATATCAGTTCTGTACAGGGTTTCAGAGGCTGTAAATCTTTATAGAAGTAGACAGCCTCACCTTTCTAGCACAGAGTAGCTGATGGATTCAAACTCCTGACCTTACAGTAAGCAGCACAATGCATAACCCATTACCAGCTTCTTAAAATCCTACTGTTGTTGTTAAGCACTGATGAGTTGGTTCTGATCAATAGGACCCTGTACAGGGTTTCTGAGGAGTGGCTGGTAAACTTGAACCTTGAACCTTTTGGATGAAATCGACTTGGAAGTCCAGCACATTACCCCACAGCGCTATACCAGGACTCCATATATTCATTTGCCAAATGAGAAAATTCAAAAGTACATAATTTACTAACTCTAGGATATAAAACTATCAGTAAATCTGTTTTTTGGTACTTTATCTTTCCAATTATAAACTCTTCTCTCTTTTCACAGTTCTACTGTATCAAGAGTAAAAACATGCACCTCTATAATTATCAAGACACTTACTTAAAAAGTTTTCATATCAGTCACATCAATAGCAAATTGCTAATTTACTTGCTTATAGAATTAAATTACTTTTTCCAGTGAATTAATTTCCCGAAGGATTATAAGGCAGAAGTATTTCATCATGAAGGATATAATATAGAAATAGTCCTTGTTTAAAAGCAAGAATGTACAATCTCTTAAAAAATTAAAAATACATAAAATAAAGTTTAAACTGTATATCAGAAATTGTTCAAATGATATAAACTAGACAAAAGCTCAAGTTCATAATTTTAAGATGTTATATTGTATATGATAGATAATATATTATTGAAATGGTTTTTAAAGTTCATTTTCTTTGGTAACTTCAATATTATACCAATTCGAAACCTAATGTCAATTTTTAAGAAATGTCAAGTATTTCCAAAATGGTATTTTTCTTTGGGATGCATATAAAATTAGAAGCTGTAAGTTACTAATCTGTATAAGTTCAATGTAGGTCTGGAAGACCATAACCAAGATCCATGCTGGAAATCTCAATCTGACTTTGAGCAATAATTCAAAACAGTAAAAAAAACACATCAGACCTAGTGCTAATAGATAGCCACACAGTTAACTGATACAGCTATTTCCCAGCATAGCATCAGAAGCCTTATTTACTATAGACAACAGGTATTCTAACTAGTCGTATAAAACGGAAACACTCAAAACAGTTAATAAACAGATTACTTAATTTATGATAGTGGAGTCCTGATGTGACACTGCAGGATAATCATTGGACTGCATGGTGAGTTTGAACCCCAAAGTTGCTGGTTCAAATTCACCAGCTGCTCTTCGAATACCCTAGACAGGGTAGCAATGAGTTGGAACTGACTCCAAAGCACTTAACAACAACAATTTATGATACCAGATTATGACTTTCAATATTCTTGACATGGATTTTCAACTATATTAAAAAACATGTAAAAGAGAAAAGCAGTAAGTTTATTTCTATGGATTATTAGAGTATGATACAATGAAAATCTAACAGATATATACTTTCCTTGGCAGGTATGTAAAAATTAAAATCAATGATAAGAGCCAGGATTGCGTGCTACTAGAAAAACAAGCACTCTTCTGAAAGACTGAAAGTGCATCGTGGAAGTTTCCATTTCAAATTTTGAAGAATATTAATATTTTAAGAATACATAACCTAGATGCAGTAATTCTGCATTTAGATACTTAATGGAAAAAAATGGACAAGCTAGCAAAGACAATCATACAAGATATTTCATGACAGTAGATTTATTATTATAAAAGTTAGAAACAGCCTAATTGTTCAACAACAGTTAATTACTTTATAAAATTAAAATAAGAATTTAGGGTATTTTCATATACTAGATCATAATGTATCCATTAAAATAAGAACATCAATAGTGCTTGTTGGCATGGACAGCAATATATTACTAAATTAGTAAGGTTGTTATTGTTATTAAGTGCCATTCTGACTCACTGCCACCCTGTACAGAGTTTCCAAGGAGTGGCTTTTGGGTTTGAACTGCCACAATTATGGCTCAAGCTGACCTTGCAGTCAAGTGCATTATCCTGCAGCACCACATGTCTAATAAGATTATGTAAGTTTCAACCACATATTTGTATGCGTGCATTTGAATGGTACATTATCATAACACAGAAATATTTTAAAGGAAATTTTAATTATCACCAAGATGTGAGTTATCAAGTGATTTTAAAGAATTTTTACTTAACTATTTTTTTTTAGTTTTCTATAGATTTTATATGTATATTACAATTAAAAAATGTAAAGGAGAAAATAGAAAAGACACATGATCATGCATTAAACCAACCTCTTAATGCAAAGTTAAATAATGAAAGAACAGGAATGATGACATACTGACCTTAAAAATTGTAGTAGGTTCTTCATTAAGATTGACTCGAGTTATTACCAGTCCAGAATCTTCTTCTACATCAAAAATACTGGCAGGATAAGGAAACTGGACATCATCTACTCTATACCTCACACGGCTTGCAGGTAATCCCTAAAATGAAATTATGCATTATTAAATTTTATTCAAAAATGAAAATAAAGGTGTTAAACTATGAAATTGACTTGTAAAATATAAGGTCCTTTAACAGTGAAAAAAATCACTGTGGTCCTTTAACAGTGAAAAAAATCACTGTGCATGATTTCCCACTTGCAGACTGCAGAACCTCACTGCTCTAGGACAACTCAATCTGAATCAATCAGTGTCTTTATTGTAAAGTATATGAACATGATCTGTGTAAGAAGATAAAGGAAGATTCACTTGGATATATTCTACTTCCACTTCTCCTTCGTTTTATGAATCATACTTTCTTCTAATACCCAGTGTCTCCTTACTACTTTATTTTCTTAAAAATCATAAGTGTTTTTGATACTTATTTGAGCTCTGTCTGTAGCACTCAGAGACTAATAAAATATGGAGGATGGTGGCAAAGTATTAAAAAATGAGCTTTAAAGGGAAGGAAATTAAAATTGTGTACTATCTTGTTGTTGTTATGTGCCCTGGAATCATAACGATGCTGAACAGGGTTGCTGAAGTTGTAAATCTTTACGGGAGCAGAAAGCCTCATCTTTCTCCTGCGGAACAGCTGGTAGTTTCGAACTGCTGACCTTGTGGTTCGCAGCCCGATTCATAAACACTACGCTACCAGAGTAGTGGTAGTCAAATAATGTTAGCTAACATTTGCTTAATACTTACTATGTATCAGAAACCATATTAAAAATGATAATTTTTTATTCTTACATCCATTTTATAGCTAATGAACTTGAGGCTTACAGAGAGTTAAATAATGCTGAATTGTTCCAGGCACAGACAAGGGTATATTGAAATACAATAATAATAATAATAATAATGCATTTTTGAAGAAAAAATACTTTATAATTTTTTCTAAAAAAATCAAATGGTTTAAGGGTTTTTATTATCTGTGTTCTGGAAGCATATGAGCCAGGCCTTTATTCCTAAACTGTTTTAATGTGGAAGCTCTGCGGAAACGTGAAGAATAACAAATAACATAGCCACATACCTCTACTGACAGAGGACTGATGGCTAGAATTAAGGTACATTAGCTAGAAATCAAACCCAAGGTTTCCATACAGAGGGTAAGAATTCTTCCATGGAGCCACCACTCCATTCATTCAGTGCTTAAAGCCTTTTGTTCTCTTAACCTTGTCTTGTTGATGTTGTTATTAAGTGCCATTGAGTTGGTTCTGACTCATGTTGTTGTTGTTAGGTGCCATCAAATCGGTACTGACTCATAGCAACGCTATGAACAACAGATGAAACAATGTCCAGTCCTGGGCCAACCAGGCATTCATTGCAACACCTGAGCTCATCGCTGTGCCCCTGTATAGGGTTTCCAAGGCACAGGTGGTGAGCTTGAACCACCAACCTTGCCATTCAAACTGATCTCACAGTCCAACACATTAGCCCACATTGCCATACCATGACTCCAAACTTATCTTAGAAGTAAGTAAGAGACTTTGACTTGAAACCCAAACAGAACATCGATATTAAGGAAAGAAAAGCAATATTTTTTATAAAATGATTTTTAAATCTTCTTTATTATATAATAAATTAATTTCCTATAGCATTTACAAATTGTGATTAAATCATACTAATACATCAATCAAAAAGATAAAATGAAACAAAATCCTGTTGCCATTGAATTGATACCTACTCATGGTGACCCTGTAGGAGAGTGTAGACCTGCCCCACATGGTTTCTAAAGCTATCCATCTTTACCCAAGCTGTCACAATATTCTCTCATGAAGTGGTTAGTGGGTACGAATCACTGACCTTTAGGTTAGCAGCCAAATATTTAACCCCTGTGCCACCAGAACTTAATACATAAACACAGTCTAAGAAATTTGTTTTCTAAAAGTTTCTATTAAACTGAAACTATATTGCGGTTTACAACTGGCAAGTAAATGATTTCACTGATCAATGAAATTCATTAGTCACTGCTTATGTCCAGAGAAACTGTGGAACACCATTAGTTATCTTCCTGTTTACAGAAACTACCAGTAATAAATCATAGTATTCAGATTCATTTTTAAACCATTTCAGCAAAACAAAAGACCTTTATTTTTCTAGGAATCCCTAGGTAGCATTTAAAGGCTGCTAATTAGAAAGACTGTCCTTATATGTAACACGTGGTAAAACCCCATCTCATTCTATTCTACAAAGCAATGAAGCATAGTTATTCTTTTCTTCAGCTTATTATATGTTTTCATAGTTGAGAAGTGTATTGTTCATCACTTGTTTTTTGTACCACTTTTGTTGTTAATTGCTGCTGAGTAAGTTCCAACTCACAGTGACCCTGTATAGGGTTTCCAAGGAGTAGCTGGTGATTTTGAACAGCTGACCTTTAGGTTAGTAGTCCAGTGCTTACAGAGCCACACCTGGACCACACTTAGGCATTCTTATCTAGTATTCAGGTTATCTATATAACGTTCCCTTCTGCCTTTTGAACTTAATCATAGTTGATTTAGAATTATAATCAAACTCTGGAATCAAATGAATAAAACAAATCATCTGATAGTTTTATTTTCCCATCAAGGAAAACAAATGCTTTAGAAATCAACCCAATGAATACATTTAATTTCATTCTTTAGTTCTGTTAGCTTAATTACATTGCTCTTTATTGATGCAGATACTTTCATCTCATGAGGTAAAATATATTTTGTCATTCCAAGAAAAATCAACTTTCAGAAAGACAATATAAAAGTGTCTTGGATTCAACACAATTAATAGAAAGTTAGTAAGAAATCCTATCAAACATATGCAGTGCCATATAAGGAAGGAGGAATTATTTAAATTTTATTTTATTTTATTTGTGTAACCATCAGAAAGAGATTTTATGAAAGGGAAATTTTCAGAAAGAATTAACCAAGACACAGACATCAATTAAATACAAAACATGATGAAGATTCTCTTCTCAGCATGAGTGGTTGCTTAGGAAAAGTTTCCTTTCATTCTGCCACTTAGAGACTTCTGAAGGGTTAACTATAATTAATTCTTTCTTTAAAAATTTATGAAAACTGAGGATATGTGAGAAGTCTCCTAGAGCAGTTTTATTCAAACCTTCTCATTTACCATGACAGTTATTTCTATAAAATGAGCCAACCCTATCTATTAAAGCAGGAGTTTATTCAAATAATGTTTTCAAAAGATTCATGAAGTGCTGATACAGCATTCTGTTTAAGGTCAAGTTCCATTCACCAAAAGATTATTTGATATTTTTTCCAGAGTTTTCAAATAAGTGACATGTTTTCCATTAAAAGGATACTATTTCTTAAAATGTTCAAAATGAAACCAGGATACTAATGAACACTTTTTAATGCCAGTAATTATGAAAAAAATGTTGATTTAATATCACATATGACAATTGAGGGACTCCTGGTGTGGTACTGTGGGATCACCACTGGACTATAAAGCACAGGTCAGCAGTTCAAACCCACCAGTTTGCTCCCAGGAAATCCAATACAGGGTCACTTAGAACTGACTTGAAAGTACTTAGCAATAAACATCAACAACATGACAAATGAAATTAATTACAATTCTAATAAATCCCAAAAGATATTTTATTAAACATATTAAGCTTTAATTTAT
>NW_006408521.1:6634000-6645723 GCF_000296735.1 Chrysochloris asiatica | reverse complement strand
CAGAGCTCCTCTTTATTTAAAAAATTCATAAAACACTAACCAAAACCAAAGCCACAGTCATCAATTCAATTCCAACTCTTAGTGACCCTGGCAGTTCAAACCCACCAGCTACTCCTTGGAAACCCTACATAGGGAGGGTCACTATGAATCAGAGCTGACTTGGTGGCACTTTAACAACAAATCTTTGAGGAAGCAGGCAGTCTCATCTTTCTCCCTCAGCACAGCTGGTGAGTTTGAACTACCAACCTTGCAGGTTAGCAGTCTAACAGTGAACCTTCAGTGCCACATATTAACAGTTGAAAATTTCATCAATCATTTACACCCGATCTCTCATCATCTTGCTTGTATGTTTAGTTTTGTTAGTGGTCCTTATGTTACCCAGACTCAGGATGACTCCCCTATATTTACAGAGCACAGCTGTTCCGTAGAATTTTCCTGGTGGCAAGCTTCATGGAAGCAGATTGCTAGGCGTTATAGTCTTCAGAGCTTCTGGGTGGGTTTGAAGTTCGAATCGTTAGGTGATCACAAACCACGTGTACCATCCAAGTCATGTTCATTAGGTGTTGGTTACATTCCTTTATACATTTCATCATTAACACATTTACTGACAGGACACTGCTATGTTGGAAGCGATTTGAGCTGAAGGTCTCAGACTTGGGGGTAGTTTAACCAAAGGATTGCAACTGAACAGTTGTGGTCCAGAAAATCCAGCTGCTCCCAGGTCAAGCTGCCCTCTGAGGAATTTGCAGGACTGTCTCTGGGGATAGGGAACTTGCAAGGTGTTTTCCTTGTATGACCTTCAGTTTAGTTTGCAAAAACATCTAGCTGCCCTATCTCTGTCACCTTAGCAACCACAAGTTACATTCTTCTGATAAAGTCCTGCATACTGATTGCATCAATAACATCAGATGTTTTTTGCAGTCTTTTTCCTGCCCCCAGCACTGTCTTTTGAAATGTGTATATAATAAACTCAAGGCATTAGATCTGAGTCACAGAGCGCTGTGTCCCATCTGGTCCCAAATTTATTATTTTCATTTTCTGTCTTCCTTTTTTTCTAATCTCCCCTCGCCCCTACTTGGGTTTAATCTCTCCGCAGATTGCAGAATATAGCCACTGTCTGACACAACACTGCTGGATCTTGGGATTACAAAAATGAACAATTTCACAGCCAAGTGGAGGAAACAGAAGAGCATCTCTTACCCGGGAGCTTCAAAACCTTGATGAAAAAAAGGAATTAAAAGACACAGGAATTTTTCCAAGCATTTTTTGAAGCCTCCTCATATTTCCCTCCTTTTTGATATTCATTAACAAATAACTCAGTTACCTTATAAAACACTGAGCTCATCACCTCTGGACATGCACTACTTTGAGCCAATCCATATTTTTATTGTCTTTATAGCTCATATCCTTCTTTAAATTTGTTACATATTTGCATTTTATGGGTGTGCAGCTTGTCTGTACTGTATCACTAAAACAGATGTTTGGTTCACAATTATTCACCCAGGACAGTGTCTGGTCTACAGGAAGAGATTAGTGATCATTTGTGAAGTGAACCTTTACAATGCATTGTGACCAATACTTAATATGTGTGCATATGGAGCTACCAAGAAGGCCAGCTTCAGGAGGGCATTACTCACAGACGCTATGATGAGGTGTCTATGTGAATGATGTACCTTGAAGTTATAAATACATATAAACTGTGCTCCTGTTTGTAGCAAGGAGTTCTGGTAGCATAGTGGTTACAAATTGGGCTGCTAACCTCACGGTCAGCAGTTTGAAACTGCCAGCTGTTCCGCAGGAGAAAGATGAGACTTTCTGCTTCCATAAAGATTTATAGCCTCGGAAAATCGGTATAGGGTTGCTATGAGTCGGAACTGACTCCATGGCACATAACTACATAACATGTAGCAGTCACAGGTACATGTTTTAAAAGCAGAAAAGAAATAAATATTGAGGAAGAGGGTTCACCAAAAAAGATGATATTAGAAACTACACAAAAATAGTTCTGAAAAATAGAAGATTGGTGGAGAATTGCTATTGCTGTGAACTGCCATGGAATGGGTTCTGGCTCATACTGATTCTGTATAGGGTTTCTGAGCAGTGACTGGTGGGTTTGAACCTCCTTGTAGTTGGCAGTTCAGTGCTTATCCTACAGCACCACACCAGGATACCCCCATTATTATTTTTAATTGCCTTGGAGTCAGTTCCAGCCCATAGTGGCCCTGTATAGCAGCGGGAGACTTGAACTGCTGACTTTGCAGTCCAAACCAAATTTGCAATCCAGCGCATTAACCCACAGTACTCCATTAATGTAATAAAAATTATGTTTACATGTAAAATCAATTATCAGAAAAGTTTCTTTGGAGGGTTAAATAATGTAAGCTACTGGCATGTGGGGATCTGAATTTTAAGCCATGTAAAAGGAATTTTTGCTTATATTATACCAAATGTATTAGGCACTATTCTTTTAAAACTTGCTTTAAAAAAGTTTATGTACTAAGATTTGATATCTGAAATGTGATTTGAGGTCAAGGGATAGATAGTTGTATTACTATAATGTTTTTAGAATGGTCTCATTTCCCGTAAGGTGTAAGTTACTACTGTGCTTTCAAAGGACATATACATAAATTCTCCTAATACAAACTCAGCAATATAAATATGTCTACTTGTGTGCTGGTCTCTAACATTAAATGTGTTTTTATTGTGGTTACATGCTGTTGAGTTAGTTCTGACTTATAGTGACCCTTTGTAGAGTTTCCAAAGGGTGGCTGGTGGATTTGAACTGTGAAACCTTATGATTAACAATCCAATGCTTATCCTACTATACCACACCAAGACTCCAACATTAAATATAAGTCATTATAAACTATAAGTTATGAAAGAAGGTATTAGAAAGTTTCTGACTTTATACATAAAAACATTGAAATGTGGGAAAAAATGCGATAAACAACTTTTAAGTTATCTGACATGCTACAATAAAAGAAGACATAATATAGTTAATCTTTGTAAACTAGCCTTGAGACATAGATTTAAGCATCTTCCCTAAGCATTAACTTGGTAGAAAAAAATCTCTAATCCTGAAGAAAAGATTAACATATTAGATTTTCTGCTTGCTTACTGAAAGAAGGCTGAGGCAAATACCAAGAGTTTACTGAGAATCTTCCTGTAGCTGCCAACCTTAACCTCCACTGTGTTTAAGCTTTAGTTAAACCTTTTTCTCCAAATCTCATTAAAGATGGGAGCTCAAAGTCTATAGATTTGGGCTCTTGCCATTAAAATAACATTGTCATTGTGATTGTGACCACTAATTCTCCATTTCTAAATGAATTTGAGTTCTTGAGAACCTATGACAACCATGGGAAAACAATGAGTTTCTGCATATCAAGCCTGAGTATCTCTCTATTAATTCTCTAAAATGAAATCCTCTGGACATTCTCTACAAAATCTCTGACAATTTACTTACTATGGAACATATAAAAATTACTGGCAGGTTTTCAATTTACAACCCAGAAAAAAATTTTTTATAGACACAAACCAACCTACTAAAATTCATCTCTCAAGAAGACAGATATTGATGAGACAGACTTTTGTACTGTACTGCACTCATGGACCTCAGAGTTGGTCCTTTGGACGATATAAAATGTACATAGATAAATACATTGTTCTACTTACAGTTCTGATAAGAGCTGTGCCCACAGTGCTATTAAATCATGTATTCAGTCAATGAGAGACTAATAACTAAAGCAGCATTTATAGAAGTGAAATGTAGGTCATTAGAAATGCCATTATAATGTGTTTTGATTTCGTGATTGTAGTGATCGTGCTATATATAATTTAACCTACTATATCATTTGAATATTACTATAATACTAAAGTTAATTTTATCTGTCAATATTTTGGACAAACTCAAAGGCATAAAAGTAGCTTTGCATCAGTATGAAGTGACATTAGTTGAAACATGTATATTTAAATTAGAATATATACTAATTTTGCTAAGAACTGTATTAAAATATGCAGTTTTTTAATTTGTGGGTTTTAGAGGACCTGTAAGCAAGATATTGTCAGGAAAACTGTTTTTAAATATTAGAAAACTATATAACATAAAAATTGCACCATGAGTTGAAACCAATAAAATCAAATCCATGGCTATAAAGTGGATTGTGACTCATGGTGACCCTTTGAGTCTTGACATTGATATTCTAAAATTACAATTGATGAGGATGTAAGTACAGAAAGAAAAAGTAACTAATGTCCATGTGCTTGACATTGTCAGTGTGCCTGTGTCTACCATCAAACTTAAACAAACTGGTCAAATGGGTCATAGTATTCCTAATATGGAAATTAGATTTATAGAGGCTAAGTAACTGCTCTACAATGCTTTTCCTAGTTGACAACAAGCATTAACATTCATGTCATTACACATTAGTTTTAAGGGACTCTGGAGATGTTCACAAACCCTCATTACCCTTAGGAAGGACAGGATTCACAATATTTATTAGTAAATAAATTAGTTCATTTGGTTATCTATTAGGACTTTTTTGCAAATATGATTTGAGATAATATGTGGTTTTCAAAATATGAAAGTCATGATATCAACTTTGTGTCTCCATTCTACCAATTTAAAAATGTGTAATACTCAGGAATTATTTGTATGAGGTATTGTTGGTGGTGATGATGGTTGTGTGCCACCGAGTTGGTTCTAGTTCATAGCAACCCTGTATAGGGTTTCTGAGGCTATAAATCTTAATTGGAGCAGAAAGCCTCATCCTTCTCCCATAGAGCAACTGGTAGAGTCAAACCACTGACTTTTCAGGTAGCAACCCAGCTTGCAATCCACTACACTACCAGGACTGCTTAATATGAGGTGTTGTTGTTATTGTTGTTAAGTGCCACCGAGTCAATTCCAACCTATAGTGACCCTGTACAGGGTGTCCAAGGAGCAGCTCATGAGCTTGAACCACCGACCTTGCAGTTCAAATGACTTTGCAGTCTCATGTTAGCCCCCAGCACCACATCAGGTATTGTTACTGGAAAAATCTAGTTTTTAGTTTACTATCTTTGTAAGTATATGTTACTATTGGTAGGTGTCACTGAGTCAGTTCTGTTCATAGTGACCCTATGCAACTAAACAAAACATTGTCCAATCCTGTGTCATCCTCACAATTGTGCCGTTTGAGCTCACTGCTACTACCAATGTTTGAATCTATCTCATTTGGGTCTTCCTCTTCTTTTCCCAGGGAGCTCTGCTAGCGTAGTGTTTATGAACCGCAAGGTTCAAAACTACCAGCTGCTCCACGGGAAAATGATGAGGCTTTCTTCTCCCGTAAAGATTTACAACCTTGGAAACCCTGTACAGGGTGGTTATGAGTCAGAATCGACTCCACAGCACACAACAACAACTCCTTTTCCCAGCTTGAAGTCTTTTTCCAGGGACTGGTCTCTCCTAACAGTATGTCCTAAGTATGAGAGACTAAGTCTTTACATCCTCACTTCTAAGGAGCCACCCTGCTTGTCCTTCTTCCAAGACAGATTTGTTTGTTATTCTGGAATTCCATAGTCCTACCAATATTCTTCTCCATGAATCATTCAAATGCATCGATTCTTCTAAGCTCTTCCTTATTCACTGCGTAACATTTGCATGTATATGAGACAAATGAAAATACCAGGTTTGGGGTTACTTGCACTTTAGTCCTCACAGCTATACTTTTGTAACATTTTAAACAGATCTTCTGTAGCAGGTTTGCTTAATGCAATTTATCATTTCATTTCTTGACTACTGCTTCCATAGTGATAATTATGGATTAAGTAAAATAAATTCTCTGAGCGCTTCAATCTTTTCTCCCTTTCTCGTGAATTTATTTACTGGTTCAGTGCTGAGAACCGGTAATGGGTTATGTTTTTGGTTGTTGGTAAGTGCCATCAAATCACTTTTGACCCACAGTGACCCTGTATAAGATTTCTGAGGAGTAGCTGGTGGGTTTGAATCAGAAACCTTTTGGTTAGCAGTCCAGTGGTTATACTACAGTACAACAGTAGACAAAAAAAAAATCTTGTCATGGTGGAACTTATGTTAGATTGCTTCATAGGAAAGTATTATAAACCAATACAATAACCAGATAGGAATAATTCATGCAGCAGAATAAATGTAAATTTATAACAAAGAAACAGGATCTAATTCTATTTTAGTAAGTTCATTTATTTACCTAGTAATTGAAGGTCTTTGGTTTCTATTATTATAGTGAGTGTTATATACAATCTACTTTGGCTTAATGGTGGCGAGAATATGAATAATTACTACAGAAGGAAATTGACAACCTACAAACATAGGGAATTTCAATAAGACCATAATTGACCAAAACAATCATGTCTTTAATATCAGGGGATATCCTCATTTAGCCATTTATTCTTAAATACACAATTACCAAGAAGTTACTTACTCTGCCTCACATAATTTTCTTCATAATAACAGCAATCACTTTCTGTCAGGGAATACTAAAACCTGCTATTTTCATTAACACGCATTGAGTAATTTATTTTCAAGTACACAAAGATTTCTCTCCCTAGCATGGTTTCCAATATTCCTTTTCCTAATGACTTTGAACATGACTAATTTGATTTATTTTTAATAGCATAATTGACAAAATCTCCCAAGTATGATTTAGGATATTTTAGCATACAGGGATTACTGTAAATCGGTTTCTCTTCTTTCTTGCAGTGAATTTGTCATTTCTTAGTGGATCTAACTGGATGCTATAATATCCTTAAAGGAGACTAGGAAAACAAAGCAAAACAAAAGAATAGAAAAGAACATTGGAGGTCAAACTTTCCACGTAACCACAAAGAAAACCAAGCACTTCTTTTCTTCTTCTTTTCCCTCTCTTTTTCAACACCTGGAGTAACTGACACATTTTGAGAATTTAGTGAATCAACATTCACAGGCAAATTTCTTATTCATATTGACATTTACTTAATATTATGTTTGCTTAAATGTACAATACAGTTTCTACAGGTAATGTATTAACATAGCTATTAAAATTACTAAGGAATGTTTTTTGTAAGACTACTTATCTCTCAATACTTTGGGGAATATTTTTTCAATGGTAAATATAACTCAGTTCCCTAAAGACACCAAATAACACATTCCTTGCTTAATTTCTTCAGCTAGACAGGTTTGTTCTTTTTTTTTTTTTTTAAATAAAGAAGACAGTAGGTATATATGCAACTTACCACACAGAAATGTATCCTCATCATGTAAGAAACTTAAAATAGGGATAAAACTGCATTGGAGCTACTACTTAGTCATCCTGTCCCTTCTGCTTTACAACTCTTCAATTTTTCAAAAATTGCAAGAATTCATAACACTGTTCTTATGATCTACAAGACCCCACAGGTTCTGACTCGGGCTTACCATTCCAGACTTTTCTTGAAAAACAGCCTACTGTTGTTTTCCCGAAACACCTTGTTTTCCTTTCTATGCTAGTGTCTAATTAGCCTTTGCCTTGGAAACACCTGCTTCTCCTTCAGATCAGAGTTATTTTCTCTAGAAACTTCTTAACTCTTCAGGAAAAATATATCTTTCTTAAAACTATTTTACAGGTTGGTTCTTTCTGTTTACTTGCTCTATGCATACTATTAGATTACTTTTATCTCTTTAAATTTGAGATTTTAAAGCATGGGAAGAAGACAAGATTGATCCTTAATAGCTAATGCACTATCTGTTACATTTAGATGTTCCTCAAATAATGTTGGATGTAACAATATGTAACAAATATTAAGAGATTTTTTTTACTGTTTATAGGTAAGGACAAAATATAAATCTTAGTTTAAGGTACATTGTCATCCGTGGATCTACAAGGCATATTCATTTAACGATTTCCTTATCACCTTTTAGTTTCACATATAATTCCTACCTCTCGTTTCTGTCTTGGCTATCATTTTAATGCATTTAAGAACTCCTGGTATGGTACTGTAGGATCATCACTGAATTGCAAACCCATCAGCTGCCATTCAGAAATGCAATATAGAGTCGCAATGAGTCAGAACTGATTCAGTGGCCCTTGACAACAACAACAATAAGGTATAATTGGAGTCCTGGTGTGGCACTGTAGGATAAGCACTGACCCAAAATGTCAGTTTCAACCACAACATTGGTGGTTCAAACCTACAAGTTGCTCCTCAGAAACATGTGCAGGGTCACTATGAGTCAGAACTGACTCAGTGGCACTTTAAACAACAACAAGGTGTGATTTGCTTTCTTTTTTAAAATTATTTTGTTAATGAAAATATATACAGCAAAACATATGTGAATTCAACAATTTTGACTGTGCATTTCAGGGACACTGGTTATATTTTTCAGGTTGTACAACCATTATAAGCCTCCTTGTCCAAGTTGTTCTCATTCACATAAATTCATTTCCCTCTAAGATTCCTCTAATCTTTTAAATTACTGTTGTCACCTTCATCCTACATAAATAATTCTTAAAAGAGTATCTTTTATGTTAACTGCAGTGGTGCATTATGCTAATACAGAAATATTCCTTCTCTTCTCCTCTCCTTCCTGCCCCACTTCCAGATCTTGGGCTGTGTCATAGCACTTGCATTAGCCATGGAAGTGTTTGTGACTATGACACAGCCATCTGCTTTCTACTGGAATGTGTACTTAGACCAGCTTTCTAGAACCTTCTGTTTCACTGTGTGTAAAATAGGCCTGGTCAGTCACAGATTCCAAAAGTAAAGTAGGTCTGAAGGATACACAATCCCAAACTGCCATCTTAAATCAAGCCCAGCTGATTCCCATCTGCATCACAGACACTTGACTGAAAGATAAGTAAGCAGTATGATTGTAGGAAAACTTGATTGATCTCATTGTGTGCTCTTTCTCAAAAAAAAAAAAAAAGTAATGAACTGTTTTCATTGTGTATTAGGTATTTACACTGAACTCTTGTAATTATGTATTCTTCATTTTCATTGCTTCATACTTCTACTGTGTGTTCACAGATCATTTACACTAAATAATGCAATAGCATAAGATTCTCTCTGATTGTTAAACAGTCCCAAAATGTACTAAATTTCCTAGAATGCTTTGGAATCTATTGCAGTGGTAATATGCATGGAATTAAAGTTGGGAACAGGATGAAGTAAAAGGCTCTGCTTCATCGTGGTGGGTGGAAGAGACAGGTATAAAGATAGACCACAGTAATGGAAAAAAATTTCCTGTTGTTAGGTGCCATTGAGTTAGTTGTGACTCATAATGACCCTATGTGCAACAGAACAAAACACTGCCCATCATTACAGTATTCCTGTTTGAAACTTCTACAATCATAAAAAAAAGTTTTCTTAGGGACCTCCTGCTAAATTAGCAAATTCTCAGAGATGGCTCAGAGTAATGAGCAAAGCGTTTATTGTATATCAATATACACGAAGACAAGAAGCAGTAATCTTCTTTATCTGTCCCACTGACCATAAGGCAGCCTGGAATGTTTAAGGAGAAAGAAAATTCAGAGCATGGAACTTGTGGTCAGGCATTATTGTGTTGTATTTTGTATTTCAATAGTGAGGGTGACCATATCAATAGGTTGGTCACATTCTGAACACAGTGACTGTTAACAACCATTTTAATTGATTTGGACTTTTTTCCCAAGAGGAAAGCTGCACCATGGTTTGAGCCACAAGATCAGCTTTGAAGACTGAAAAAGAGTCTTGGGTATCTACTACTGCAATAACAGAAATACCACAAGTGCATGGCTTTACCAAACAGAAATTTATTCTCTCACAATTTAGAAGGTTAGAAGTCCGAATTCAGAGTGCCAAGACTAGGGGAGGACTTTCTATCTCTGTCGGCTCAGGGGAAAGATTCTTGTCTCCTTTCAGCATCTGTAGGCCCAGCTTGTCTTAGAGATCTCCGTGTGTCCTGTCATTAATATCCCCTTGCTTCTAGGGACTCCAGGTCCAAGGATGCACTTCAGTCCTGGATCCTCTTTCTTGGTGGTAATAATAGGTCCCTGTTTCTCTGCTCAAGTCTCTCTCTTATCCCTTGTAAGATAAAAGGTGTAGCATGCCACACCCCTGGAAAGCTCCTGTACATTGGATCAGGATCCTTGTGATCATCATCCCACCCTTAATCTTCTTATGCGTTTATCACACCAGATCACATCATAATAGATGATTGCATAACTGCCAAACCACTAAGTATCATGGTCCAGTCAGGCAGGCACTTATTGGGGGTGTTCACAATTCAATCAATGACAAGGTATGATTAATTATGGAATGTAGGGAGTTAACTTTTAACTATAGATGCTATTTTAAGGCAACTATTCTAGTTCTGGAGTCCTGGTGTGGCGCTGTGGGTTAATGTGCCAGACTGCAAAACTGTTTGAACTGCAAGATCGGCAGTTCAAGCGCACCAGCTGCTCCTTGGAAACCCTATACAGGATCACGATGGGTCAAAACTGACTTGACAATACTTACCAACAACAGCAATTCTGGTTCTATTTTATTTTAGGCTAAACTAAAACCTTTTCAGTGCCTGTAATTCTCAGTACCCCATTTCAATTCCCCCTCTTTTATTATTTGTTTCTCAAACTTCAGAAATGTGTATCACTTCTATCTGGGTGCTTCCAGCTGAAGAGAGCACCATAAGGATGAGAAACTCTAATGAAGTTGGGCAATGCTTGGGAAGGGCCCAAGTTAGGAAAATTGGAGTCTCTTGCTGTACTAGCTAGCAAATATTTCCCATTCTTGAGAGAGAGAGCATACTCCAGTAGAGCAAAGACCTCTCCCACCCTCACAGTGCTAGCTAAACCACTTGAACTACACAATGGACAGACATATTAGTAGCATTCCTATAATAATTTGGGGATTAAGCCAAGAGTTTCAAGTGTGGAAGAAACTGATGAAGCTGGCCTAGGTCCCTGTCTCTTGGGGCTTAGGCCTGATGTACTCCACTGTCTTTCATGGATTCCCAGTTCAACTTCCCCTGTGGTATTAATCTAATGGCATAATGACAGCAAGCCTTGTCAATATCAACATTTGGTGGTATGTGCCATGGAGTCGGTGCTGGCTCATAGCGGTCCTGCATAGGGTTTTTGAGGCTGTAAATCTTTATGTTAGCAGAAAGCCTCATCGAGCTCCCAAGAAGCAGCTGGTAGATTTAAACAAGTGACCTTGTGGATAGCAGATCACCTCAGCATCCGCTACAGTACCAGAGCTTCTTAACAACAACATAAAACCCCTCCAAATGTAGCAAGCAGAAAATGTAAAGCAACTCAATCTAAAGAATTCAGGGAGGTCTCTCACGCCCACACAGTATTTTCTATATCCAAAGCCATGGGATGAACAGTGTCAAACAAATTACACAAAGCCATTTTCATTTGACTAATATTCATCTGTCAGTTTGTCGTACGGTATTGGGTTTCATATTGATATGATGTTGGAAACTATGCTACTGGTGATTTAATTAACTACAGGGTCACCCATGGTGGGCAGATTTTAGCTGAAGTTCCAGACCAAGACAGACTAGGAAGAATGAGAGGCTGATTATTACTGGACATTTAGTCTCTGAAAACTTTATGAATAACAGTGGAGCACTGTCAGATATGAGTATTCCGGAACACTTAATTGTGCTTATGAGGAACCTGTACATACACCAAGAGGTAATTGTTAAAAAAGAATAAGGGCATACTGAATGGTTTAAAATCAGTAATATGTGTGCCAGGGTTGTATTC
>NW_006408521.1:6631090-6632725 GCF_000296735.1 Chrysochloris asiatica | reverse complement strand
GCTCTGTTGTGCATCAGGTCACTATGAGTTGGTATTGACTCGATGGCACCTAACAACAACAACATTGTCAGATATAATCCCGGAACATAAAAACATCATAATTAGCATCAGCATAGTTGCAGATACAGTGTCAGAAGATGAGCTCCTTGGGTTGAAAGGCACTCAAAATGCAACTGAATAATAGCTAACTTCTCAAAATAGAATTTACCATGATGATACGTATAGAGAAGTCCTTTTGGTACCTTCATTTACTGATGAGGCACAACTTAAAGTGAGGAGGAACATCTACAAATATCCATCAATAATCAGAGCATAGAATGTAGGAAGTATGAACCTAGGAAAATCAAAAGTCATCAAAAATGAAATGGAATTCACAATGATTGATATCATCGGCTTTAGTATGCTGAAATGGACTGGTACCATTTTTAATCTGACAATCATATAGATTACTATGCTGGAAATGACAAATTGTAAAGGAATGGTGTCACATTCAACATCAAAAAGAAGATTTCAAGATTTATCTGGAAGTACAATATTGTCTGTGATATGCCAACAAGAAAGAACCACTATTAATCAAATTTACGTACCAACCACTATATCCAGTGATAATGAAAATGAAGAATTCTAGCACAGTCTTCAGTGTAAATTTGGTCAAATATGCAATCAAGATGTATATATAGTTACTAGTAATCAGAATGTGAAACTTGGAAACAAAGAGGAAGTATCAGTATTTGGAAAATAAGACCATGGTGATATAAATGATGCTACAGAGTACATGATAGAATTTTGCAAGACAAATTATTTATTCATTGCAAATACCTTTAAAAATAAATAAAGATGATTATACACATGGACTTGAACAGATGGAATACACAAACATCAAATTGACAACATCTGTGGTATGATACATTAAAAAACTTTAAAATCACCAAGGTCAGGGAAGCAACGTGGAAAAGACCATCAACTGCTCTTATGCAAATTGAGGCTGAAGCTGAAAAAATTAAAACAAGTCCATGAGAAACAAAATAGGACCTTGAGCACATCCTATCTGAATTTAGAGATTATCTCAAGAACAAATTTGATGCATTAGACACTAATGAACAAACATCAGAAAAGTTGTGGGATGATTATCAAGAATATCATACAGGAAGAAAGCAAAAGGTCATTAAGAAGATAAGAAAGAAATAAAGACCAAAATGGATGTTAGAGGAGACTCAGAAACTTGCATTCAAGGGTGGACATGCTAAAGCAAAAACCAAAAAAAAGAGCTGAACAGAAAATTACAAAGGGCTGCAGAGAAGACAAAATCAAGAATTATAATTAAATATGCAAAACCAAAAAGGAAAAACATGCTCAGAATTTCTGTAGCTGAAAGAACTGAAAAAAAAGGCAAGCCTCGCCTTACAATATTGAAGGATTCTATGAGCAGTCAAGAAATCAAATGACATATTCCATCAGGCAAATCTGCTGCACAAGACCTTTTTAAAGTGTTGAAGAGCAAAGATGTCAGCTTGAGGACTAAGGTGTGCCTGACCCAAGCTATGGTATTTTCAATAACCTCATATGCATACGAAAGCTGGACAGTGAATAAGGAAGACTGTAGAAGAATTGATATCTTTGAGTTATGGTGTTGGA
>NW_006408521.1:6625490-6630885 GCF_000296735.1 Chrysochloris asiatica | reverse complement strand
GAGGGGGCAGTCACTGGAGAAGGATAACATGTTTGGTAAGTTGTAGGGTCAGAGAAAAAGAGGAAGACCCCCAATGAGATGGATTGGCCAAGTGGCAGCACTGATGGACTCAAGCGTGGCAACAATAGTGAGGTTGGCCCAGGATTGGGCAATGTTTCGTTCTGATGTGCTTAAGTTTGCTATGGGTCAATACCGAGTTGAAGGCACCTAACAACAACAACAAATGAGCAAAATATTTATTGGTAAAGAAAGCATCAAAAGAAGATGGAAAGAATACACAGAGTCATTGTATCAATAACAAATCAATTTCAAGAGTTAGCATAGAGTCAAGAGTAAGTCCAAGGATCACTGAAGGCATTGGCAAAGGGCAAGCTTCCAGGAATGGAACACAAATTAAAATCTTTCAATAAATTTATATCATCAGAAGTACTCCCTCATCTATGCCAAGAAATTTGGAAGACAGCTTCCTGGCCAACTATTAGCCTGTTCCAAAGAGAGGTGACCCAACGGATTATGGAAATCATCAGACAATATCATTAACATCACATGCAAGTAAAATTTTGCTTAAGATAATTCAAAAACAGTTGCAACAGAACATTGACAAAGAACTGTCAAAGATTCAAGCCAGATTTACACATGGAAATGGAATGAAGGATATCATTGCTATAGGATGGATCTTGCCTGAAATCAGAGACTACCAGAAAGATGCTTACCTGTGCTTTATTGACAATGCAAATAAACTGTGTGGATCATAACAAGCTATGGATAACATTGTTATAAATGGATATTTAAGAACACTTAGTTGTTCTCATGAAGAACTTGTTCACAGAACAAGATACAGTTGTTCTAACAGAACAAGCAGATAATGAATTATTTAAAATCAGGAAAGGTGTGCACCTGGTTTGTATTCTTTCACCATATGTATTCAATACATATGCTAAGCAAATAATCCCAGAAATTGGATTATATTAAGAAGAATATGACATCAGTATTGGAGGAAGAGTCATTAACAACCTTGGATATACACACAATACTACCTAGCTTGCTGAAAATGAAGAGGATTTAAAATACTTACTGATGAATATCAAAGACTACAGCCTCCAGTCTGGGTTGCACCTCAGTACAAAGAAAACAAAAGTCCTCACAATTGGGCCATAAATAACATCATGATAAATGGAAAAAGATTGAAGTTGTCAAAGACTTCATTTTGCTTGGTTCCACCACCACCAATCATGGAAGCAGCAGTCTAGAAATCAAATTAGACAAATCTGCTTCCCAAGACATTTTCAAAGTGTTCAAGGGCAACAATGAAGGAGAATGTGGTTAGTTTTAAAGGGCAGAAGTTTTAGCTCAGTAATCAAACAGTCTGACGCTGTGTTCTTTTCCTGGTGTTCATGCCCCGTGTGCCAGGTTCCTCCCACATTATAACCAGGAGGATTTTGTGGCAGTGACAGTGTGTGGTTTCTAAAGCTAGACAATTCTCTTCTTTTATTTTATATGCATAGCAAAATCAAGTTTTATTTACATAACAACTTACAAAGCATAAATCCATGTGCCTTTCTTCAAAGGGTAAAGACATAAAAACCAAAAAGTGTTACTATTATGGTTCTAGTTGATGCATGCATGGGTTTATTCCAAGCAAAATATGTTTAAATATGTCTCTATGAACCGTGGATGACTGCATACAAATTTTCTCAGTGATACTCTTGTCTTAGTCTTGTTTCTGTTAAGTACTGTTGAGTCAGTTCTGAATAATAACAACCCTGTATGGGGTTTCTAGGAGCTCTGATAGCGTAGTGGTTACGAATCGGGCTGCGAACCTTAAGGTCAGCGGTTCGAAACTACCAGCCGCTCCGCGGGAGAAAGATGAGGCTTTCTACTCCCGTAAAGATTTACACCCTCGGAAATCCTGTACAGGGTCGCTATGGGTCGGACCCGACTCGATGGCACTTAACAACAACAACAACATGGGGTTTCTAGGAGCAGCTTGGGGATGTGAACTACCAACATTGAGATGAGTAGTCCAGTGCTTATTCTACAGTGCCACTCCTTAGTCTTGTTTGTTTTTGTTGTTGTTAGGTGCCGTCAAGTCACTTCCAACTCATTGCAATCCTGTATAGGGTTTCCAAAAAGTGGCTAGTGAGCTTGAACAGCGATGTTGCAGTTCAAGTTGACTTTGCCATTCAGCACATTATCCTCAGCATCACACCAAGACTCCTTAGTCTTGTTAAGGTATCTTTAATTAAAAAAAAAGTCCAATCAAACTGTATTCTGTTCCTGGTACTCTTGCCCAGTGTGCCAGGTCCCTCCCACATTGTAACCAGGAGGATTTTGTGGCAGTGACAGTGTGTGTGGTTTCTAAAGCTAGACATCTCTCTTCTCTTGAATCACTCTGGGGAAATACACATAATCAGTTGTATGTAGAAAGCCCAGGAACTAAGGCCTCCTGCCAACAACCAGCACTCATTTGCCAGGCATGTGAATAAGATACTTTGCAAGCAGATCCGCCTCCTGGCTGAGATCTTGACAGCAATCTTAAGACACTCTGAACCAGAACCACAAAGTTAAGCCTCTCCTGAATTCCAGACTCCAGAAACTGTATAAGATAATAAATGTCTATTATTTTAAGATGCTAGGGTTGGTACAATTGTTTAGGATGTGTGACTAAAAGGAAGGAGTAGGAAATTTTTCATTTTAGGAACAGACAATCCCAGCATCATCAAGAAGGAAGATCATGAGTGCAGTGTGAAATCTCTGCCTAGAAAAGCAGCAACAACAGAGACTGTGGCTGTGTGCCTGTGGGCAAAAGGCTGGCTGGTAGAATGTACCCTTTAGACATTTAAATGAATATAAGTATTTTTTGTTTTGCACTTGTACAGCAAATATTGTTGCCTTCTGTATTTGTATAATATAAGACCTAAATGAGGAACCACAGGGAGGAAATAGGATAAATGTTACATGCAGGGGATTGTAATCATTGAGATGAAACAAGGTGTATAGTTTGCCGAATGTAGAGCTGATGATCTTGTCTGTAAACCTTCAATGGATTCACAACAAAAAGGTAAAAAAAAAAAAAAACAAGAGACTGTTTTCTAAGGATATCTGCTTGGCCGGTTAAATTCAAGGCAAAAAGATCAGCTCAGAAGGGTAGGGTGAATATGTTTTGGGATTTCAAAGAGGAAATGTTGATAGACCTTCTTCAAAGGACAGGACAATCACGCTGAGAAAATCATTAAGAAAATGGAAAGCTGTATTAGTGAGATTTTTATTTTTCTTTCTGTCACAACAGTACACATAGCCCTTGTGGGTAGTAAGGATTATCCTATAAGAATTTCATTGGGAAACCTTACCCCGTCTACCCTGCAGTCATGATTTTGCTCTTGTAGATTTCTTTTTGTTCTCAAAACTCAAAAAAATTTTCAAAATTACATGATATGAGTTCTTAAATAATGCCAAACTCTCACGGGGTGTGGTATATACCAGAGAAGCCACAATCTTGGTTAAAGTGTTAGAAAGTTTAACAAAGTGCCTTCAGAAGCATGCAGACCTAGATGGAGAATATGTTGAGAAACCATGGTGTTGTTAAGTGGTTTTGAGTCAGTTCTGGTTCATAGCAATCCTGTATACAACAGAATAAAACACTGCCAGGTTCTGCACCATCCTCACAATTGTTTTGTTTGAGCCCATTGTGGCAGCCACTGTGTAAAATCCTTTCATTGTGATCTTCTTTATGGCTGCTCATCTTTCATTTTACCAAGCATGATGTCTTTTTCCATGGATTGGTCCTTCCTTATAACTTACGACAAAGTCTTGCCATCCTTTCTTCTAAGGGACACTCTAGCTATACTTCTGAGACAGATTTGTTTGTTCTCCTGGCAGTCCATAATACTCTCAGTATTCATTGCCAACATCAAAATGAAAATGCATCAATTCTTTAGTTGTTCTTTTTCATTCAGTTTTTGCATGTATATGAGGTAATTCAAAATATCATGACTTACATCCTGTTCACCGTAGTACTTCATAAAACTTTAAACAGATCTTTTGCAGGAGATTACCCAAAGCAATATGTCCTTTGATTCCTTGATTGCTGCTTCCATGAATATTGTTTATGGATCCAAGTAAAATGAATTGTTAGATAAGTTCTATCTTTTTTCAATGAAGTTGATGTTGCATACTGGGTCCACCATGTCAATTTTTGTTTCCTTTATGATGAGGTGTAATCCATATTGAAGGCTGTAACCTTTGTTCTTCTTCCGTAAGTGCATCAAGTTCTCTTTGCTTACAGTAAGCAAGGTTGTGTCATCTGTGTATCATAGGTTGTTAATGAGTTCCTCCAATCCTGATGGCATGTTCTTCAACATATAACCCAACATCTTGGGTTATTTGTTGTGGTACGGTAAATTTACTTAGTATGTTTCTTCTAGCCAAGGTTGTTGTGTTGTCAAAGGCCATCGAGTCAGTTCTGATTCTTAGTAACACAACCTGTATAGGGTTTCCAAGGAGCAGCTGGTAGATTTGAACCACTGACCTTGTGGGTACTTATTCTAGAGCATTACACAAGGACACCATGTCTTTGTAAACCACACCTAATAATTTGATGGGACCATGCAAATAGGGTATACAGTAATTTCTTGTCAGTTTCTTCTTAGTTTTAATGTTTCCATGTTCTTTGTGGATCTCATTTTCATGGTATGTTGTGCAGTATTAATTTTCTTTGAGGTTACCCTATAATCTACTAACATTTTCCTCCATTTAATACAGTCTATTTTATCACTAATTTACCTGACCCCCATACCACCTGGATCTCTGTTCCTGTATTTTTCTCTTCTTTGACACTGTTATTATTTTGATCTTTGATTGACCTTCAAGATCCTCTGAAGTCATTGTTGTAAATTTGTTCTGTTCTGAACTTTTCTGTCTATTGAGTTCCAGGTGGTGTTACCACGCCTGGCAATCTCTGATTGTTGTCTGTTCTTGTTGGCTTTCAGTCCCAAGAACTCCCTTTAGGATGTTTTGAAGTTCTGGGTTGGTTTTGACAAAGTCTCTTAGCTTCTGTTTATCCTGGAAAGTTTTGATTGTACTGTCATCTTTTATTGATAGCTATGCTGGGTAGATGATTCTTGGTTGGCATTTTTTTTTTTTTTTTCTTGTAAGGTTTTATATATGCCTCCCCATTGTCTTCTTGCCTGCATGGTTTCTGCTGAGAGATCAGAGCTTAATCTGATTTGCTTGCCTTTGTAAGTAACACTTCTCTTTCCCCTGGCTGCTTTTAGGATTCTCTTCTTATCTTTCATTTTGGAGAGCTTGATTATGGTATGTCTTGGTCATTTTCTTTTGGGGTCTATTCTTTCCAGGGTTTATTTAGCTTCTTGATGCTTATCTTCTCATCCTTCAA
>NW_006408521.1:6613883-6625210 GCF_000296735.1 Chrysochloris asiatica | reverse complement strand
CTTTTCCCTTTCAGTGTATTGCCCATTTTTGATATTTTATTATTAAATATTTGGCCCTCTTTTTGCAGGTTTTGAATTGTTTCCAATGCTATATCAATCTTGTTTGATTGTTCCTGGAGCACTTTCCTGACTTCTTCCTTATTCTCCTTCACCCTTCTGTGGATCCTTTGGATGTATCTCAATATTATTCTCCTGAATTCCTTCTCAGGCAGATCCAAAGTCTGCTCTCCTTCTAATGGGAAATCTATGCCTACCTCCAGCTCATTTGTCTCAGTTACTCTTTTTCTGTTTCTCGACATGTGCCAAGATCTTTTATTGTTTCTTGGACATTTTTAATAGTTAGATGTGTTTACAATGATTAAATGAATGTATGTTGCCGTATTACTAAACTTACTGAGTGCCTGCTGGTGGATGTTATCTGAAGATAACACTTCCCTTTTCACATCTCTTATTTCTTAACTGAGAGCAATCTTAGCAAGTGTTGGTTATCTATGTAATGTACAGCATCTGATATTGACTCCTGTACAGATGGTGGGATTTTATAGGATATACTTGTAGCTTGTCTATATGGCCATAATTACTATCTCTTCTTGGGTAACATAGGAAGAGAAAACTCCCACCCCCAGGAAAAAAGTAAGACCAAAAAGAGAAAAAACGGATACAAAAGTAAAAGCAAAAACAAAAAAACGTAGCAGACTAGTCCAGTAGCCTTTGCTGTGCAGGTCAATGTGCATGCACAATAAAAACTTCCAGTGGGGGTGGGGGTGTCCACTCACTCAGGCTCCCTCTCTACTCACTGCTGTGGAGGTGCACAGACAGAGATTGAGAAATGAATGGAAGAAAGATTGTTCACACTTTTGTCTCTGAAGCTCAGTTAGGTATCTGCATATGCACAGCATAATTCTCAAAATGACCACATCCTTTTGGACAGTACTTGGTATAGATCTTGATTTTTATGTTGGGGTTTTCCAGTGTGCTAATATGGCTTGGCTGTATGGCCAAATCGACTGTCTTTTGTTAGATAAGGCAGGAATAAAAGCTCCTGCCAAGTAGGAGAGTCAACTTTAGGCCTAAATCCCAGAGTCAGATATCATAAGAAGCTGATGGAGGATTAGCTTCTGGAGCCAATGGGGCTTTCAGCTACTTCCTATTTGGCCATGGGAAAACTGTACCCTGTGGGCATAAAGCTGGACCCTTTTGGGGATGTGCTTCCAACCATGTGAAGACACCCAGGTTGGGCATAGAACATGTAACTGGGGAAGAGAGGAGGAAACAAAGTAAAAAAAAAGTCACACCTCTTTTTCCACAAGTTGCTGGTTGACTTTTGCACTATTTTTTGCTGTTGTTAAGTGCCATAGCACTATTAGGTATATGGTAATTTAACATGGGAACTGGTTAGATTTGCCATCCGACTAACTTTAAAAGGAGCCATCTCAGGAACAGGAAGAGATGATCCCAGAACCACCAAAAAAGGGGAGTCACAGTGAAGTGTGAGATGCTTGAAAAGTGGCAGCAGCAGAGGTGGCAGCACTGAGAGAAAGAAGTGCCGGATTCCTTGCCAAGGACTATGTTAGGCTGAGTGCTTCAGGTAGGAGGTGGACTTGCATAATGGAAAGTCCTTTGGGCATTGAGCCACATGGCAAATGGTGTTTTTAACATTCATGTTGAATGAGGCAGAAGCCAAGGAGCCACGGGACTGAGAGAGAGGCTTATCTATGGTATGGCAAAGAGGTACTCCTGATCAGAGAACTAATGTATCCAGCGTTGATTCTGATACTGAATTGCACCCTATTCATTTCCTTAATAATCTCCATTATCATGTATTGTCTGTAAGTTCTGTGTGGCCACTGTAATGGATTATTGAACCCAACAGAGAATTAGAGTGCAGCGAGTGGGGTGGTTGGTATAAAAATAATGTAAAGAAGGTAGGTGGAAGGAGACATGTCTGATCTCTGCTTCATAGTAGTCAGCCTTGGACTGATACGTAATTTGAATCTCCTTCTTTCTTGTTTCATCAGAGAAATTAATACACTGCCTCCATACCACTTTTGCATTTACTCAGTCTATAGATTGAAAGTTGTTGTTGCTAAGTATCTTAGAGTCATTTCTGACTCATAGCAATCCTATGTACAACAGAACAAAACACTGCCCAGTCCTTCACCATACTCACAATTTTTAATACGTTTGAGTCTGTTTTGCTGCCACTGTGTTAATCCATCTTGTTGAAGGTCTTCCTCTTTTTCAGTGACCCTCCACTTTTTCAAACATGATGTCCTCCTTCTCCATGAACTGGTATCTCCTGATAATATGTCCAAAGTATGAGAGATGAACTGTAGTCATCCTTACTTGTAAGAAGCATTCTAACTGTCCTTTTTCCAACACAGTTGTATTTGCTCTTCTGGAAGTATATGATACTTTAGATATTCTTCACCAACACATAGAGAAAATAGCAGTTCTGTATCATTTTCCAGGGATAATTCAATTGCAACAATTCTCTGTATTCTTTATTCATTGTCCAATTTTTGCATACATATGAAGCGAATGAAAATACCAAGACTTAGGTCAGGCACATCTTAGTCCTCAAATTAACATCTTTGCTCTTAAACCGTTTAAACAGGTCTTTTGAATCAGATTGTTGTTGTTAGGTGCTATCAAGTTGGTACCTACTCATAGCAACCTTATGCACAGTACAACAAAATACTGCCCAATCCTGGGCTAACCTCACTGTTGTTGCCATGCTTGAGCCCACTGATGCTGCCACTTTGCCAATCCATCTTTCTGGGGGTCTTCCTCTTTTTCTCTGACCCTCCATCTTACCAAACAAGATATCCTTCTCCAGCAAACCAGATTAGCTTAATGCGATACATCATTTGATTTCTTGACTGAACATTGATTGTGGATCCAACCAAATTGAAGTCTTTGACAACTTCAATCTTTTCTCCATTTATCACGAAGTTATTTATTGGTCCAATTGTGAAATTTTGGGGTTTTTTTTACATTGAGGTGCCATCCACAATAAAGGCTACAGCAGTTGATCTTCATCAGTAAGTATTTCAAGCATTGTAGTAGTATACATTTAAGTTTTTGTCACAACCTTCTTCATAAGTCTTTAATAACTTTCCATTATATATGGAATAAAATGGATTTCATACTCTTTATCACCATATTTGCTACAATTCTTATCTACAAATGAGCCTCTAAAAGCATCTCTGATTAATTTATATTAAATAGCTAACATTTATTGAATCAGTCAAAATATGCACCATAGCAAACAAATTCATAAACATACTATGTATATTCTGACTCTGCAGTTTTCTAATATATCCCCAATCCAATTTCTCCTCTCACTTAAATGAAGTTCCTACATATTAAAATAAAAAGTGAATTCTAACTTCAGTAGGCTGGGACCACACTAGGCTACAATCATATTTCATTCTCTGAATAACTACTGCATTTTCAGGCATGTTTCCCATACACTAACAAGGTTGTTTGTGGCACTGTAAGGAGTCCTAGTGTGGTGCTGTAAGATATGCACTGGACTACTAACTGCAAGCTCAATGGTCAAAACCCATCAGCAGCTCCTCGGAAACCCAATACTGGGTCACTTTTAGTGGGACTCAAAGATCCTTAATAACAACAACAACTTGCTTTTACTTCTTTTTTCTTTCTCTCTTGTCACATCCTTACTTGTAGGTTTATTGGAAACATTTTCTGAATATTTTTATCCATTTAATAAATATTTATGAAATGTCTATTTGAGGACATTTCACAAATATCTTTACTCATTCACAGTATGGAAGAATTGAGAAATAAGTAAAGACGATATCAAAAGTTATTTGTGGCATGATTTGGAGTATATTAAGGCCAAGAAACGAAGTCCTCAGAAGCCAAGTTGTACTTTCTGAAAGTCTTTTCCTTTTCCTTTTAGCTATAACGTAGTAATAAGCACAGCCTTGAAGCCATTTGAGAGGCCGAAAGACAAGCCCTAGGCAAGAACCTATTAAATTTGATTCCCTTGGCAACCTGTCCTGAGACTCCGGTCCCATGAAGTTTATTCTCACCAAAGAATGATACAAATCATTTATGTACTGATAGGTGACAATTTTGTAAAGTAAAAACTTTATAAACATTTCAATATCCAAGAAAAACAAATGCTCCTATTCATTCATAAGCAATGAACTTTCTACATTAGAAGAACAACCTTTACACTCAAGCAGTTAACTCCAAAATTGATCTCAAGCACTGTTAATACTATAACTGTTCGTGAAAGGAATCTATTAACCACGAAAGGAAAGGAAAGAACAGAGATTCTTAAAACCCTTAGATAAGCCTTTTCTAGAGGTGAATCCTGTGTAAACTTTGCCCATAAAACTTTCCCTTTTGTACCCATTTACACTGTGAAATCTAATTATAAGCCACTGTCATTTTAAAGATCAAGCCCTAACTGTTTCTTGGCATGCATTCTTTCTAATTAAGTATCTGGGACTAGAGGGACCAGGATGGAACTACTTCATCTACATTTTCCACAGGCTGACATGCACCGTGAAAACAGTTCTTGATTATTTCCTGAAAAGCTTTGATGTGAAGGAAAAAATTCTCTGAATTGTGTACATTACTCCCACATGCTCCCACGGATATGGTTAGAAGCCGCTGATCTTTAAAACCAGAGTTGCTGCTACACTGCTAGCAATAACCTAAATTGATGTAACCTACCAACAAAAGTAAGCATGTGGTGGCAAGTGATGACAGATAATCTCTACCGTTATCTGTGGAAAATAGTACAGAATAGCTACTTTCTCTAGAGATAAAATGAAATCTTATAATACTTCTGATCTTGAAAAGGTTTTCCTATTAAACACAAAGCAACCAAGCAACGAATTATAGAGGACGATGAGTGCTGCTTTTTTTCTTCTGCTCCATACTCCATTGGCTGACTGTAACAGAACGCCTAGATGGAGGTTTTAGCATTTTGACAAGATGATTACTGGCCATCATTTGATGACATCATTTGATAACATTTTAATAAAACACAGGGTATGAATTACAAAATATAAATGTTGATCATCTTTTTCACTCTGTTGTGTTGTTGTTAGGTGCTGTCAAGTTGGTTGTGCCTTAAGTGGCCCTCCGTGCAACAGAAAAAAAAATAAAACTGATCATACACTATCCTCAAAATCCATTAAAATATACAATTAGCAAGAACTATTGTTAGAACTACATAGATACCGAAGAATTTTTTTTTTTTTTTTCCTTTCAGGATTTAATATGAATTCATGAGTAAATGTCTCCTCTAAAAGGAGTTACTGTGTCAGCCCATCTCACTGAGGGTCTTTCTCTTTGCTGACCCTCTATTTTATCAAACACGTTGTCCTTCTCCAGGGATGGCTGTTCCTATTAACATTCCAAAGTTCATGAGATGAAGTCTCAACATTCTGGCTACATGTCTTCCAAGATAGATTTTTTTGTTCTTTTGGTAGTCTATGGTATATTTGATACTCTTCACCAGCACCATAATTCACATTCATCAATTACTCTCCAGTCTTCCTTATTCAGTGTCCAGCTTTCACATGCATATGAGGTGATGGAAAATACCATGATCTGGGGAAGGCAAACATTAATCCTGAAAGTGACATCTTTGTTCTTGAATACCTTAAAGAAATCTTTTGAAGCAGATCTACCATTTGATTTCTTGACTGCTCCCCCCATTAGCATGTATTCTGAAAGTAAGAAAAATGAAATGCTTAAAAATTTATCTTTTCTCCATTTATCCTGATATTGTTTAATAGCACAGGACTTTTGTTTTCTTTCTACTAAGTGGTAAGCTTTATTTGAAGGCTGTAGGCAGTAGGTGCTTCAATTCTTTTTCACTTTCAGCAAGCCAAGTGTGGCATCTGCATATCTCTAGTTGTTAGTGAGTCTTCCTCCAATTGTGTGGCATGCTCTTTTTCATATAGTTCAGATTCTTGGATAACTTGCTCAGCATACATATTGAATATGTATGGTAAGTAATACAATACTGTTCCACACATTTCCTGACTTTAAACCATATTATTCTTTAGAAATTAACAAAAGTGGCCTGGTACAAATAAAATGGGTGTTAGAGTAACCTGTTGAAACACTTTACAAATAATTCCTTTCTCTGAATTCCCAATAGCCAATACAGCTTCCAAAAATTCAACAGCGGGAAAGAAAAAAAAAAAAATATATATATATATATAGATATAGATAGATAGATAAATAGATAGATAGATGGATAGATAGATATAGAGAGAGATCCTTTATATGCAGACTTTATGTTGAAAAATAGCATGAAAATATCCACAATAGAGGTTTGATTTGTAACTCAGTCACCACTGAGAAATGTCAAGATTTTCTTTTATAGCAGGAAATTGATTTCATAAATTAATATGAACACTTGAATAAAAGAAAAAGTCTTAAATATCTTGTTGCTGTTGTTCTTAAGTGCTGTCAAGTCCTTTATGGCTCTGGATAGGGTTTATGAGGAATGACTGGTGGGTTTGAACCACCGACTTTGAGGTTAGCAGTCCAGTTCTTAACCTACAGAATCACACCAGTACTCCAAAATCTATATAGTTACCACAATAACGTTCTTAATTTTATATTTTAATAAAGATGCATGTTATGAAATGAACAAATTGCAGCTAAGGGCTTTAAGTGTTTGTTTTGTACTTTTGTTGTTAAATGCCATAAACTCGGTCCTAAGTCATAGTGACCCTGTATAAGGTTTCCAAGAAGCAGCTGGGGTGAATGAAATGCTGACCTTGTGGTTCAAACTGACCTTGCAGTCAAGTGCTTATCCTACAGCACCAAACCAAGACTCCGCATTTTGTACTATGTTAATTCTAATATGTGGTGCTGTGGGTTAATGTGCCAGACCACAAAGCCATTTGAACTGCAAGGTTAGCAGTTCAAGCTCACCAGTTATTCTTTGGAAACCCCATACAGGGTCACTATGGGTTGGAATTGACTTGACAGCATTTAACAACAAGTCTAACATATAACTTATTTCATTAATCCCCATATGAGGTCCGTGTGATGAATGCTATCATTTCCATCATTCATACGCAAAGAGTTAGCCAGAGAAAAGAAAAAGAACTTGCCCAAGATCATATTGGTTTTGTTTTGAACAGAAAACATTTAAATGCAAGCATTATGGTTATAGATCGTATACTTTGGCTAATGCTCTGTACTGCAAAACCATGCTGTTGTTGTTGCTAAGTGCCATTGAGTTGGTTCCAACTCATAATGAGTTGTATAGAGTTCCCAAGGAGTGGCTGGTGGGTTTGAGCTGCCAGTCAGTAGGCTAGTGCTTAACTTATAGCACCACACCAGGACTCCATAGGTAAGAATAAAAAGAATTTTCTTTGTGTTACTCAATGAGAAGGCTATATTCCAAGCTTACAACTGACATGATATATTATTACACACTTGATGCTCCCTCTTTTGTTAAATCTTATATATGACTGTGAATAGCTTTAAATGTAAAGAATTCAACTTTAAATTAAATATTTTTTAGGCCAAATATTATTTGTAGTATAATTTGAAGCATTATGGAAAATTCTCTATATCATTTAAAATTTTTAATGGATAAGAACTTGAGACAATTTACATGCCTACAAATGCTGTGCCACATTCTAATATGAAATTTTAAGGCAAGAAACATGTATTCATTGATTAGTTTATGCTGGAACTAGTTCACATCATAGAACACATACATTTATGACACAATTTCTAATCCAGATAGGCCTGGGATGTTCTCAAAATTGCAAGTTATTGTAATAGGAAAATTTCACAAAATTCAAGTGTTATAAAAGTGTTTTACCAAATAACTAAGCGCTCTGAAGGCCTCAACATGTAGGTTAGAAACTTATCTGAAGGACATATACCTACAATATAATGAAAACTCGAGTCTTATCAGGTCACAGCTTGAGGAAATTTAAAAAATATGGGAGTATATGTTTTTAATTGTGAAACATAACTACAGGCAAAAGAAGTGCTTTGATTCCTCCTTGTCTGTCTTTAGTTTTATAAAAATAGTCCTTGGCCTAAATAGCACACACATTTCCAAAACTCCAGAGAGAAACATTTACATAGGTCCCAAGGACAAAATTTTAAATAATTTTGTCAGGTATCTTTTTCCATTAATTGAAATATTAAAAAAAAAAAAAAAATCCAAGAAACAAAGCATTGAAACAACAACAAAAACAAACATACAGTCATTTAATCATTTATCTTTTGACAAGATTAATAAGTTACAATCATGAGTTAGGGGCTTTCCTATTCCTATTTATTAGGTGAAAGTGTTATTGTTGGTAGGTGCCATCTAGTCAGTTCTTACTTATAGTCACTCTATGCACAACAGAATGAAACACTGCCTTGCACCATCATCAAAATTATTACACTGGAGCCCAATGCTGTTGCCACTATGTCAATCCAGTTCCTTAGGGGTCTTCCTCTTTTCACTGACCCTCCACTTTACCAGCATGATGTCCTTCTCCACAGACTGGTCCTTCCTAATACCATATCAGACATATGAGAGACAAAATCTCACCTCCTGGCTTCTAAAGAGCATCCTGGCTGTACTACTTCTAAAACAGATTTGTTAGTTTTTCTGGCAGTCCATTGTAATTTTAATATTATTCTCCAACACCATAAATAAAATGCATCTATTCTACAGTCTTCCTTATTACATTGTTCAACTTCCACATATATATGGAGATATTGAAAATATGGCTTGGTTCATGTTCACATTATTTCTCAAACTGCTAACTTACTTCTTGAACACTTTAAAGAGGTCTTAAGCAGAAGACTTGCCTAATGAAATACATCATTGGATTTCTTGGCTGTTGCTTCCATGAATGTTGATTGTAAATTCAAGTAAGATGAAATCTTCGACAACTTTAATTTTTCTCACTTTATCATAATGTAATCTATTGATCCAATTGTGAGAATTTTCATTTTCTTTACATTGAGATGAAACCCTTACTGAAGGCTGTGTGCTCTTTGATTTTCATCAGAAAGTATTTTCATTCCTTTTTATTTTCAGCAAGCAAACCTGCATACCGTAGGTTGTTAATGAGTCTTCCTCCAATCCTGATGCCACCTTCTTCTTCATATGATTCAGCTTTTCAGATTATTTCCTCAGTTTACAGACTGAATAAGTATGGTGAAAGAATACAATGCTGGCACCCACATTTCCTGATTTCAAACCATTCTCTATCCTCTTGTTCTGCTCAAATGACTCTCTTGGTCTACGTACAGATTCCTCATGAACACAATTAAGTGTTCTGGAATACCCATTCATCACAATATTGTCCGTAGCATATCATGAGCCACACAATCAGTAGCATTTATATAGTTAGTAAAACACAAATAAATACCTTTCAGGTTTTCTCTGCTTTCAGTTAAGATCCATCAGACGTCAGCAATGATATTCTTCCTTTCTCATTCTCATCTGAATTCAGATTGATTTTCTGGCAGTATTCTTTTGGTGTACTGTTGCAGCCTTTAAAAAATTATATTCAGCAAACTTTTACTTCAACTTGATATTAATGATCTCGTCTGATTATTTCCACATTCTGCTAGCTCACTTCTCTTTGGAATGGGCACAAATATGGATATCTTCCCATCAATTGTCCAGGTAGTTGTCTTCCAAATTTCATTAAATAGACGAATAAGTGTTTCCAGTGTTATTGTTGAAATATATCAATTTGTATTCTGTCAAATCCCAGACACTTGTTTTTTGTCAAGGCCTTCAGTATCACTTGGACTTCTTCCTTAAGTACCATTGGTTCTTAAGCATATTCTTCCTCTGGAAATGGTTATACATAAACCATTTCTTTTGGTACAGTAACTCTGTGGATTTCTTCCATCCTCTTTTGATGTTTTCTCCATCATTCAATATTTTCCCCATAAAATCATTCAATATTGCAAATGAACACTTGATTTTTTTTCTCCAGTTCATTCAGCTTGAGAAATGCTGACTCTGCTCTTCCCTTTTGGTTTTCTAACTTCAGGTCTTTGCACACTTCATTAAAGATTTTGTCTTCTTGAGCTGCACTTTGAGATTTTCTGATCAGTTCTTTGACTTCCTTATTTCTTCCATTTATAGTTACTGAAGAGTTAATTTAACACTTATCATATAAACCAAAAAATATTGCTATGATAACCAAAAATAAGCAAAGATAAACCAAAAAATATTGCTATGATACTTCCTGAACTTACATGCAGTCGTGTATTTCAAACAAAATGTGTGTCAAAATGCCTCTGACTGCAGATAAGTTCTCTCAGAAAGATTCTTAGTCTTTTTAGGGCACCTTCAAAAAAACAAAAAAAAAAAGTAATGAAAACAATGGATTCTAAGGGGATCTGCGGGACCAGTTAAACTCAGGGCCAGTTAAACTCAGAAGCTTATGGGCACTGTGTTTTGGATTTCTGGAAAGGTAATCTTGACAGATTTTCTTGAAGGCAATCATGAGGCTTATTATTACAAATGCGTAAGGATATTAAATATAACATTAATTTTTAAAAAAAAGTCTGGAAATTTGTGCCAAGCATTTTTTTTTTTTTTTTTCATCTTGACAATGTACTTTCAATCTTCAACTGTAGCAAAGTTGGGATACTTTACCCCATCCATCATCCAGCCCTTATCATACTCCTGTAGAGTTCATTTTATTCCCCAACTCAAAGACCCTTTCAAAGGAACCTACTGAGTCCTCTCTAGGAAGCCAAAACTACCATATTTACATGCTGTAATTCACAGAGTACAGATTTCTTCAGGGAAGGATTGTTGTTGTTGTTAAGTGCTGTTGAGTTGGTGCTGACTCATAGCAAAGGTGTGCGACAAGGTTGTGTTCTTTCACCATACTTATTCAACCTGTATGCTGAGAAAATAATACGAGAAGCTGGGTTCTATGAAGAAAAACGGGGTGTCAGGATTGGAGGAAGACTCATTAACAACCTGCGATACGCAGATGATACAACCTTGCTTGCTGAAAGTGAAGAGGACTTGAAACATTTACTGATGAAGATCAAAGAACACAGCCTTCAGTATGGGTTGCATCTTAATGTCAGAGAAACAAAAATCCTCACGACTGGACCAATAAACAACATTCTTATCGACGGAGAAAAGATTGAAGTTGTCAAGGACTTCATTCTTCTTGGATCAACTATCAACACTCGCGAAAGCAGCAGTCAAGAGATCAGAAGACGTATTGCATTGGGCAAATCTGCTGCACAGGAACTTTTTAAAGTGTTGAAGAGCAGAGATGTCAGCTTGAGGACTAAGGTGCGCCTGACCCAAGCCA
>NW_006408521.1:6588315-6613113 GCF_000296735.1 Chrysochloris asiatica | reverse complement strand
ATTAAAGACGATTCATTTACTGGCTTATTTTAAATGAAAATCTTTTAAATTCCTAAAATGCATTAAATAAAAAAAATCAGTGCAAACATGAGATGTTAACCTTTCCTGGGTCCTTTGTATTTAACTCTTAGAAATGAGCAAACCATGAACCCCTTTTCTTCATTCCCATTGTGACATATGCTTGTGCTCACCAAGAACACTGTTCTGTTGGGCTTTTACCCTGGTAGCAAAGAGATCTCCTGCATCGAGGGCTTTGGCCTGTAGTTTCAGAAAGAATAAAAAAAACACATGCAAATGTAAATTACACTTGCAGTTTTGTTTTGTGAAAGTTAGGAGTGAGAAGTCTCCGGTGAGCAGAAAGAAAAGGTTAGCGATTTTTAATATCCAAAATGATCAGTCATTCACTTCTCATGTCTCCTGTGAACTACATAATGTCAGTGCTGCCACAAAAGCAAGACAGAAAATAAAAGTCCTAACAGCTTTAATTCAGGAAGAAAAAAACACAAAATCCCTAGAATTTTTTTTTTTTTCTCCCTCAAGAGTACTATAGTTTTGCACAACATGCATTTTATAATTCTTAATTTATATTCAGCCTCAATGCTTTCTCTGGCTTTCAGACCTTACCCAGTTTCTCTATGTGATACTTAAAAGCACTTCATTGTTGCTATTTTCTAGTTTAAAATAGGTGGTTCTTACTTCATTCCAAAGAAACAGGATGACTTGTGAAAGATGGTGGCAACCTCATAGAGATGAAAATTATTGTTACTGAAAAATAATAACACTAATAAAAACTAAGAACTGATGAGGAAGCAGAAGCTATATGTCTTGACTCACTAACTCTGACATCTCTTAACTCACCAAATTCAGGCTTTAAAGGATTAAGAAATTGCCCAGAGTCTCACATCATTAAATTTCTGAAGTTTTGATACATGTTTTCAATCATGAAGTATGTAGAAATAAACATTATTTACTCTTATACAATTATTTAACCATTATTTCCTAACAGACTATTAAACACAAGGCATAGCGTTGCAGGTGGAAACACATAGTAGAATAAGTTTTGATCCCTTCTCCTAATGATCTTACAGTTTTGTCTGGGATGTTGTTGTTTAGTGTTGTTGGGGCCATTCCGACCCATAGTAATCCTGTATAGGGTTTCTGAGGAGCAGCTGGTGAATTTGAATGACTGACTTTGGGGTTCCATCCAGCCTTGTGGCTGGGTACTTATTCTGTAGTCTCAAAACTCTGTATATGTATGCAGTGATAAGCTAAATACTTACAGCTTCACATATGTGAAAAAGCAGCCCTGAAAAAAATAGAGTTCAAACTATTTTTATTGTAATTGATAAATATTGATAATTAACATAGTAGAAAAATAATTGAAAAAATATATTAAAATATTCATTTGTGTCTTCATGGCACTAGTATAAATGATAATAAGATTAGAAATCAATCACATAAATATTTTTTAATGTATATATTATTTATCTAGGAGCTCAAGGGCAAAGTCAATGATTCCAGCTTTCCAGCTGCTCCACAGAAACCCACTACAGTGTCCTCATGAGCTGGACTCAACTCACTTAACAACATTATTTATCTATTTAAAATTTTTATGGGAATGATTTCTTATTTTGGAATAGTTGGGGTACAGTCAAATTGTGACTTTGTTAATTTAGTAGGTCTAATTATTTTCTAAGGAGCTCTGGTAGCACAGTGGTTACGAATCAGGTGGCTAACCTCAAGGTTGGCAGTTCGAAACTACCAGCTGTTCTGTGGGAGAAAGATGAGGCTTTTTGCTCTGTAAAGATTTGCAGCCTCGGAAACTCTGTGGTTTGTAGGGTCACTATGAGTCAGAACCGACTCCACAGTACTTAACAACAACAACAATTATTTGCTGAATTATAGTGTGATAATTAAGGTTTTGTGTCAACTTGACTGTGTTATGATTCTCAGTGGTTTACCAGTTAAGAAGTAAATCCACCAAGATGCTGTTAATAATGATTTAATCCCTTCCACTGTGAGAACTGCTCTGAGCAGCTAGTTAAAAGAAAGAAAATTTCCCATTCAGTGTGACCTGTTTCCAATGTATTGGACAGTGGTTCAGAGTTCACTTACTTTTTGCTGGGCCTGGGTCCTCATCTGACCTCCAGTTCTTTGAACTTGAGACAGTAGCCCGCTCATCTTGGGAATCATTAGCAATTTGCCAATTTATCTGTGGAGCCTGGATTAATTCACCTCTGATGAGTCAGAACAACCTTCCAGCCTGAAATCTGATCTGTGGACTTGGAACTTGCCTGCCTTTACAACTGTGTGAGGCATTTCCTTTATATAAACCTCTCTGTGTATATACATAGGAGCCCTGGTGTGGGCTAATGAGTCAGACTGCAAAGTTGCTGGAACTGTAAGTTTTGTGGTTCAAGCTCACCAGCTGCTGCTTGGAAACCCTATACAGGGTCTCTATGGGTCAGAACCTACTCGACAGCACTAAACAACAACAACAACAATATATATATATATACATGCATCCTAGTGTGGCACTGTAAACTAAGCACACAAGGTTGACTGGTCACACCCATCTGCTACTCCTTAGAAACCCTATGCAGGGTTACAATGAGTCAGATTCAACTCTACCACACTTAACAACAATATTGTTTATGTTGTCGTTAACTGCTGTTAAGTGACCCACAGTGACCCTGTAGAAGGTTTCCGAGGATCAGCTGGTGAACTTGAACTGCCGACCTTGAGGTGCAAAGTGACTTTGCAGTCCAGAGCATTAATCCACAGCAGCACACCAGGATTCACTTACTTGCTACATATATATATTACTTGCTGTATATATATGTTGTTGTTGTTAAGTGCTGTCGAGTCGGTTCCGACCCATAGCGACCCTTTACAGGGTTTCCGAGGGTGTAAATCCTTAAGGGAGTAGAAAGCCTCATCTTTCTCCCGCGGAGCGGCTGGTAGTTTCAAACCGCTGACCTTAAGGTTCGCAGCCCGATTCATAACCACTATGCTACCAGAGCTCCATATATATGTATATGTATAAGTATAAGTATGTATATATATACACATATGCAGACACACTCATATATGTATGTATATTTATTAGCTTCACTGGTTTTGTTTCTCTACAGAACCCTGCCTAAGAAACATAGTTATAACAAAAGATTTTTAGTGTTTCAATGAATAAAATAGACTCCAATAAAATACACACTAAATGAAACTCTTTTAGGTGTTGTTAAATGCTGTTGAATTGATTCTGACACACAGTGACCCTAAATGGCAGCACAGAACTGCCCATAGGTTTTCTTGGCTATAATTTTTATGGAAGCAAATCATTGTCTTTCTTGCATGTACATGAAATAAACATTTTCAATATTTCAAAGTGAATGAGCGGCATCCATCTTTCATCTAATGAAAAATCAACAATCGATATTGAACATTAAAACTCCTACAGGGATCACAAAACTAGAACCTTCTTCAAAGCAAATAAGGCATTTGAGCCTGCTAAATTTCTGTAGGGGAGCTTTAGGGTATGAAAACAGGGACTTGTCTCTACTTAAATGTTCTACATACATAATCTAACTTCTTGATAGAATAGACAACTTCGCTCATATCAGTGGGTGTGATATGAATGTCAAGCAAGCCAGGAACAACTTTGTAGATATCAAATGTGAAGTAAAGATTTTCTGTCAGTACTAAGGCCTTAAGGTCTGACCTACATGGCTGTACTGCAGCGCCATTTATTGAATATTTAGTTGTAAGTGCTGTTAAACACTGTAGTGCATTACATGTTTGCTAATGGTAGTGACACAGAAAAGTGAATATGTTAAAATGCTGTGAATGTTAGTATAGCACACTATAATTTGTATATGCAGTTCTGTCTTTCCTATAAGATTGTTTCTTTCTTTCTTTTTTTTTTTTTTTTTTGAGGTTTCAAAAAATCCAGATTTTCATTTAGTGAAGTAGCGATACCAAATTTCAAAGCATTATAATGAAAATTTTAGTACATCAATGAATTTAACGTCAAACATTGTGGACCTACTGAAAGAGGTGTAGCTGTCAATAGAAAACAAAAGTTACCATGAATAGTGTGAGATTGGAGAAATAAGGTGAGGGTTCTGTGAATAAAATCTGTATCGATCAGGAGGTAAACAAACAAAGCAGCCTGTAGTTCTTCATTTAGGTTACAAGCTCCTGTTCTTCCTCATTTCACAGAATTTCTTTCAAGTGCTAACACATCAACTACTCATTCAATGAAAAATGAAAGTCAGTTTTTCATAAAAGCTAATTTTTGTAGGTTGTTCTAATAGACTAGCTTGAGATTATATTATAATCTCAAGCTAGTCTATTAGAACATTATATAATAATAGTATATAATGTTCTAATAGACTGGAACATTATAATATTATAATTGTTGTTGTTGTTATGTCCCGTGGAGTCGGTTCCGACTCATAGTGACCCTGTACAGGGTTTCCGAGGCTGTAAATCTTTATGGGAGCAGAAAGCCTTATCGTTCTCCCGCGGAACAGCTGGTAGTTTAGAACTGCTGACGTTGCGGCTCGCGGCCCGATTCGTAACCACTACTACGCTACCAGAGCTCCTTAATATTATAATAGATTATAATAATAATATTATAATAATATGCGGAAGGAAGCACCCTCTGAGTGACAGATTGATAAATTTGAGACTCTAAAATGATGGTATTACTGACACTGTTTGTAGAAAATCAGAGATTTAAGCCAATGACAGGATGCTGCGAACCTTCCTTTATAAACTCTGTCAGAGGGGCAGATTCTGTTCTCAGCTTCTGTTTCTTGAGAGAAAGACTTGTTAGTGCAATAGCTACCATGGAGTTTGTACTCAGATCCACAGGGGCTGAGTAGAAATGTATGCATATTCCTGATTGCAAAGTATCTTGTACCTGTGATAGTTTACTTAACAGACAAATCATCAATTTCACATTCTGCACCTCTATTAGTGTGTTCAAGGCAATGAAATTTTACCTATCATATTTCCTAAGAGCAGTAAGTCCGTTTTAAAGACATTTTAACGGGCTCACAGAAAGGAGCTTCTGAGTTAAAGGTCATCACTTTCATGTTAACATTATTATTTTTTAAAGACCTTACAACATAGTAGGCTTTGCACAGCTTGTCACAATTGAAGCTGAAGAATGTCATTATTGCCACTCACCTTTTATTACATAAATAGCATTACAGAAATACTTTTTAGAAAACAGAACTTCTAAGTCACTTACAAAATTCAGAATTTTTTCTGTTTTCTCATTTTCTAAAATGTTCCATTTCCTTTCTTTTACTTATACATCCCTACACTCTATCAGCCACTGGTGTATATTGTGAACTCACTCAATATTTAAATCTCTACTAGCTAGCTCTTATGAAAGTAAATAATTAGTATTTATAAAGCACTCAAAGTATTTATAGAAAGCAATTTCTAATTACTATTACTTCTAGATACTATGATTAAAACATTAAGAAAACATCATCAAGTAAAAATCACATCACTTCTGTTTCAGCAGTTTTTTTTTTATTAAGCTGTCTGTCTTGGAAGACAATTTGGAATTTATCAAAAGATACACAATTCTGTATAATAAAAAGTCTATTAGATAAATTAGAAGCAACATTAAGATTTTAGTTTACCAAGATAAGGAAATTTAGTGTATTATGTCATAACATTTAGTTAGCAAATAAAATATCCACATACTAATAAAATAGAACATATGTAAGTATAACTTATCCAGGCAAAACTAATCTTGTACTGTTCTAAATAAGGAGTCTAAATGATATTGTTTGCAGTAGATAGATCTCTCCACATATACTTATCATGTGTTATTATTAATTGCAGTCAAATTGATTCCAATTCAAGTTGAACATTAGTTCAACTTTATCTGCTTGCAGATAAAGTAACAAGCAGAAGATTCTGAATTCTAGTAATATAAAAGCATGCCCTTCATTGTCTGTGTTCAATAATAATCATTTGATATGTGTACCATACCTGTGGATGAAACAGGTGATAATGCATGAAACCTATGAGAGTGAGTAGAGTGAAAGTACTTGACCCAATGCTGCCTTAGAAATTGGGTCACTTATGAATGCTAACATTTTCCTCACTGCAGTTCACGGTATAAATCAATGTCTTCTACTTACCTGAGGGTCTGCATCTTCAGCATAAACCGTTGTGATAGGTGTACCCTTGACTGCATCTGGAGCCACCATCCCTTTGTAGATTCGTTTACTAAACACTGGAGGATAATCATTCATATCCTGTAAGATATAATGATGAGTTTCATTTTTTAGTTGAAACCAGGTAAGAGACAGTTGTTAGACCCACTCCTTCTCTTCATATCATACTATTCATTTGCCACTGTCAGACTTCTATCCTCTCAATTCCATTACTCTCACTTCAGAATGGCACCCCAAAGGAAATTATAAGAGAACCTATACAATATTAACCTGTGTGGTATCAACCGAAGGCCATTCATTCTAGTAAGCAGTCTGTCATCCATAAAAATACACCTTCTAGAAACTGGAGTAATGTTTATGCCAGACACTCTCTCTAAAATACTTTTAAGAGAAGATTAAAAGTTTTAAACCTTGAAATGAAGTCAGAACAAATTTCTGAAAAAAAAAAAAAAGTATCATTCTATGAAACTGGTATTGAAAACGATATTTGTTTATTAGTTTGTTTCTTGTGTCTTTTTTAAAGTTCCTGTTTGATTCTGCTGAAAACAGAAAATTATTTATGTACTTAGCAAAATGCTATCATTGGAACATTTCAAATGCAAACTGAAATCTACTCTAATGCCTTTTTAGAAACATAAATGATAAAAGGATGCAGTACACTCTAACGATGACACATAGAATTAAATATACACACAGACAGGAAACAAGAGCACTGGTGGAGCAGTGGTCAAGTGCTTGGCTGCTAACCAAAATAAATCAATGGTTCAAACTCATCAGCTACTCCACAGGAGAAAAATGTGAGAGTCTGCTGTTGTCAAGATTACAGCTTAGAACCCTATGGGGCAATTCGACTCTGTCCTGTTAATAGTTATTAAGTGCTGTCAAGTCATTTCAAACTCACAGTGACCCTATGTAGATTTTCTGAGGAGTGGCTGGTGGATCTGAACCCCCAACCTTGACATTCAAACCAACCTTCCAGCCCAATGCTGATTCTACTGCACCATACCAGGACTCTATGCTATTAGGGTCAATATTAGTTGGAATTGACTCAACAGCAGTGTTTTGTTTTTAATAGACACAAAACAATGTTAATTACTTAAAGCATTTCAGAGAAATTTATATGCATTATTATGTTTTATTTTCACAATTTGATGGTCTAAGTGCATTGCTACCCATGCATGTCATTTGTTAAACAAATGCTTTTCACCTGTCAATATTTTTTTACTCAGTGCTAGGGATTGGAATAATGTGGTGAATCCAGAAGATTTTATTCCCTTCACAACACTGTCATTTAATAACTAAAGATATTAATCCACAAATAGGTTAGTGATTTTACCTAAATTAATCTTCTTATATGACAAAGCCAAAGTGATAAACGAAGTTCCCTAAAAGCAATATCATTTTTCCCCCTGAACCATTTTATCTTTTACGAAGAATTACAAATCACATTTCCCCCCTCAATAAATAATTCTAATTAATATGGCTGGGTTATTTTATAACAGTATATTGTTTTCCGTTCATTGCAGGCTGCATTGTTTTGGATACTTAAGGTTAAACATATTTGTTCCCTAAGTAAATTTCTTAATTATCTATTCCTCCTCTCAGGTCACCTTTTTCTCACTTGCTATTAAAAACAGAACAAAAAGTTCTACAAAGTCTTTGTTATTTGCTCTAATACAACAATTTTCTTTTACGTTGTAAATTGGAAATACTCTAATTAACTGATTGCAAATGCATTTTCACAGAGGTCAGGGTAATTATCTATTACACTCAAATGAGCTTGCTTTTATGTTCACAATAGAGTTGGCTTCTGAGTTGTGAATATGGATAAAACCGTAGACTCTAATAAGAAATAGGAGGTCTTGAACTCTAAGCAAAATTGAAAAATAAAAGAAGCTATTTCCTCTCTTTTGAAATATAGTTTGCAATCTATTTTCTGAAAAATAAGACATTCTTCATAAATTATAAACTTTAGAATCTGGGTAAGTAAATGAACAATGCTAGGAAGCACAGCTTCTCTCTAATGAGGGTAGCATAGGGTATTGATTTTAATGTTCCAGGCAGAGTGTAAATATATAAAACAAAGCTCCTGCTTTATCAAGAGTTCCAATTAATTTAAGGAGTGAAACTCGTAACTAAAGTGGTATAAAAATAGAAAATGAACCTGGCACTGCAAATTTCTTTTCCATACACATATTTCCACAGTCTCTTGCATGAACTTCTGTTCTTCTTTTTGTTTTGTTTTCATGGAAAAACTTAAAACTTTATGTCGCAAGTCGCTTTTTGGAAAAAAAAATGAATCTTTAGTAAAAAAGACATAAGCTTTTCTAATTATAGTAATACATCCTGAATAAGCTAAATTGACCTCTTCTGCTGAGAAAATATTCAGTAGGTCCACCTGTCAACTGAAAACACAATGAGGGATTTTATAATTGTTGTTGTTAAATACCATAGAGTTGTTCCAACTCCAATAATCTTGCAAGTTTCATTCCAGCCACACCAGGACTCTGATTTTATAATTGTTGTTGTCAAGTGTTGTGGAGTCCCTTTTGACTCATGGTGACCCAGTATAAATTTCCGAGGCTGTAATCTTTACAGGAACAGAAAGCCTCTTCTTTCTTCCATAGAGCGACAGGCAGATTTGAACTGCTGACCTTGTGGTTAGCAGCCCACTCATGCTCATAATGCACTGTTACTAGGATTCCTTTACAAATGCTCTATATATAGTGTAGCAAATTAAGGATGAGCTCCACGTTCCTAAAGCGTATAATTTCTATTGCCCATTTTTCCACTAGGGGGCAACATTGACAAAAAGAAACATTTCCTCTTCAGTCTTCAAATATTGTATTAAAGTACATTAATAGTTTGCTTACTGTGGTTATAATTTTTGTCAGAGTTAATATAAATTAGTATTCATATTTAAAAAGACTATTCTGAGTATACCATGGTGATCAATTAGGTAACTGCCAAGTTCTTCTTATTAGTACATCATTGTCCTAATAAAGTTGATATGTAATATATTTCATATATCACACAAATAAAATGGCATATAAAGGCGCAGTTAGTTACTAGCAAGAAAATGAGTTTCATTCATTTTCTGCATTAGTAAAACCATTTCTATTTTGTAAGACCACAGAGCAGATGCTTGTGGTCAAGTGCGTATCCTACAGTACCACACTAGGACTTGGAGTTCACAAAGTAACAAGTTGAAGTTCCACAAACAGCATAGAGAAATCTATGATAACATTTTTGAGTTTGTGGCATGACAGGTAAAAAGGAAATAAAAACCAAACTGGCCTTGAAGGGAACTAATAAGCTATATTCAGATTATCTTTTTTTAAATGATGAAATTATGTTAAATATGCATAATACATGCTCTGTGAGGCACTGTGGGTTAATGCCCTGAACTACAAGATTGCTTGGAACTGCAAGGTAGGTGATTCAAGCTCACCAGCTGCTCCTCTTACTGAGTCCACAGTACTTAACAACAAAAATGAGGAGACACAAATGGTATGCATCAGTGGCTGCAATGGCTTCTGCAATTCTGTAGTATTTTTTAGTATAAGCACTCCCTAGGAAGTTGAAAGTTTGGCTGTCCTGCCCTCTGAAATCCTTTACAACTCTTTGAGTGTAATCTTCCTTGGCAGATTACACATTATTTTTACTTTGCCTGTTACAAGCTCTTTCCCACTACCAAACACCCTCTACTTGCTATCCTAATTGCTGTTTCTTCAAATTCTGGCTTTCTTCCTAATGGTTTCCCCATTTGTCTTCTATTTTTTCTTTCTTTCCCTTCTGTGACACTTTTGGAACTAGAGTCAAAGAAGGCCACATCTCTATCTAAAGAAATATGAGGGTTAATAATGTACAGCAATACGTTTAATTCAGTTGCCTGTGTCCTATTTATTTGTATTCTCTGGCAAACAAGATTGTTCAAGATGGATGGTTATTTTATCACAGATTCTATAGAAGAACTCTTTTCTACGGGATTAAATAGTGAAAAGAATTTCAAACTCTTAAGGAGTCCAGATATTCTGGAACCATGGAATTGGATGAACACAGAAACTAATGCTCTGAGGTAATCTTTAAACAATAAACTACATAAACAACAAAGAATATCCCCTGAAGTCTTCTTAAAACCAAGTGATTTAGCTTAACTAGTAAAGAATGTTTGCCTTGAGAATTCTGCTCTTTCAAGATCTATTTCAATGAGATTACAATGACAACAGGGACTCAAAAGATTAAATGGGGAACTAGGGCAGTGTGTTTATCTTAATGGGGGAACAATTAAGCAAAGAAGAGTGAGAATTGTTATACAACTCAAAAAAATATGATCACTGTCACTGAATTGTTCATGCTGTTGGTTTTAAGTGCCTTCTGCTTGGTTCTGACCAAGTGACCATGTACCTGGTTTCTGAGGCTATAAATCTTTGAGGGAGCAGAAACTTTCATCTTTCTCCCTTTGTGCAGCTGGTGGACTCAAATTGCCAATATTATGCTTAACAGTCCAGTACTTATTCTACAGAGCCACTATACTCTTCAACTGTATATATAGAAACTATTAAATTGGTTTAGACAAAGCACTGGACCACAAGGTAGTTGGTTCAAACCCACCAACTGCTCCTTGGAAACTTTATACAAAGAAGCTATGAGTCAGATCTGACAAGACAGCACCTAACAACAACAAAAGCTATAAATAATAACAAAATACATAAAATTTTCAAAAAAAATAAATGACTAAATTAGAGTTGAACAATACTATGAAAGTTGACAATCCCACTAACAAAATGTCAAACTCCATTCCTCACATAGTTTCTCTGTGTTGAAATGGTCATGTGGAAAAAGATAATTAATACATTTTAAATTAACTACCCAAGATATTATTCTATGGTCTTTTGGGAGAATAAGTGCTTAATCTGAGCCAGAAATCTTTCATCGATTTCTATTCAAGATTATTACTGTATTTCAGACTTTCTTAAATGGGTAAAATTATCTATCACTATGTATCTATCTTGGCAGTTCTGGTGTGGCACTGTGGATTATTGCACCAGAATGCAAAGCCTTTTGAACTGCAAGGTCAGTGGTTCAAGATCACCAGCTGCTCCCTGGAAACCCTATACGAGTTACTATGGGTCAGAACTGACTTGATGGCACTTCACAATAACAACAACAACAATCAATCTATCTATCTTGGCAACCTAGTTAGAACAAATTTTTCAATAATGCTATTTTTTCCCCTAAAGATAGCTTTATAATTATTGATAAATATAAAATATTTTTAAAATATGGAGTTGTAGCAGTTGTATTTGTATATGTGAAACAAAACAAACAAATCAATATTTGACCCTAGAAATAGTTATTTTCTCTAGAGATATTTTTCCCAAATTATATTCTGTGGACATTTAGAAGCAGTTCTAAGAGAGGCTTCAGAAATAAAAACAGCCCAATGATCAAATGCTTTTGGAAAATGTGGAAAATTACATGGTTTCTTTTTGAGATTCATAGCACACACTAGCATATTAAACTCTGATATGAGACTTGCAGTGAACACATCTATTTAGAGCATAGCTAAGGATTTCCCAAATATATTAAGTTCTTTATATGTAAGACACTGGTGTAGCATAGTAGGATCAGTCCTGGACTGCAAACCACAAATTCAGCCTGCTAACCACTCCTTGAAAACTCTATATAGGGTTGCTATGAGTTGGAATTGACTCAACATCACTTAACAGCAATTACCATACTTGGAGTCTTGGTGTGGTGCTGTAGATAGGCAATGGACTGCTAACCTCAAGGTCAGGTGATCAAACCTACCAGCTATTCCTTAAAAACTGTCTACAGGGTTGCTATTAGTTGAAACCAACTGGATGACACTAACAACAACAACAACAACATTACCACACTGAGTAATTCGTTATCTATGAAACTACTGTGAAATACTGACAAGCGATTGGAAGCAAATATTGCTGATTGGAATGCTGTATGATTAAACCCTTGGCTGCTAACCAAAAGATTGGGGATTGAGCTCCCCAGAAGCTTCACGGAAAAAAAGATGTGGTTGTCTGCTTCTGCACAGATTGGCAGCCTTGGAAATCATATGGGGCAGTTCTACATCAAACCTAGAGCTCCAAAGTACTTCTGCATTATTGTCACAAAAGAGTATTAGGGGCACACCAGTGACTCCCAGGAAACCAGGGTTTGGTGGTTTGATTAAAAAGCAATCCTCTTTCCTACATTTTATGTAATAGGGATATACACACACACACATATTTATACCTATTTGTTGATGTGGTTGTTATTTGCTGTTGAGTCGATTCTGACCCATAGCGATCCTGTATAGGGTTTCCGAGATCAGCTGGTGAGCTTGAACCACCAACCTTGAAGTTCAAATGGCTTTGCAGTCTGGAGCATTAACCCACAGCCCCACATCAGGACTCCAATATATATATATATATATATATATTTTTTTTAATTTAATTCTTCAAAGAGAAATCTATCTGAAATATGAACATGCTAACTCCATCATCCAGGATTCATTTCACAACAGCCTCAGGCCATGTGGGTGGTCTTTCATTTCTGATCCTGCCCCCTATAAAAGCCTACAGCCATACCTATAACCTCTAAGACAGGCAAGCAAAAACAAAGATGACTCCAGTATCCTTTATTCTATCTCTTCTACTATTCTTCTACAGCTGTTCTCTTTAAAATCGGAACCAGCAGAATGACTTGTCATCTATTTCTTTGGAAGCATGCCTTTACATCCATCTGACTATAGATAGCCTTTTACGTAATCCAGGTTTCAAATTTATACTCAACTTTGAGCTTATTCTAGTAACCACTTCTTTTCTGACTGTTCACTTTACAAACTAAACTTTGTAATAGGGTCAGCTTTCATTCTGGATTTCACTTATGAAATTGTTTAGAATTTTATTTTTATTTTCCAAAGATTTATCCATCTTGTTTAATTTACTATCACCATAGATTCAATTATTTTAGATATTTGATAAAGATATACAGTAAACAAAGCTTTATTTTATCAATGTTCTATAAAACCTTTGCAACAACATGTATGTCCTTTGTATGATCAACCTTGTTTTTGTTTTTTTGTTTTATCTTTGAAACTTGACATTAGGAAAGGTCTTTGTAAATGTTGGTGTTAAACTATTTCTTTTCACTGTGAGAATATTTTTTATTTTGTATATTATTTCCTCTTTTCCATTCTCATTTCAATTTTAAATGAATTTGATGGGACAGATATTAAGCACTTTATCTTTTTTTTTTTTTTTTTTGGTTTTATTTTTTTCCTTATTTTTTGTAGAAAAGGGTTTCTGCAGATTTTTAGAGATATTTAAGATGCTTTGCATGTGGTGACTGTTTTGGGTACAAATATCTCTTAGCAAATACCATACAATTATGCTATCAGCAAAACAGCTTTTGAGGACTGCAAATAAATAGACAAATTGCAGAAAATTAGCAAACTTGGCAAAGATCTACCTTTGTGGAGACATGAGAATAATCTGTTCTCTCCTTCAAAACAGACCAGTATAATATTCTTACAAGCGCTAGTGAAATAGAATACAGTTTTTAAGTTCTCTTTGTGATAATCATAGACAAAGATATATGTGCTTGAGGAAACTTCCTGCAAAATTTAATATGCTCATATAACCTTAGAAAAGAAGTAAAGATTTTTTAAGATGTGTCTTAGGATACATCAACTTAGGCAACATGGAAAGTTCATTTTAACAGCATCAAGACTCAGATGGCAACTGTCGCCTCTGTTTACACATCTTTTTAATTTAGATGGTCCCTGTAGTGGTTACGGTTCTGTGTAAACTTTACTAGGTCAGGATTTCCAGAGGTTTAGCAGCTTGGATGTACTTATTTCCCTGATAATGAAGCTTAGTACAGCCATAGGTAACTCATTGATGACTGCCTATGAGCAGCCATTTAATTGAAGGGGTGCTTCATTGGCTATGTGGTCTGCTCCCAATATAGTGGACATGAGGAAGTGACTCTCTCTCTCTTCTGGATACCTGTTGTTGTTTTGAGGTGTCATCAAGATGGTACCAGCTCACAGTAATCCTATACACAATAGAACAAAACAATGTCCAATCCTGCACCAACCTCACAATCATTGTTGCACTTGAGTCCACTACCGCTGACACTGTGCCAATCCATCTGATTGGAGGTCTCCCATCTTCTTCGGTGAACCTCCGCTTAACCAAGCATGATGTCATTCTCCAGGGACTGTTCCCTACTGGTAATATGTCTGAAGTATGAGAGACGAAATTTGGCCATCCTAGTTTCAAAGGAACATTCTGGCTATACTATTTCCAACACAGATCTGTTAATTATTTTAGCAGTCCATGGTACTTTTCATATTCTCCTTCGATACCATAACTCAAATACATCAATTTTTATATGACCTTCTTTATTCATTGTCCAACTTTCACATTCATATGAAGTTACTGAAAATACCATGACTTGAGTCAGGTGCACCTTAGTCCTCAAAATGACATTTATGCTTTTGAACACTTTAAAGAGTTCTTTTGTAAATGATTTGCCTAATGCCATACATCATTTGATTTCTTGATGGCTGCTTCCATGAGTGATGATAGTAAATCCGAGCAAAATGAAATCTTTGACAACTTCAATCTTTTCTCCATTTATATAGATATTATTTATTGGTTCCGTGGTATGGATTTTTGTTTTGCATACATTGAGGTGCAGCCCATACCTAAGGCTGTGGTCTTTAATATTTATCAGTAAGTATTTTAAGTCCTCTTCACTTTCAGCAAGCAAGATTATCATCTGCATATCAAAGGTTGTTAATGAGTCTTCCTCGAATCCTGATTCCATGCTTTTCTTTATATAATCTGGCTTCTCAGATTATTTGACAGGCATACAGACTGAGTAAGAATGGTGGAAGAATACAATCCTGGAACACAGCTCTCCTAATTTTAAACCATTTGATGTTTCCTTGTTCTACTTGAAAAAAAAATTCATTTTTGTCTATGTACAGGTTCCTCATTAGCACAGTTAAGTATTCTGGAATACTCATTCTCTGCATTGTTGACCATAACTAGTTATAATCCATTCAATCGAAAGCCTTGTGTCATCAATAAGGCACAGGTAAACATCTTTCTGATATTCTTTGCTTTCAGCCAAGATCCATCTTATATCAGTAATGGCATCCCTCATTCCACGTTCTTGTCTGAAACCAGTTTAACTTCTTGCAATTCCTTGTCAATGTACTGTTGCAGTCATTTTTAGTAAAAATTTACTTGAATATGATATTAATGCTAGGACGCTACAATTTTAAATTATTTCCATAATGATAAACTTGTCTTTATATGGAGACAAGTTGAGTGTATAAACACTCAACATCAAGATCAGTTTGACCTGAGACACTGGCATTTCAAACTCACCAGCATTTCCTCAAAAACCCTATAAAGGGTCACTGTGATTCAGAACCAGTCAACTGCACTTTACAACAACAACTACACACACACACACACATATATAAATATTTAACTGATCTTGCTTCTGTAGAAAGCTCAACCTAGGGCATATGGTATGGAGAGAGTGGGGTTCTAGAGAAATACAATTATAAGGATGAATTTTCTAAATTGGTTCTCATGTTTGACTAATTTTAGAGGCAATGATATAGAGTGAAGGCATGTGCACTCTATACTTGGGCTGATTTTGAGTTTTGTCCTCTTTCTCTCCTTGAAGTCAATGGAAATCAGAAATGGTCCTCACTTGCTTTAAGCAGTTGGCGCTATAAGCAGGATTCATTGCAATGGCTCCAAACCTATGAGATTTTGAGGTTTTATAATGGAAAGACTGAAGGGGAATGGGATAAAATGTTTCAGCTTAGTGGAGAATAGCTTCTGGAATTGTCTGGAGCTGATATCATGCTGAAGAGAAAAGATAGCTGATCTGTGTACACAGCCTACTGTATTCCATCTTGCCAGAGGCCCAAGGCCATATGCATTTACAAGGAGTTAGTCAAAGAGAGAAGACAAGACTGGACTTGAAAGTTTTAAAATGTTCATATGTTTGAATGCCTTATGGATACTGGTTTCTCTTGCTTATTATTTTTAAACAGACATATATGTATTATGACAATGAATATTGAAAATTATGTTAAAACAGAGCTTATAAGCCCACCATTGGCCTATATTTGCTAAGACAGAAGTTATAATTTCTCCAGAAAAATTAGGCTTCTAGGTTTAAGCTCTTTTAGAGTATGGGGCCTTAGGTGGAATCCTGAGTTCAACCAAGAAACTTCTGAGTTGGGATATTTGAAATAGGAAAAGGCATGCAGACCAACCTAGAAATTCTGGAAGAACATGAGATTCATGATTGAAAGAAAGTAGAGAACAAATCAGATGGATTGGCATTTTGAGTTTTGGAGACATCAAAACAAGGAAAGTCAAGTCACCAGAGAAAACACCTACTAGGGCTGAAAGTTAAAGGAAACTGGCAAGCTGTAGGTTTGCTGGTGACCACCTGGGTTTATATATGAGTACAGTTGGAGGAAATGCAGCATTGAAGACACAGGCTGAGTTTGCACATGTTCTATTGGTACCTGTTGACTTTGGGATAAGAGGAGAGGGAAGGCTGGTTGGTCTGGAATTTAGGGAGATGTATGAACTTCTGAGTTCACAGACACTGACCCAGTCCATGGGTAGGGCTGGAAGTAAAAGGACTAGCTGGTGTGACATTCAGGGAAGTGTGTGTGAACTCCCAAGTTGCAGCTGCTACCCATTTGACCTCGTTTGGATGGCTAAGGCTGAACTGTCCAATATAGTAGACATGTGGAAGGGACTCTCTCTTTTCTGCTCTAGACCTGGGACTCTACAATTGTAATCCATCTTTTTGATAATAAATGTCACTCTTTCTCTCCATCTACATATATAAGCATATATGTATGTGTGTGTGTGTGTGTATGCTACACTGATTTTGCTTCTCTAGAAAACCTGGCCTAAGACAGTACCTTTTGATCCAACTTAAACTCTAATGACTTCTTACTTGCGAACAAACCAATCCCCTCAAAAACAAACAAATAAACAAAAAACCCAGCAGCAACAACTAGCCCACTGCCTTTGAGCCAATTCTGACTGATAGAAACCCTATAGATAATCTGAGATTGTAAATTTTTACAACGAGAGGGCAGTTGGAAGAGGAAAGTCGGGGGTGTTGGGAGACACAGAGAAGAATGCAGTGGTTGGAGTGAATAGAGGTAAATGTTCTTAACTGTTGGTGCATGGATGGGTTGCAACCATATAATGAAGCAAAGTATATGATTTATTGAATATAAAACTTATGATCTGCTCTGTAAACCTTCAACCAATTAACAATTAAAACTAAAAAAAAAAAAAAGAGTAAACGTGCTAAGTTTGAGGGATAGACATGCTTTAACTTGGCAGGAGGGGTAGACACATCTTAACTTGGTTGAAGGGGAGGTGACAAACATGATGAAGGCAGGAAAAGCCATGGGGAGAAATGCAAAAGTTATAAGCAGCAGAGAGAAATATTGATGCATACACAATCCTGAAACAATAGTGCTCAGTGGGTAGGGGCATAGACGGACATGCAGATTTCCCGGGTATGAGGGGGAGAATGTAAGCATACCCACAAATATAAGTCTGACAGAGAATATCTGTATAGGGGTATTTTCCCTTGCTGCAAATGTATCCATGAATGTAGTAGAGCATGTTGTTGTTGTAAGTGAGTGGTTTCTGACTCATAGCAACTCTGTATAGAGTTTCCTAGGCTGTAAATCCTTACAGGAACAAAAAGTCTCATATTTCTGCAACACAGTGGCTGGTAGTTTATAACAGCTGATATTGTGAGTAAATTCAGTGCTTATCCTACAGAGTACAGGGGGCAAAGTTATAAAAAGTAAAATATCACAAACACACCTTGAGAGAATGAGTCACTGGGTGTGGGGGCTCAGGACCTAGACTTGGGAGAAACCAAGGTCCCTTTGTATATCATAGTCCATAAACACATTGTTCTGCATTATACATTAGTGAATAGCAATGGAGTCTTAAAAGTTCATGAGAAGCTAGCTAAGGCGCAACTATTGGTCTCTCCCTGCTTGGCGGAAAGAAGAGAAAACAAAATCAAAGATGGATACAAGCAATTAATCCAATGGCTTAATAAACCACATGAAAATTCATTTTCAAGACCCTGAGATCAAAATAGCTAGATTGTTTCATATTACTATAAATGTATAATAGATTAATGGGATTATGGTTACTTGGATCACAGACTTTATTAAGTTATTTGTGTAGGGTTTCTAAAGAGCAGCTGGTGGGTTTGAAGCACTGACTTTATGGTTCAAACCATCTTTGAGGTACCATGCTTATTCTAGGGCATCACACCAGGAAACTCTATACAAGGTGACTAGTTCTCTAGGGTGTATACCAAGTAGAGGGTTTGCTGTGTCATAAGGCATTTCTATTTCCTGGATATTATGTAAACAGGATATTATGTATTGTGGTGTTGGAGGAGAATACTGAACATGCCACGGAATGCCAAAAGAACCAATAGATCTGTTTTGGAAGAAGTGCAGCCAGAGTGCTCCTTGGAGGCCAGGATGGCTAAGCTTTGTCTCTCATACTTTGGACATATTGTCCAGAGGAAACAGTCACTGGAGAAGAATGTCATGCTGGATAAGGTGGAGGGTCAGAGAAAAAGAGGAAGACCCCTAACGAGATGGATCGGCCAGGTGACATCATTGATGGACTCAAGTGTGGCAGCGGTAGTAAGGTTGGCCCAGGATCGGACATTGTTTCGTTCTGCTGTGCATGGGGTCGCTATGAGTCGTTTCTGACTCAATGGCACCTGACAACAACAACATGTAAACAACTGTAGGATCAGCACTGGACCCCAAACCATAAGGTCAGCAGTTCAAACCCACCAACTGTTCTTCTGAAACCCTATACAGGGTCATTAGGTGTTGGAACTGACTTGATGGCACTCAACAACAATAATATGCAGAAAACTGTAGGCACCTGAGCTTATTTAAACTTTGCTACTATTATATATTATAAGGAGCTCTGGTAGTGTAGTGGTTACGAATCAGACTGTGAACCTCAAGGTCAGCAGTTTGAAACTACCAGCTGTTCCGCGGGAGAAAGATGAGGCTTTCTGCTCCTGTAAAGATCTGCAGCCTTGGAAACCCTGTGCAGGGTCACTATGAGTCGGAACCAACTCCACGGTACTTAACAACAACAACTATTATATTTTCACATTTTTCAGGATGTTCCATACCATTTTCTACAGTGATTACACATTTTATAGTTCCACCAGCAGCAGCATATGAGGATTATAATCGCTCCATATCCTTGTCAGCTTCTGTTGTTTTCTTTTCTACTTTGTTATTAATATGGGATATAGTTCTGCTTCTTTTTAACCACTCAAAATGCTTTTGTTAAGTGCTACCGAGTCAATTATAACTCATAGAAACACTGTATAGTGTTTCTAAGGATGTAAATCTTCACAAGAACAGAAAACATCATCTCCCATGGACTGGCCAGTGGGTTCAAACGGTCCATCTATGGTTTGCAGTTCAGTGCTTATTGAATAGAGTCAACACACCCTGCTAATGCCATATAAAGCATTCTAGTTCAATGGGCCATGATTATAAAAACATTTTTACTTTATATCACTGAAAATAGTGGTAATTTAAAGTAATTTTGTTGAATCATATCCAATTAGTAAAATAACTCAAGGAATGTTTATATGAATCTGAAGCATGCTTCTTAGCTCATCTATGTGTTTTCTAAAATGTTGCTAAGCTACTATGCATTGGGAAGGCACTCCATTGAGAAAGGAGCATAGGTATCCGTACCAATTACAGTTATATATCAGCTTGGCTAGATCATGATTCTCAGTGGTTTGGGAAACAATATGTAAGTATCTTCCATTTCCTGATCTGATGTAAGCTGCTAACCAATTGCAAGAATTTCATTGAGGGTATGGTCGACATCTAATATATAAGGATGTTCTATCAAATCTCGCTGTCTCTTTATTCTACATTTGAATTCTACATTCTCCTCATCTTTCCCTGAACTTGGCATGTGACCTACAAACCTTCTGCCTGGCCTACAGAGTTTGGTTTTGTCATTTCCTGCTACCACATGAGTCAGAAGCAGTCTCCAGTCTGCTGCCTGACCCAAGGATTTGAGACTTGCCAGCCCAGACAAGTGTATGAGCCATTTCTTTGGAAAAAAAATCTTCCTATTATATATACACACTTCTCTGAGTTTGCTCCTTTAGACATACCAGCCCAAGACAGCATCTGAAGACTTATCATTCAGCCCAGGTATTCCTTTGTACACTAATATTGAGATGTGATGAATGTATAGTCTTTCCTCAGGTGTTCTTTTATTCATGGCCAAAGGCTGAGCTCTCGAGAGAAGCAAAACTAGTGAAGTGTGTGTGTATATATATATGTAATACAAAGATTTATTCCAAATAAATGGCTCTCAGAGTTGTAGAGGTACAGAAGTCTCAAATTTGAAGGTCACATAAACAAAGATCTGCAAGTCAGACACCAACCAGGAAGGTAGGTAAAATGGAAGACTGCTGACAAGTAACAGGATTGGCAGGCAATAGAGCAGGCCACTGGTTCAAGTATGGATAATGAACCAAACACTGGATCCAGACCCAGCAGAAAACAAGGAAGATTTGCCTAAGTGTCCAGTATATTGAAAGAAGGCCACATCCCTGAGATCAAAGCAGATCTGATCATGGAGCTATTTACTTTATATTAGATCTCATCACAGGGGATTGTTTTTGTTGCCAAATGGCCTTGAGTCAGTTTCAACTCACAGTGACCCTATATAGAGTGTCCAAGGCTGTAAATATTTGTTGAAGCAAAAAGACTCCGCTAGCTGCCATGGAGTGGCTGGTGAGCTCGAACCACTGATCTAGTGATTCTCAGTTCAGTGCTTACCCTACAGAGTCATCTTGCTCTCATGGGAGATCGCTACGTCTTATCAAATCGCTGAAAATTCTAACCCAGTCAAGTTGACACAAAATGTTAACTCTCACAATATGCTTTAAAAATCACTAGAAATATAAGAGGTTGAAGACAGCTATGTTACTTCTTGCCACAGGGTACTACAATAACGGATCTGGAGATGCTAACAAAGTTTCCAAGGATCTTCAAAAATTTTGAGCTAGAACTTAAACTCAATGTCACCTGACTCCAAAGTTAATTTTATTCCAGAAACCCTATACAGGGTTTCCAAAGAAAATTAAACTAATTTATCTTGATACCTTAGAGCTCTTGATATTTTAGAGACAATTTTATGTTACTGTTTTCTTTTTAATTTTAAAAAATGTATGGTTTGAAATAATCTATTACAATTACAGGTCAGAGAAATTATGACATGGACTCACCAAAGCTAAAGGCAGATATACATGCAAACTCTTATTTAGTGCCTCTTTCAAATTAGTCTTTCATTGTTTAATTGTTGTTGTTAAGTGCTGGTGGAGTCGGTTCTGACTCATAGCGACCCTGCACAGGGTTTCCAAGGCTGTAAATCTTTACGGGAGCAGAACGCCTCATCTTTCTCCCGCGGAACCGCTGGTAGTTTCGAACTGCTAACCTTGAGGTTCACAGCCCGATTTATAACCACTATGCTACCAGAGCTCCTTGTTTAGTAAGATAGTTATTTCTCAAGTCTTTATAAAATAGTTCACATGCAAGATCTATGTCTTAGGTCTGATGTTACTGCTGCATTATGAATTGTTCCCCAAATACTTAATAGATACAGTATCAAAAACAGAAGTTACATGGAGAAAGGACAAAAATAGTCAAGCACATAGGACAATGTGGTCCTTACCTTTACTATCACTGTGACAGTAGCAATGCCAGGTGGCATTGTTCCATAGATATCAAAGGCCTCCACCAGAAAAGTAATAGATGCTTCTTGTTCTGGAAATGCCTCATAGTCCAAACTCCTTAAAAGGGATAATTCTCCTGTAAATGGATGTAGTGCAAAAAGGTGCTTCACTTCTGGACTTCTTATCCGATAGGACACATTTGCTCCAAGGTCAACATCTTTAGCCTGTGAAAAGTTAAGCAAAGGATGGTTATATCAAAAGTGTTATATCAATAGAGTAATGCAAGGTTCATACAAGACATGTGTTTGTGCCCAAGGCAGTATGAATTTAACAGTCAGCAAAAGTCATGTTTTTAGAGTAAAACATGTTGTTTCTAAGTGCAGACTCATATACATACATGGATAGATAGAAATGGGATATTACTATACCTATTATACTGTTTTTGTTTCTACTTTTAACATTCAGCATGAAATCTTTTAGGTGTGGAATTCTCTTTTTTTGACTAGTTCTGGTGTTATGCTGTGGCATAAGCATTGGACTGCAAGGTTGGTTTGAAATGCATGGTTAGAGGTTGGAACTCTCCAGCCGCTCCTGAGAAAACCTAAACAAGGTCACTGTAAGTCGGAAGCAACTGGACAGCACTTAAGAGCAATAACATGTATAAAATGGAGTCCTGGTACGGAGCTGTAGGATAAGCACTGGGCTGCTAACTATAGGGATGGTAGTTCAAACCCAAAAGTTGTTCCCTAGAAAAGTATACAGGGTAGCTCTGAGTTGAAACTGACTTAATGGTGCAGAACAAACAGCAACACATATAATAAAGAACTCTGGTGCATAGTGGTTAAAGTGCTGAGCTGCTAGGTCAGTGGTTTGAAGTCACTATCTTCTCTGTGTAATTAAGACACAGCAGTCTGCCATGGTAAGGATTTACAGCTGTGGGAGCAGACCTACTCTATCTTTATAGGCTTGCTTTGAGTTTGAATAAACTCGGTGACAAAGGGTTACTTAAGCAATTAGAAATTTGCTGTATATTCCAGTTCATGGCAACCATGTAGACTTTAGTCTTGGTCCCCGCCTATCCACAAACACATCCTAACTAGAAATATATTGTTAAAATACCAATTTAATTTTGTCATTTTCTTACCTAAAAATTCTTTTTTTCCATTCCATTTTACATTGAGTCTGATTTCCTTAACATGAGAAGCTACGCGTACATTATCTAATCCTGTAGCACTTTCCCTGACCTTCTCCTGTCTTTTCTTGTACATGCAAACCACTATCTCTCAGGATTTTAAGTAGCTTTGTCCCTCTGTTTTCAATACTGCTTCTGCCATTGTTATTTAAATCATTCCTATTTGTCCCCAGGGTCACAATTCAGAAATTACTTTAACCAGGAAACATTCCCTTTGACTTGTTGTTAAGTTTTGTTGAGACAGTTCCGACCCACAGTGACCTTGTGTAGGGTTTCCAAGAAGCAACTGGTGAACATGAACTGCTGACCTTGCAGTTCAAACTGACTTTTCAGTCCAACACTCTAACCAGCAGTGCCACAACAGGACCCCTATATATGCATATACGTATGTATATAAGTGCTGTGGCTCTGTAGATAAGCACTGAACAGGTCAGTACTACTCCCTTGGAGAAAGATGAAGCTTTCTGCTCTTGTAAAGAGTTGCAGCCTCAGAAACCCTACACAGGGTTTCTATCAATCAGAACCAACTCAGTGGCACTTAACAACAACAATATATGTGTGTGTTTGTGTATACACTACATATATACATACAAATATACACACACGGGGGCTTCTAAAAAGTACATTGAAAAATTCCATTATTTTTTTCATTCCATTTTCCACAAACTTTTAGAATTCCCCCGCTTATATGTTATATCTACAATCACCAGAACACATATATTTGCACCTGCATAATTATGCATTTGTAAAAAATATATTTTTGTGAATACCAAGATAAATACGAAAGACTATACATAGTATTGAATGGTGAGCATTTATACGCACAAGTTGGGAGATAATTACTTTCTCTTTGTAGACTACTGTACTAGCTAAACTATTATACTAAACACACACCATTACTTTCATAAATTTAAAAATCCTATAAATAAAATATTTCATTTTATTTCCAACAAGTATACTTTTTCTCAACTTAAATTTGAGAATATCTATAAAATATTGTCAGATAAAATATAATATATACTTATATAGAAAATGTATTCATTTTGTCTGAAATTTAAATTTAAATGGGCATCTTGTATTTGTATTGCTAAATCTGAAAATCCTATGCTAATCACAAACCTTGTCATCCAAAGTTTATGAAATTAATAGTACTTCTACACACCTCTATTTTAAGGAAGATGGTCCCAGCTGGCAGATTCTCTTCAACGATGACAGTGTAAGTTGAATTGGTGAATACAGGACTATTATCATCTATGTCTAAAACCTTGATGGCCAGGGTTAGGGTTGAATGACGAGGGTGGACTGCTCCATCAGTTGCCACAACAGCAAGCTCATAATAATCTCTGACTTCTCTGTTAAGTTTCACCGCTGTGTAAATGCTCCCATTTGACGTGATGCGAAAAAGGTTATTGAAGTTACCCAAACTATAGTACACTTGGCCATTTATTCCAGCATCTGGGTCTGTTGCCTAAATGAAATTAAAAACAAAGACGTTCACATAATAAGTTTTGCTATAATGCTAAATATTAGTCA
>NW_006408521.1:6587328-6587985 GCF_000296735.1 Chrysochloris asiatica | reverse complement strand
TTTGTGTACTTTATGCAGGAATTAATATATATTACCTTATTGAATCCTTACAATGGTTTTCTGGGTAAATATCATTGGTTCCATTTTACAAATGAGAAAACTATAGTTAACTGAATTTCATTATATTACATAGGATTATACAAGAAACAGATAACTATCTCAATGATTCTGTTCTTAACGTAATACCACATATAGTACAAAATATTCAATAATCAATAGTGGACATAATGGATGTCAGACTGAATGGAATTGAGATTTGAAACTATATCTGCTCCAAAGCTCAAAAAAGAAGCACATGTACAATGTTAAAGATTAAAATATGTCTTTCAAAATAATATGCTTAAATAGTTTGAGTGTTGAGGAGGGCAATACACAAGAAGGGGGAAGTGGATAGAAAAACAAGGTAGACAGGGAAACACTGAGGTAGGTTTGCAGGGGCTAAATAGACACAGGTAAATACTGATATATGCTCAACAGAGCTCTGTGATACAGGGATCAAGGCATAGTCTGATGGGTAAAAGAAGGGAAATAATGTTAAGATGCTTGACTGTCTTATAAATGTTGGTTTCCCTTAGCTACTATTGTAAAATAAACAGTTGAGTGGGATAGGAAGGAATATCAGGAAGTGCTGGTGGAGTCGGTTCTGACTCATAGCGA
>NW_006408521.1:6577216-6587228 GCF_000296735.1 Chrysochloris asiatica | reverse complement strand
AATATGGTATATATACGAATCAGACTATGAACCACAAGGTCAGTAGTTCGAAACTACCAGCTGTTCCGTGGGAGAAAGATGAGGCTTTCTGCTCCAGTAAAGATTTACAGCCTCGGAAACTCTGTACAGGTTTGCTATGAGTCGGAACCGACTCCACGGCACATAACAACAACAAATATATATACAGTGAATTGAGTGATAGTTTACATGGGAGAACATCAGTTTTACACTCATTGTTTCATTGCAATGAAAACAATCTCATCCGCGCATCATCATTCAACAGTATTTGCTTTTATTCTCTCTATTTTTTGTTTGTTTTTTTGGGGTGATGCAAACAAAATAGTCAGGAATATACAATAATTTAAACAACCAGTAGTCACATTCTACAAGGCTGCCTCCTGGACACCAGCATTCAGACTTTCTCTTTCCATTTGTCTAGAGTCCTCAGCAGCTTTCCCTCTCCATGTCCTCATCTCAACAGGAAAAATCAAAAACAAAAAAGGCAGTTTGACTGGCTACTACAAGAGCAAGCAAGTTGTTCCCAGGGGAGCCATCAATGCACATAATCAAGTGTTTCAGGACAAACCTCCTCCAAGATTGAAACTCAAAAGTAACACATGAGCAGACATGTAAGCTTGCTGGTGACCATGTTGGTCTACTGGTGAGTGGAAGAAGGGGGAAGGCAGCAATGAAGATACAGGCTGAGTTCTATAATATTCTGTAGACTCCTATCAACCCGGAGATGAGAAAGAAGAGAAAGGGCTGGTTGGTTTGAAGCGTGAAGAGGCCTGAGGACTCCTAAGCCCATGGACAAGGACCTAGCCACAGAGGGCTAGAGACAAAAGTGAAGCATCCAGCTGATATGAAGTAAGGGGAGATGCACAAGAAGGTCCAAACTTTGGCCTAGGTTTGATGGGTTGATGATCAGAACTTGAATAGAAAAAGATAAAGAAATTTGATAAAGGAAACAAGTATAAATTGCTACAATTTGATGAACTTGGCCTATACTTATAGATGTAGTAACTCAGTTGAGAGGGAATGAGTCTTCACATCAAGGATCAAACATATTCCCTAAGTACACAGGGTCGTCTGGTAAAAGAAGATGGGGATAAGATTCTTATGATTCAATAGTTAGTAACTGTTATCATGACTAATTGCAATTGTCATAACTTTGAAAGTAGAAGTTTTGTAACATAAAGGGGGGAGTAGTTAATTTATATTCCAGGAACAGAGGACCCTAGGTCCATCAAAGAATAAGAGCATGAGCAGAATGTGGGACCCTATCCACAGAAGCAGCTACACCAGAGATAGAGGCAGAGATGATGACATGGAGAGATAGAGCAGCTGAGGACTCTGGACTCATGGAAAGAGAAAGGCTGTGTGCTGGCAGCCAGAGGCAGGCTTGCAGAATGTGCCCTTTGATTGTTTAAATGATTATAAATTCCTGAGTGTTTTTGTGTACATAAAAAAAAAAACAACAACAACAACAGAGGGAACAGAAGAAAATACTGTTGAATGGTTAAAAAAAAAAAAAAAAACTGGATAAAGAATTTTCAAAACTAAATAATAAGAAAACAAATAAACCTAATTATAACATAAGCCAAAGACATAAACAAACTCTTTGCCAGAGAAGATACATGGATGGATGGCAAATAAACACATGAAAGAGGATCAACAACATTTGTCTTTCAGTAAACAAATATTATAAACCATAATCAGATGCACCTCTGTTGTTGTGAGGAGCCATCAAGTCAGTATCGACTCATAGTGATCCTGTGCACAGCAGAATGAAACACTGCCTGGTTCTGTGCCAACCTCACAATTGTTGCAACATTTGAGCCTACTGCTACTGCCACTGTGCCAGTCCATCTCACTGGGATTCTTCCTCGTTTTCCCTAAACCTCCATTTTACCAAACATGATGTCCTTCTTCAGTGACTGGTCCCTCCTGACAATATGTCCAGAGGATGAGAGTTGAAGTATGGCCATCCTGGATTCCAGGAAGCATTCTTGCTTTACTTCTTCTAAAACAGATTGACTTGTTCTCTTGGCAGTCCATGGTCCTTTTCAGTTTCTCCTCCCACACCCTAGCTCAAATGCATCGATTCTTCTATGGTCTTCCCTATTTTCTGATCAACTTTCAAATGCACATAAGGTTATTGAAAATACTATGGCACCCTAGATACACCTCTAGAATGACTAAATTTCAAAAGATTGACACTAAGGTTAAGTTGTGCTCCCAAAAAAGATAAGTTGAAGTACTAAACTCCAGTACCTGTAAATATGTCCATATTTGGAAATAGGGTCTTTAAAGATTCTGCTAGATGAAGTCATACTGAATTAAGATGAGCCTTAAACCAATGAATGGTATCCATATAAGAAGAGAGAAATGTGAACATCAGTACAGAAACACATGGAGAAGGCCATGCAACGATGTATACAGAAATTGGAGTCATGTATCTGCAAACTAAGGAACACCAAATATTGAGAGCAATTACGATCCACTGGACAGAGAGACACATAACAGATTCTCTCCCAGGATATTCACAGAAAACCAACACATGTGATACCTGGAGCCCATGCTTCTAGCCTTTAGAACTGTGAGATAATAAATTTCTGTTGCTTTAAAAAGAAGAAGAAAAAGAAAAAAAAGTTGTGCTTAAGTACTAACTTTTGGAACCTGTAACTGTGATCTTGTTTGGAAACAGGGTCTTTGAAGATCTTGATAATTAACCTGAGGTTATACTGTGTAAAGAAGTTTATGTAATCTGTGCGTTATTCTTAGAAAGAGGATAAAGGACACAGATATACACTGAAGGAATATGTTCAAATGAAGACAAAGACATAGATTGGTGTCATCGACAATCCAAGGAACGCAAACATTTGTAACCATCACCAGAAGTTAGAAGAGAGATATGGAACAAACAGGTCTTTACTCAAAGCTCTCAGAAGGAAACAGTACAATTGGTACTCTAATTTTTGACTCCTAGTCTTCAGAGTCCTTACAAATCATCAGTCATTTTGTCATATACTGTGGTGACTTGCATGTTGCTGTGAAGCTGGAAGGTATGTCACTGGTATTTTAAATACCAGTAGGGTCAACATGGTGGACAGATTTAAGCTCAACTTTCAGACTAAAACAGACTAAGAAGAAGGAGAGGCAGACTGTTTCTAAATATGTGTTATTGTTCTTAAGTGACCTTGAGTCTTTTCTGATGCAGAGAGCAACTGGTAGGTTTGAATCTCCAATCTTGCTATTCATATGGATCTTGTGGTCCTGTGTTTATACTACAGTGACAAACCAGGACTCTTAATGTTTAACCTCTGAAAACCAGATGAATAGCAGTGAAACACTGTCAGCACCACAATATTGACAGATTTACTGCTGGAAGATGAGTCCTTCAGGATGCAAGGTACTCAAAATGGGACTGGGGAAGAGCTCCTTCCTCAAAGTAGAGTTGATCATGATTACACAAATGGAGTAAATCTTTCTTGACTTTCACTTGTTGATGGGGCACAACTAATCTTGAAGAAAGAGTTCTAAGTATCCATTTTAACTGGGACATGGACTGTATGAAGTATGAAACTTGGAAATTGTAAAACAGGAAATGGAATGCATAAAAATCAATATCTTATAAAAATGAATGTTGGGAAACATGATTACAGAAAGCTTGTAAGCCTGTCTGCAGCCTATAACTGAGTGAAATATCTAAAAGGGGTTCTAGAACTTGTCCAATGAAACAGGCTTCTTGCAGAGCCTTTGCAGTGTATAGGACATTAGGTGGAATCCTGAGATCCATCCACCACCTTCTGAGGTGGGGCATTCCTACTATAAAGGATAAGCCGACCAACCTGGAATAGCTAGAGCAACAGAAGATATACCTTCAAAGAAAGATCTGTAGGAAAAACTGAAAGAAAGAAAGAAAAAAAAAAGGCAGTGTGATTGGCTTCTATAAGAATAAGCAAGTTATTTTATGCGAAGCCATCAAGGCAAGCAATCAAGTATCTTCAGGACAAAACCCCCTCTAAGACTGAAACTCAAAGGGAACACATGAGCAGGCATGTAAGCCTGCTGGTGACCACATTGGTCTACTTGTGAGTGGAAGAGGAGGAAAAACAGCAATGAAGAAATGGTCTGAGTTCAACGATATTCTGTAGATTCCTGTTGAACTTGAGAAGAGGCAGGGCTGGTTGATACAAAATGTGGTGTGACCTAGGGACTTCTGAGCCCATGGAGAAGGGCATAGCCACGGAGGGCTAGAGCTGACAGGGAAGTATCCAGCTGATACGAAGTGATAGGAGATGTACAAGAACATCCATACTTGCAGATAGTACCCATTTGACCTAACTTCGGTGGCTTGCTAATCAGAACTTGACTAGAGGAATATTAAAAAACAAAACAAAAAAACAAAACAATTTTTGATAAAAGAAACAAGGTTAAATTGCTACAATCTCATGAACTTGACCTATATTCATGGATATCATAGCTCAAAATACCAACAGAGAGGGAAAGGGCCTTCATATCAAGTATCAATCCTATCCTCTCTGTATATAGGGCATATAGGAACAGGCAACTTAGACATTGGCTACCTAAAATGTGGGGTGGTAAAGGCACGAAGTGACTGGCTTACAAGTTTTCAAGAGGGAGTTTATTTTAATAGTGTGCAGGGAAGATAGAGTCTCTACTGAAGAATGGTTTTCATCTTGTCTAGATGGGTCTGGTGAAAAGAAATGGGGATAAGATTCTGATGATTCCACAGTGAGTAATTGTCATCATGGCTAATTGCAACTGTCACAATTGTAAAGCTAGAAGTTTTGTAACAAAAATGGGGGAGTAGTTAATTTTATAGTCCAGAAACAGAAGACCCCATGACCATCAAGTCAGAAGAGCATGAGCAGAATGCTGGACCCTATCCAGAGAAGCAACGACACCTGAGATGGAGGCAAAGATGAGGACACGGAGAGAGGGAGCAGCTGAGGACTCTAAACTCATGGAAAGATAGGGACTGAGTGCTTGTGGCCGGGAGGCAGGCTTGTAGAATGTGCCCTTTGGTTGTTTAAATTATTATATATCCCTGAGTGTTTTTGTGTACATTTTCCCAACCCCCACCTAAAAGAAAGAAAAACAGAGGGAATGGAATCAAATGCTCTTGAATGATGATGCATAGAGGAGATTGTAATCACTACAATGAAACAATGGTGTAAAGCTGATGTTCTCCAATGTAAACTATCACTGAATTCACACACACAACACACAAAAAAAAGATTTACAGTCTTGGAAACCTTATACAGGGTCACTATGAGTGGAACTGACTTGACAATACCTAACAGAAATTTTGGAAAGACTTCTGAATGAATATTTTTTTATTTTGAATCACGTGATTATATTAACCAATAAAAAAATTAATTTAAAAAATAAAATCTGTATCTTAGACATTAGTGAATAAAATGGCCTGCTATTGGCCATTTTGAATCTAACAATTATATTGTTTACTATGCTAAGAATAACAAATTTAAGAGGAAAGACATCACATTCATCAACAAAAAGAGCATTTCCTGATATAGCCTGAAGCATAGTGCTGTCTGTGATAGGGTAATATCCATATACCTACAAGAAAAACAGTTAATTCCGGTATTATTCAAATTTACACACCAAAATATTTTTTGAAAATATGCAATGACCTGTAGTTAGAAAAGCAAAAGGAGAAGAATTGTGTCATTATAAGTCGGAAAAACTCATTAAGATCTGCAATATACACACATAAAAGTGCCATGGGCTGACAAAGGAACCAATAGATCCATTTTGGAAGAAGTGCAGCCACAGCTCCTTAGAGGCCAAGATGGCCAAACTTTGTCTCTCATACTTTGGACATATTGTCAGGAGGAACAGTTACTGGAGAAGGATATCATGCTTGGTAAGATGGAGGTCAGAGACAAAGAGGAAGACCCCCAACAAGATGGATTGGCCAGGTGGCAGCATCGATGAACTCAAGTATGGCAACAATAGTGAGACTGGCCCAGGATCAGACATTGTTTCATTCTGCTGTGCATAAGGTCATTATGAGTCGGTGCTGACTCAATGGCACCTAACAACAATAACAACAACAAGACCAACAACAACATATCTATCTATATCTATATCTATATCTGTGTGGCTGATCTGTAGATAAGCACCAGACTGATATACCACAAGGTCTGTGGTCAAACCCACCGACTATTCCATGAGGTTTTCTGCTCCCACAAAGATTCAAAGGTTGCTAAGTGTTGAATCTGATTTGAGGTCACTTAACAACAACATACGTATATGTACACATGGAGTCTTGGTAAATTCTACAGGATAAGCATTGGACTAACCACAAGGTCATTGATAAAAACCCACCAGTCACTCCTCAGAAGCCCTATACAGAATCACTGTAAGTAAGAACAGAGTCAACAGCACTTAACAACACTAAATACATATATTTGGTATATATTACATATACATAAGGAGCTCTGGTAGCCAAGTGGTTATGAGTTGGGCTGCTAACCTCAAGGTCAGCAGTTTGAAACTATCAGCCAATCCATGGGAGAAAGATGAGACTTTCTGCTCTGGTAAAGATTTACTATCTTGGAAACCCTACCCAGAGTCGCCATGAGTCAGAACCAACTTTACCGGCACACAACTACCACCACCACCACCATATGAACATATACCAAAGTTCAAGGCATAAAATATATTAAGGGTACTTAAAATAGTTTGTGAAAAAAATGGAACTAAAAGATAATAGAACTTTCCGAAGAATTTTTGGAAGTTCCTTATGTGTGTTTGTGTATGTGCTATGCCTTGAACTTCGGTATGTTATTCATTCTCTAGGTCTCAGTTTTCTTGATTATAAAATAAGACAAACTAAGATAGCAATTTTAGACCTCTTTTTCATTACACATTTCAGAAATGAAATTCACATCTGCAACTCACTTCCAGTTAGACACAAGGTGAATTATAACATGAAAGTGATGGGTTGTTGATATTAAATAATTTTCTGTAGTCTACTAGCAATACCACTTTTCTGTTTGAAATAAAGTATAATGGACACTACTGCACATACAACTTAATAAATATCATTGCTGGTGATGGTGTGCTGTGAAGTCGGTTCTAACTCATAGTGACCCTGCAAAGCTTTTTAAATCTTTGTCATGTTTCTCCCGTGAAACATTTGGTGGATTTAAACAGCTGACCTTGTGATCAGCAGCCCAAGTCACTATCAGAGCTCCTTAATAAGTAGTATTTTTATTGATGTTAAGTGCCATCAAATTAGTTCCAATCCATAGCGACCCTGTATAGAGTTTTCAAAGAGCAGCTGGTGAGCTTGAACCACTGATCTTGTGGTGTCAAAGTAAATGTGCAGTTCAGCGCATTAATCCACAGTGCCACACCAGGACTCCCTAATTCAGTCCATGTAAATAGTGCCTATGTTAGTAACAAATAGCCTGAGAAAGACCTCACAAGTGATTATATCATGTTTTGCAAAATGTCGAGCTAGGAGATTTTTTTCGAAACTTAACTCTATTAAGAGACTGAGTTGTAAAAACAGACTTCAATTTCAGAACTGAATTAAGTTCAAGCATCTGCATTATGTTTGTATTTCTTAAAATGCTTCATGATTTTATTTTCCCTTTGGAATTTCACAATGCACCTTGGCCCAGAGAGGCTCCGCATTAAAAGCTCTTCCTTAATTGGAATAGTTGAATGGGAATCGCCTCTTCCATACTTCATCCTATCAAGAGGAGTTTCCTCTGCTACAGTGTGACAACTGGTCTTGCTTTTCTTCCTCACTTCATCATGAATGGTGAAATGTAGTAAAAGGTACAGAGAAAATACACTGCCTGTTTAGGATGAGACTTCCAGCAAGGAGATCTGCTGACCTGTTAATTATATATAGTTGTATAAGTCTTACCCTATAGGTGAGATCTACAGTTCAAGTTCTATCTGAAATTATGTATGTAAATTTATGTTGGAGTACAATATTATCAAATCCATCTGGCTTTCATGCTAAGCTTTTTTCTTGTAATGTCAGTTTTTCCCATGTATCAGAAACTTGTATCTATCTCTGAATTGGTTTTGAAACTGAGCAAACTATAGAATGTTAGCTAACGATATCCTCATGGTTTCCATGATTTCCAAACCAATTTAACCAGACTCTTTTTCATTGTTGCTTAATGGAATACTTATTGATAATTTGGGAGATATAAAAACACAAACAAACAAATTCATCGTCCTCAAGTTGATTGCACCTCATGGTGACCTCATATTTTATAGAATAGAACTTCACCACAGGGTTTTCTTGGTTAAAGTCTTTACAGAAAGAAATCACCATGTCCTTCTTCTGCGGAGTTGGTGGGTGGGTTCTAACAGGAGTCCTGGTGTGGTGTCATAGGATAAGTACTCAACCTCAAGGTCAGTTTGAACCTCAAGGTTGGTATTCCAAACTCACAAGATAGTCCTAAAAACCCTATAAAGAGTTGCTATGAGTCAGAACTGATTGGACGACACTTAACAACAACCTCCTTATTAGCAGCTGAACACAAACTGATGTGACACCTAGGAACTTCTTTAAGAGATGCACAGTTTGCAAAATATTGATATTATTCACTGAGTAATGCAAAGATCAAAGTCTCTTATGTCATAACTTGTCACAAAAGGCTTTCTAGTTTTTGTTCTCCATGACACATCACTTAAAAATTACTAAGGTTCATAAACTCCATTGTCCCTATTATCAAATAATTTGAGGTTTTGAAGTGTAGTGAATTCATTCACATTGATCTTCTATCAGCCATCTTTGAAACTCCCATCAAACAACTTTTCTTTCCTAATAGACTTGTGTAATAGGAAGAGGGAGGAGGTATTGACAGGATTATATGACTCAGTTGTGAGTGATTGTTAACAGGTTTACTTTTGATTGTAACACCTTGGAATTCCAATGAATAGAAAATGAGCCATCTCAGAAGCAGGAACAGGGAAATCACACTATCAACAAGAAAGAACAGACAAGAGTGGAGCACATCCTTTGGACCCCAAGATCCCTGCATGTTGAACCTCCTTGAACCAAGAGACAGAGATGTAACACCAGAAAAGTTACACAGTAGTAGGCATAGCCAACAATCAGAGCACTACACAGACTAGTGGGTTTCCCTTCCCATGGAGCAAGTAAAATTGAGTGCCTTTGGGCAGGAGACTCACTGCGATCCCTTAACTGGGGAGCTAGGTTTGGACATCCATGAAGCTAGAACTGAGTAGCTTTGGACTGAGACATACCTTTAAAACATAACCTGAGAAAGAAGAGGCCAGGTCAAGGGGTAGAGGGCCAGAGAGAGGCCTACTTGTAGGCACTGCTGAAAATTGGCTGTCCTGATCAAGGACCTGTATCCTGACCATTACTGATCCTGAATAGTAACCTATTAACATCCCTTGTTGTTGTTGTTGTTAGGTATCATTGAGTTGGTACTGACTCATAGCAACCAAAAGCACAACAGGATTGATTTTCGACAAAGTTCATGGGTATATTGCATGGGGTGGAGATAATCTCGTTAACAGGTGGTGCTGGCAGAATTGGAAAACGATATGCAAAAGACTGAAACAAGACCTTCACCTTACACTTTATACAAAAACCAACTCAACATGGATTAAAGACCTAAATGTGAATTCCAGAATTATGAAGGCCATGAGGGAGAAATGCGAAGGCAGTAATTCAGGGAATACACAGACTACCAAACATTTTGAAAAGTACACAAAGTTAGATAATATAGATGATTATTGTTGTTAGGTGCCATTGAGTCGCTACCGAATTATAGACACCTTATGCACAGCAGAAAGAAACACTGCCCGATCCTGGGCCAACCTCACTACTGTTGCCACTCTTGAGCCCAATGATGCTGCCAATTGGCCTATCCATCTCCCTGGGTGTCTTCTTCCGTTTCTCTGATCCTCCACCTTACCAAACATGATATTCTTCTCCAGTGACTGCTCCCTCCTGACA
>NW_006408521.1:6565387-6572611 GCF_000296735.1 Chrysochloris asiatica | reverse complement strand
AACAACAATAGGGGAATAGGGATTTGGATGTTTGTAAAATGTGGGGCTATTTCCTTGTCTTTCTACCTCCTTAACTGAGGACTCTAAATATGTTCATGTAAGTTAGGCAAGCTAGGCTGGTTGAGGTAGGTGGTTTAATTTTTTACTACTGTGGATGAATATGTAGACATCACACAAAATAACCAAACATAAAATCTCTTATTATCAGTAGCACTGTCAAGAAGTTTGCATTGATGTTTAATAGCTACTCAAGGAACTCAGTATGTGATGCTATAATGAAACGATTTATCTTCCTAGAAATCAATTAAAAGTTAATTAAAATGGTTAATAAGAAAAATCACGCATTTCTTGTCCTCTTGTACTACATCAAAGCAATAAACAGTAATAGCTGCAACTTTATAATCATCTGTCCATGGCTAACACATTTTTTTGTTTGTTTTAGTTTTTGGTAATAAACACCTTACTATGGGGCCTGATTTGCAGCTACTTATTTGTAAACACATATTGCTGGCATATTGGCTGATAGTCCGTCATCAGATAAAAACTTCACTAGACAAAACTTTGAATAGTTGCCAAGAAAAGGACCATCAGAAACTAATCATTAAAATCAAATTTAGAGTGTATTAAAAAATTACCAAATAATTAGTTAAGAAATCAGATGATGTAGAAGGGAAAATTATTTAAGAATAAAAAACATTTATTAAAAGTTTGTTGGACACTTGTTATGTGTAATTTGAAAAAAAAGAACAAGGGCATATATTTATTTTAAAATTAATTTATTCCTAGCTGATTATTTCCTTAGAATGATCTACTGCACATTTTTCGCCATTAATATAAGTGTAGACACATTACTGAGAGTCCCATCCTGGAGACATCTATTCTGTTGGTGGTGGTGTTAATTGCTGTGAAGTTGATTTTGACTCATAGTAACCCAAGGTGACAAAGTAGAACTGCCCCACAAGGTTTCTAGACTGTAATCTTTATGAAAGCTAATTGCCACACATTTCTCCTGCAAAGCCGCAAGGTGAATTCAAACCACTGAACTTTTGGCTTTGTGAAATATGCTGAGAGACAAACCTCAGAAGAAAGTCAGCTCTGCAGATACACAGAGAAGTTTCTGGGTAGAATACATTTTTTATTTTCGCAATGAGTATCTTTATTTTAATTTAAATTTATTTTATGTTTAATTTTCCATTTTAAAACATTTTTGATCTTTATATATAAAACAATTTCTGTTTCTTTCACCAGGAGGCAATGCAGAGAACTTGTAAGACCCAAAGAAAACATTATAGCAATTAGAAAGGTGTGAACAACCCTGTAACACCTAATTAGCCCAGTGTGAAGACGGTCTACAATGCCATGCTTGTTCTTTATGGAAGTTTGAGAAGCCAGGCACTCATCTGTCACCATGGAATGGGAACCATTAAAGTTGAGTGGGGAGGCTAGATGGATAACTTAGGAAGTATATCCTTAATAAAATTACTAAAGAAAACACATTAATTTTTAAAAAATATAATCTCCTATTTTCTAAGAGAATATAAAATAGTTGTTTTATTTCTTTAAAGAAACTGAGTTTTTCCTGGGTTGTTATTAATGAAAATGGGCAGAAGCTGTTTAGTGAGTCACGTTACTGCGATTTTTTCTTTTCTCCACACATATGTCTCATAGTCATAATTGAACTAAGACACACAGACTTATTACTTAGAAAGTAACAGCTGCACTTGAATTCAACTCACTAAAAATATCGAGTAAATGTGATGGCAGTGGCTGTGTGCCACCAACTTGGTTCTGACTCACAGCGACCCTGTATATGGTTTGCGAGGCTGTAAATGTTTATAGGAGCAGAAAGCCTCATCTTTCTCCCACAGAGTAAATGGAGGATTCAAACTGCTGACCTTTGGGTTAGCAGCACAGCTCATAATCCATTAAGCTACCAGGGCATATTCATAAATCGGATACACTCTCAAATCCCTAGGAACTTGGGTGGCACCGCATGGTGCAAATGGTTAACATGCTGTGCTACTAACTGAAAGGTTTGTGGTTCAAGTCCACTCAGTGGTGTCTCAGAAGAAAGTCTGGCAATCTACTTCTAAATATCAACATTGAAAGTCCTTTGAAATTCTATTCTGCAACATTTGGGTTTGAGTTAGGATTAACTCCATGATAACTGATTACTGGCTATGAAGAGCTCTGGTAGCATAGTGGCTACGAATCCGGCTGCGAACTTGCAAGGTCAGCAGTTCAAAACTACCAGCTGTTCCATGGGAGAAAGATGAGGCTTGCTGCTCCCATAAAGATTTACAGCCCCGAAAACCCTGTACAGGGTTGCTATGAGTCAGAATCGACTCCACGGCATATAACAACAACAACAACATACTATAAACTGTAGATTTCTGATGTGGTGCTGTAGGATCAGCACTGGACTGCAAACCACAAGGTCAGCAGTCAAGCCCACCAGCTGTTCCAGGGTCACTATGAGTCAGAGTCAGTTGGACAGCACTTAACAATAACAACAACAAGATATAGGTGAAATCCTGATGTGGTGCTATTGGATAAGGCCTGGACTGCTAACCACAAGGTTTCTGATTAAAACCCACCTTGGAAACCCTATACAGGGTTGTTATGAGTCCGAACAGACTTGACAGCACTTAATAAGAACAGCAAGCTCAAGATGAGAAGCCCATATTCTTTCCATACTAACTGGATTCTCTTGAACAACTCAGTAGTAGCCCTACGCTGACACCCTTCTGCAAACTGATGATGGGATTTCTCTCACTACTCCCTGTGAGGAATGAACATATTTAGCAACTTTCTTTTGTTTATTAAATGCAATCAAGTCAATTCTGCCAGAGAAAAGGAGGCTTTCTGCTCCCGTAAAGATTTACAGCCTCAGAAACCCTGTACATTGTTGCTATGAGGTGGAACTGACTCCACGGCACATAACAACAACAACATAGGGTTTCCCAAGGAGCTCTGGTAGTGTAGGGTTTACTCGTCGGGCTGCTAACCTCAAAGTCAGCAGTTTGAAACTACCAGTCATCAGTGGAAGAGAGATGAGGCTTTCTGCTTCCGTAAAGATTTACAGCCTCGGAAACCCTACATCTGGTTGCTATGAGTCAGAACCGACTTCACGGCACACCATCGCCACCACCATAAGTGGTTGGTGGATTTAAACCTCTGACTTTGTACTTGGCTGTCTAGTGCTTATCCTATAGCACCACATCAGAACTCAAGCTACTTCGTGAGGTTATATTAAATATTCATAGAAAATTGTACATGCTTATTGGTATTGTGCTTTTTATTATCTAATTAGAAATATGTATTTTAAAACTTGGTTTCTTTCTTGTAATCTAAAATACATATGTATATATTTTTTAAATATCTTGTGCCATCAAATCGGTTCCCACCCTTAGCGACCCTGTATATATTTTTTAAATATGAATTATAAATATGGACACCCGGTATGGTGCTGTAGGATAAGCACTTGACCACAAGGTCATTTTGAACTGCACGGTTCCTCAGAAACCCTATATAGGGTCACTATGAGTCAGAACCGACATAACAGCACTTAACAACAAAATATATATGTGTTGCTGTGAAGTTTCATCGAGTCAGTTCGGAGTCATAATGACCCTATGTATGGTATCCAAGGAACAGCTGGTGGGTTTGAATTGCTATTCTTGTTGTTTGCAGTCTAGTGCTGATCTTACAGCTCCGTATCAGGAGTCCACATTTATATATATGAAAACAATATTGAAATTACCAGCAAATTGCCAGAAGAACAAATAAATTTATGTTGGCAGAAGGAGAGCTAGAATGATTCTTAAAATCAAAATGGCAAGACTTAGTCTCTCATACTTCCAATATATTATAAGAAGGGACCAGTCATTGGAGAAGGACATTATGTTTGGTGAAGTGGACCATCAGCAAAAAAGAGGAAGGCCCAGAATGAGATTGGCACAGTGGCAACAGCATCCGATTCAAGTGTAACAAAACTCGTGAGGATGGTGCAAGATCAGACAGTGTTTCGTTCTGTTAGGCAGAGGGTTGTTATGAGTTGGAACCGACTCTATGGTGACCTTGTATAGGATTTCCTAGGAGCAGTTGGTGGGTTTGAACTGGTGACTTTGTGGTTTGCAGTCCAAAGCTGATCCTACAGGATCACACCAGAAGTATATTATAGCAAATCAACATATTTTATTTGACTTATTTATAATATATTTTTCTTTATTATGGCGTTTAATGCGGTATAATGAATCTACTATGTTTTGAACATTTTTGTTGTCAAGATTTGTCTAAGAATTTTCATGCCTGTATTAATGAGCTAATTAATATGGGAAAGATCTCCATAACACTCCACATAGTATAACAAATAAACAATGAAAGGACAACTTACATTATTTAATGATAAATACCAGAAAGAGAACACTTCAGTTGTTACAAAAATAATAAAGATGTAGAGCCTTTTGATGCATAAATTTAGATAGGAGTCGACACATGATATAGGAATTTCTATGAAAAGAACATCTGATGATTTTATGGAAATTGTTATACTGAAAAATGCCTGCTATTTCTGGCCTGGGGAAAATCATTTCTCAAAAATGCATTCTATTTGAAAGTAGGAGAGAAAAGATGATAACTTTCAGTTACATGTTAAAGTAATATCATTATGGTTTGCAAAACAAATGTGCTTGCTGATGGGCGAGTGATCATGACCTGATCATAAACTGGGAATCTCTGAAAGTCATTCTAGTGATACCTGAAAGGGGGAGAAGAGTTATTGCCTATTAAATACTTCTAGGCTTGTCATAACTACTGCATGCGATCCTTCTAAATCTCAAATGATAAATTCTACCCAGAGAAATCAGTAAATAGGATATCACAACATAAAAGGTTGACAGTTACCCATATTTTTTTCAAAGCTATGTCTTTTTTAGTGTTCCTAAATTCTTCCCATTCTACCACGGAGAAAATTTTCAATTCAGCTATCTTAAAAGGCTGAGATATTTCTCTGAGATGGCTTCACCCAAGGTAAGTGAGTTATCTATCCACTGACATTTGCTGGCACACTGTATTTAGTAGCCTTATAACATATTGCAGGTACTCCTTACCGGCGTGTCTCTTCCACTATATTTCAAGCAACTTGAGGACAGGAACAATGCATTGCTCATAGCTTATTTCCATCACTGATTCTTTATATTCAATTAATATTTGTTGCATAAATGTTGCACTTAGGATTTCTCTCATATCAGCTGTGGGTTCGTTACTGAAAGTTTTACTAAAGCTACCAAAGCAATTATTTCTAGTTACAAAATAAATGCCATTTTATCCTGACATTTTTGTTATACCCTAATTGTAGGCGCTTACCTCCCACAACTAAGATAAAAACCCTTAGCTTTCTTTTATTCATAGCATCTGTCCATTTAAAAAGAATACTGGAATCTCAGAGGTTTACGATAAGTATTGTTTAACCTTCACTTGCAAAACATCCAAAAAATTCCCGTAGCTCTATTCCATATTGTCTATACTCCATAAACCAGGTTGAAGGCGCAACTTCTATCAGGACATATCATTCATCTGTTAGCATAGTGGATTATGAACTGAGCTGCTAACTGCAAGGTCAGCAGTTTGAATCTACCAGTCGATCTGTGGAAGAAAGATGAGGCTTTTTGCTCCATGGATTTACAGCCCTGGAAACTCTGTGCAGTGTCACTATGAGTCAAACTGATTCCATGGCACATAACAATGAACCAATTCTTCTGATGGAGGGAAAACGAGTCATGAATAACCATGTTGCAGCTCTCTATGTTTCTGTTTGGAAGTGTTGTTGTTACTGTTAAATGCCACTGAGTTGGTTCTGACTCACAGTGACCTTGTATAAGGTTTCCAAGGACCAGCTGTGAGTTTGAACCACCAACTTTAAGGTTAGCAGTCTAGGGACTAACCTACAGTGCCACATACATCACTTAAAATGCTAATGTTGGAGTACATCACAGACAGGGCAAATCACAGGACCAAAGCTGACTTTGTGGAATGCGGAAGTAGCATCCTTTTATAGAGTGGGGCAACCATTAGAAAGAAATAAAAATACAATCTGAAAAGCAACAACAAAATGTTTCTATGGAGCTGAATCTGATTCATGACAATCCCACCTCAATACAACTCACCACAGTGTGTCAGAGTAGAACTGTACTCTGTAGGACTTTCAGTGATTGATATTTTTGGAAATAAATCACCAAGCCTGTCTTTCAAGGAGCCTCTGGAAGAAACTAAGCTCTTAATTTTTTGGTTAATTTACATTTATATTGTTAAGCAACATCGAGATGGTTACAACTCATAGCAACCCTATATAGGATTTTCCATAAGAAACTGGTCATTTTGAACTGCCAACCTTGTAGTTAGCAATCCATTAACCATGGACACCATCCAGAATTGATAATACATACCATCTTCGTTTTTCTTAAAATATATCCTGATCTTCTTCACCTTCCCTAGTAGACTTCATTGTTTAGTTAATCCTCTCTAAGTCTACATAATTGAGCATCCAGTATCACTTATCTGGGAAGACATTTTTCTATCCCAAACTTCTGATTCCTCTTTCACCTTGCACATACAGCTTTTGACTGTGATCTATGTTTACCATACAGGTAAAATCATAGCTCATTAATTTATGACTCAACAGGTGGCTTATAGGGAACACATTACGCACATTGGTGAGAGAAGGTATAATGCATAAGAAGTGGAGAATTGGCTATGGAAGAAAATAGTTAAATAGAAATATTTTAGAAAGAATGCTATTATAATGAACATAGAAGAAATAATACTTAAATGAAAATATTTTTGGTCTATTATGAAGTTACCAGATTTGTTTTTGACTGTTGTTATTAAGTGTCCTCAACTTATTTCCAACTCATAGGACCCTGCATAGGGTTTCCAAAGAGCATTGATGGGTTTGAGCCACCATCTTTATGGTTCAAACCAACCTAACAGTCCACCTAAGGTGATAATCCTACAACCACCACACCAGGTCTGCTTTATACTAGAACATGCATTTTCAACAGGGGTATATTATCTAGGGTAGTAAAAATAAGTTATTTTGATACATTTACAAAAAAAAAATTAAGTACTTTTATGGACATTAGAAAGCAATACCATTTACAATAGCCACCCAAAGGATGAAATATCTTGGAATAAATGTAACCAGAGAAACAAAGGACTTATACA
>NW_006408521.1:6537949-6561847 GCF_000296735.1 Chrysochloris asiatica | reverse complement strand
GCACTTAACAACAACAACAACCTTTCTTTGAAAAGCTCGTAGTTTCATGGGTGTTATAAAAATTAGAGAAATCGATACTCTTTTTTAGATGAATGAATATACAATGAACTTCAAGGACATGGGGATAAGATTTGTAACTTAATCAAATGCTTCTGTGAAAGCTTATACTTGGACTGAAAAAAAAAAATAGGTTAGAAAAAAGAGGAAGGACTTACTAATAGAATGAGGTAGGCATAAGACAATGTTGTTAATGTAGCAAAGTATATTTATACTTGACTTAGAACATATGTGTGTATAGAAAGTGGATGATGTGGCATGTAGAATAAGCACTAGACTGCTAACAGCAATATAAGAAGTTCAAATCCACCAGCTGCTCCTTGGAAACCCTATACAGAGTCACTTAACAAGACAAGAACAAGAGAAGAGTTGAAGAAGTAGAAGTAAAATAGGTAAAAGAAACAAATACTTTGTATCATCACACAAAATGGGACACTAGAGTGCAGAATTACTGTATGTCAAACAAAAGAGAGAATCTGAAAATTGTGGCATAAATAGACATAGGGTTTACTTTTTCTTCTAGCATTGTAAGGAATATTTGATCGAGAAAAGACTGTATTACTGTAGAAGTCCATAAAGACACCACTGACTGATTCTTAGCTTTGTGAATATGAACCTAGAAAGAATCTCTTTCTTGAAACCCTTAAAGTCATAATCTCTTGAGTATTTACTATTATATGATGGCTGTATATATAAAAATTTGTATTACAAGGCTGCAAGACTTCTGAGTAAAGTTTGCTTTTTAAACACTTGGGATAAATTTATATTCTATCATGAAGCCGTCTGAAGGCTGTATTTTAATAGTTTAAACTGACTTTCTTCATTTGATACCATCAGACATCTGCTATTAAATGTTTCCTGATTCTGGAAAGATAGTGTATTTTCATACAACTTCTATCTAATTGCAAAAAATGTGACCAGTCATCCTTCCCATAGCATTCTATTCAGCTGACTTTGATACTTCATTGCATTGGCCAAACAGAACCCAGGTATCATACTCACAGGCATGGGATTTATTAGGGAAGTTAACAGATTACAATTCAAGGTCAGAAATGTTCAGGGCACTTCTTTCAGTCAATACAGTTTCTCCTCTGCCTTAGCAACAGGAAGGCCTCTCTCTGGTCCTTTGCTACTTGCCATGGTCTCTACCTTGATCTGGCAATATTACAAACATATTTTATTGCTTTATTAAGTGTTGTCGAGTCAGTTCTGACCCATAACAATGCTGTATAGGGCTTTAAACAAACAAGCAAACAAACAAACAAAAAAGCACTTTTATTGTGAGTTGAGTGATAGTTTACATAGGAAAACATCAGTTTATACTCATCATATCATATTTTGTTTAATTGCAACGATTGCAATTCCCTCTAATCATCAACATTTAACAGTATTTCTTTCCATTCCCTCTATAGTTTTCAAATGTATACAAAAACATTCAGGAATATATAATCAATTAAACAACCCAAAGGCACATTCTTCAAGCCTACCTCCTGGCCACAAGAACACAACCATTCTCCTTCCATTGAGTCCTCAGCTGCTCTGTCTCTTCATGTCATCATCTCTGCCTCTGTCTCTAGTATCACTGCTTCTCTGGTTAGGGTCCCATATTCCACTCATGTTCTTCTTCCTTGAGAGTCCTAAGGTCCTCTGTTCCTGGAATGTAAGATTAACTACTCCCCACTTTATGCTACAAAACTTTTACTTTTACAGTTGTGACAATCACAATTAGTAATGATAACAATTACTCACTACTGAATCAAAGCAGTCCTATCCTCATTTCCTTTCTCCAGACCCATCTAGACAAGATGAAAAGTATTCAACGGGGATTCTGCCTTCTCCCGCACACTCTGAAAATAAACTCCTCTTGAAAACGTGTAAGCCAGCCACTTCGTGCCTTTATAACCTCCGTCCTCCCATTTTAGGTAGCCAATGTCTAAGTTGCCAGTCTCTATCATCCCTGTATACTGAGGGGATAGGCTTGATCCTTAATGTGAAGAGTCCTTCTCTCTAGGTTTGTCTTTTGAGTTACTACATCCTTAAGCATAGGTCAAGTTCATTAAATTGCAGCAAATTTCACTTGTTTTCTTTATCAGATTTCTTTATTTTCCTCTAGTTGAGCTTTGGTCATAGAGCCATCAAAGGTAAGTAAAATGGGTACTACCTGCAAGTTTGGGCATTCTTGTGTGTCTTCACCCACTTCATATCAGCTGGACACGTCACTCTCAGCTCTAATCCACCATGGTTAAGTTAATGTCCATGGACTCAGGAGTTCCCAAGTCTCCCCAAAGTTTGAACCAACCAGCCTTTCCTTTTGTCTCTCTCATCACTATGGCAAGAGAAGTCTATGGAACACGGAGAAGTCAGCCCATATTTTCATTACTGACTTTCCCCCACTTCCACACAAATGTAGACCAATGTGGTTACCAGTGAGCTTACATGCCTGCTTGTGAGTTCTCTTTGAATTTCAGTCTTGGAGGGAACCCTGTATAGGGTTTTCAAGGATAGACTGGTGGGTTTGAACTACCGACCTTGTAGTTAGCAGTCAATGTTAAGTGCCATGCTAAGACCCCAAAAGCTATACTAGGATTGCTAATAAAAAGAGTCTTTTTGTGGTACTGTAGGATAAGCATTGGACCACAAGGTTGGTTTACACTGCAATGCTGGCATTTCAAACTCACCAGCCATCCTTGGGAACCCTATAGAGGGTCCCTCTGAGTGGGAACTAACTTGGTGGCACTTAACAACAACAATAAAAAATTCACTGGGCACACGATTCCAAGATAAGCCACAGTCTAAAGGTACTTCACTCTAGCTGAGTGGGTCAACAAAACCTAGCTCCTCCAATTAAGAATGTGGAGGCACTCCACTCTGGAAGCAAGCTTCCTACCCAGAGTCACTCAACTTTATTTGCTCCATGGGCTAAAAAGCTGCTCTCTTTCTTGTGCTCTGACTCTTGGTTTTGCTGGTGAAGCTCCTCTGTTGTTTTCCGGTGTCACAGCTTACAGTCTCTAAAATTTTGGGATCCAAAAGACATGCTCCATTCCTGGTTCTTACTTATTGATAAACAGATCCCCAACTTTGCTTCTGAGATGGCTCATTTTATATACAGCAGGTTGGAAAATTGACCAATTTTCTTGTTAACAATCACTCACAATTGAATTAAATAATCAATTAGCATCTTCCCCCACATTCTTTTACCCAGACCTATCAGGAAAAAGTTATTTTGGTGGGTGTTTGCAAAGATGATGGATAGAAGAGACATTAAATAATTCACTGTACTACTAACTCTATTAATGGAACAATGGAGTTGAAACCAATTCTCATCTCTTTTTTGAGAACTGAAATCAATGAATGATGAGAAAAATGCTGTCTCCCTGAGTTATATTTTATGTGATAATCCCTTATGCCAACTCATTTCTATTTATGTGCTTGTACTCATTCAAAGCACTGTATTTTTCAATGGGGAGGTGAGTAAACAGTTTTCTTTATGCTTATTAAAGGAACAATACTTTGCTTGTCAGATGGTTTTATATTGGTACAGATATATATCACCACTCTTCTGTCAATTTGCTGTACTGTGGTGGCTTGCATGTTCCTGTGATTCTGGAAGCAGCGCCACCAGTATTTTAAATGCCAGCTGGTAGACAGGCTTCAGTTGAGACAGGCTAGGACAAAGGAAAGACAGACTACTTTTGAATACTGAGTCACTCAAAACCTTATGAATAGCAGTGGAACACTGTCAGATAGAACCAACATTTTGAATACTGAAGTATGGTGAAGAGCACCAGAATGATGTGAGATAGTGCCAGAAAATGAGCTCCTCATGTTGAAAGGCAGTCAAAATATGATTGAGGAAGAGCTACATCCTCAAAGTAGAAGTGACCATGATTATGTGAATAGATTAAAGTTTTCAGGACTTTCATTTTCTGATGAGACACAACTGAAAATACAGATAAACAGTTGTGAACATCCATTAATACTAAAACATGGAGTGTACAAAGTATGAATCTAGGAAAATTGGAAGTTGTCAGAAATGAAATAGAACACATAAACATATAGCTGTACTAGGCGTTAGTGAGCTGAAATGGACTGGCATTGGCCATTTTGAATCTGACAGTCACATGGTTTGCTATTCTTGGAACACTGCAGAAAATGAGTATTCTGGAAAACTTAATTGTACTCATGAAGATAGTGTACATAGGCCAAAGGCAGTTGTTAGGACAGAATAAGGCAACATTTTAAACTATTTTAAACTGAATTGTTTAAAATTAGGAAAGGTGTGCAAAAGGGTTATATTCTTTTACCATACTAATTCAATTTGTACATTAAGAAAATATAATTGGAGAAGTTGAATTATATGGAGAAAAATGTGGCATCAGGATTGGAGTAAGACTCATTAACATCCGATAATATGTAGATGTTACAACCTTGCTTGCTGAAAGCAAAGGGGAATTAAAATATTTACTGATGAAAATCTAAGACAACATCCTTTAGTATGGGTTGAATCTCAATGTAAAGAAAACAAAACTCCTCACCAATAGACCAATAAATAACATCAAGATAAATGAAGAAAGACTGAAATTATCAAAGACTTCATTTTGTTCAGATCAACCATCAATACTCATGGAAGTAACAATCCAGAAATAAAATGATGTATTGCATTAGGCCAATCTGCTGCACAAGACCTCTTTAATGTGCTCAAAAGCAAAGATGTCAGTTTGAGGACTAAGTTTTACCTGGCCCATGCCATGGTGTTTTCAATAACCTCATATGCGTGTGAAAGGTGGGCAACGAATAAAGAAGATCTTAGTAGAATTGATACATTTGAGTTATGGTGTTGGAGGGCAATATTAAAAGTACCATGGGCCATCAAAACAGCGAACAAATTGGTATTGGAGAAGTACAGCCAGAATTCTCCGTCAAAGACAGTATGGCCATATTTCATGTTTTACATTTTGGTCATATTATCAGAAGGGACAAGTCCATGGAGAAATTCCCATTAATATACAACTTATTTTTATAATTATCTAGTAATCATTCGCATTAAATAGAAATGTGTCCATCAATTTACCTAAGGGACTAAGAATAATCTATGCACTAAGTATAGTCATATCTGTTTTTTTAAATATATATATTCATGCTCTTTCATACTAATTTGCTTGTATCAGTGCTTTAAAGAAAATTATGACTGGAAAGTGGAAAGAATATGAATACTGTATTGTATTCTGTGTAAAATTCTCCATAATTGAATTTTCTGGAGAATATTCAAGTATTAGATTATCAGATGGGTATTTAAGACAAGAGAAATAAATGTGCCTCTGGCTACTATGATATGTCCATTTAATAAGATAAAAATCTCTCCTACTCCCTCAGAACTATCAATATTGCCTTTTACTGGTATAAGTATACATTGTTTTCTAACTGATAGCTGTAACACTAAAAAGACTTTCTCCAATTTCCACACATTGTACAATCCTATCACCTTTATGTAAGTAAAGTCAATGGGACAGAACACAATAGAAATTTGATGCCCTAGTATTATTTTACAATCATTCATCCCTTGAGACAGGGTTGAAATTTAGCACTATTCAAATATATTTCATTCTCCTAAGATATCGTTAAATGGAAACATTTTTACATTCATTCATCTCTGAAATCACATTTTCTACTTTGTTATCCAACATATTCATTTAAATTAAGAAACCCAATTTATTTACAGAAAGACCTGTCTTTCCTTCGCGACTCCTTGGGAATACATTCACCAGCTATAGAGTACAAAATATAGAATGGTTTGGGGGATGGGAAATTTTGGATTCAAATTCTGTTGTCTGCTTCCTTTCCTAGCTATGTTATTTCCAACATAATTTCCTAGCATATTCCCTATGTAACTTGACACTGACTGTGTAAACAGTTGGGGAATATTTTTGAATGATTACCATGCAGCAGGCATTATGCAAAGCGCTGTCACATTTTGTTTCATCTGATTTTGTTGCAAAATAATTGCTACTAACCTTAATATTAAGTACATACATAAATCTTTAAAAGTGACAGGTTTACAGATGGCTCAGATATTTTATCAACATCTTGTTTTTCTGGTTAAATGAGAAAAAATGTCATCCAGATGGGTGATAAAAAAACTGAGAACAACATTTTGACATGCTTTTGTAGTTGTTGAGGTCAGTAAATAATCAATTAGAACAAGATTTTTATATCTATTGATAGATCAGAAAAATTTCCTATGCATAATGAAATTTATTTCACAGGCTTCTGTTAATGGTTTTAAGCGGTCTAGTCAGTATAGTTAAGAGAAATCATAGAACTAGTGTTTGCCACAAAAGAATAGACAGAAATCATAATTTTTTATAGAAGCGTAGTACTCAGAGAAACAGAAACTCTATATAATCAGTCTACCAAAAATCATTGCAGATAATAAAGAAGAGAATTACTGACTTCTTTCTAACTTAAAGTTGAGAAATCTAAATGGAGACTGACGCTACCATCCAACATGACAAGTTTGAACCACTTTGATTTGGTTTGCTCAGAGGAAGCATTGCCCTTACTACTTTCATAAAGACTGATCGCTTTTGACAGAAATCTATCCGTACAAACTTAGACGGGTATGATACTGAGGAGTCATAAAACCATTAGAGACAACTGTGGGCTCAGAAGAACTACTCATAAAAATGTTCAGATAGATGAAATAAGACAGTGAAAAAGTGACTATATTTGCTATATATCCACATTGTGAATTATGGCACACATAGGGGATATATCCAGTCCTGGGTTTCAGAAACCCCAATGAACTAACCCTCCTGTGAGATCACAAATGAAATAGAGAGAAAACAAGCCAAAGAAATATTGCTTTTATGTATTTTTCAAACTGAACCTGGCAGGGGAAGTGGGGAACAGAGATTGAGAGACTCAGAACTTTGATTCTTGCATGACTTGAGAAGAAAGCTGTTCCTTAGAAGGTTCTTTGTTTGTACTCTTGTGTTCCCTGGGAGGGCAAAATGAGATAGAGGCTACAAGTAGCTTATTGGGGAGCGTATGCCCTTGGGATCAACATCTGTGAAAGTCAGAGGAAGAAACCAGGATTAATTGGAAGAGGGAATCTAACTGTGATAAAGGACCCCAAAGTAGCCAGCCCAAAGGCAGCTCTGGAATTGCAATTACATCTCAGAGTGGTTCTGTAAAGGGCCAAAATGGCCCAATCTTTATAATCAGTCTTAAAATAACACCTCAGAGTGATTCTGAATAGGGCCAAAGTGGCCCAACTTTTATAACAGGCATCAGTCAAAATGTAGGAAACAGTGAGGCAGGTATAACCTTGGGAAAGGCAGCTATCTGAAGCTGTGGTAATAAACCATGATGTGCTGACAGCTAGAGGATTCTTGCTGCATTACTCCCAGCAGTTAATAAGTCCTTCCTTGAAGGAAGATTTTGTTGATTCATCTCTATGTTCATCATTTGTCTTAGTCTGTTTCCCATTTTGTAGATTACATACTTTTTGTTTAAAAGAATGTAATATGTAATATATGTTATGTGAATGGAAGTGAGTGTATGTGTGTGTAAATGTATGTTATGTTAGTACCAACTCATGGAGACCTCATGTATGATAGGTTCAGAAAATTATGATTCAAAGGCTTTTGCTTGGTTGACTTTTAAGAAATAGATCTCTTTTTAGCCAAAGTTTATAACACAAAATGACCTGAAAGGAGAAGATGGGGAAAGATGCTGATAGGATTATACGATTCAGTAGTTATCACAAACTTCAGTGAGTAGTTATTATTAACCAGGTTAATTGTGATTGTATAAATTTGAGAAAATATCAAGAGGATTGCCTAATTTTCCCATTCAACTGGGTGTAAGGAGTTCTGATGCAGCTTTGTAGGATAAGCACTTGATCATAAGGCCATTTTGAACTGCAAGGTCAGCGGTTCATACTCACCAGCCACTCTTAGGTCAGAAATGACTCTACAGTACTTAACAACAACAACAACAACAACCTTGGTTTCAAATGAGACATCTCAGAAACAGGAGGTGGGGATCTCACTACCATCAAGAAGAAAAAGCCACAAGTAGAGCACATCCTTTGGACCCTGAGATCCCTGTATATTGAACCTCTCCAACCTTGGGAAAGAAATCTGTGACATTTGAGGAGTGACAGGAAGAGCAACAGCAGAACCACCAGCCTAAGCAGTGAGTTTCCTGGGTCATGAAGTGAGTGTCTTTGGGCAAGAAGCTCACTTCTGGAATGGCATGTCTCTATGAACCTTTTTGGGGAGCTAGGCTTACTGACCACTGGGGCTAGAGTTGAGTGCCTTTGACCTGAGGCTTGAAGCAGAGGAGAGTGCCTTTTGGTACGTCTGCCTTCCCTTTTCTTACATTTACTTTAGCATCTCTACAATGGAGAGCAAGTTTCAGAGTCCCTTCTGACATCCATTTTGGTCTTTTTCTTCTTGTCTTTTTCTTGGCCTTTTGCTTTCTTCCTGTATGATTTCTTGATGTCATCCCACAATTCTTCTGATGTTCAGTCATTAGTATCTAATACATCAAATCTGTTCTTGAAATGAACCTCTAAATTCAGGTAGAATGCATTTAAGGTCATATTTTGGCTCTCATAGACATATATTAATTTTCTTCATCTTCAGCCTGAACTTGCATATGAATAATTAATAAGAGACAAAGTTCCACCACTGGTCCCTGGCCTTGTTTTGGCTGATACTATACAGCTTTTTCACTGGCTCCTCCCACTGTGTAGTCAGTTTGATTTATTTGCATTTCAGCTGATGATATCCATGTGCAAATTTACCTTTTATGTTGTTTAAAAAGGTATTTTCAAACATAAGTCATTGGTCTTGCAACATTCTATCATGGGAGCTCTATTACTATTTCTATCACCAAGGCCATATTTTACAAATATTGATCCTTCCTCTTTGTTTCCAACATTTTCATTCCAGTCACCAGTAATTATCAATATATCTATACATCTGATTGCTATTTTATCCATTTCAAACTAAAGAAGTTTGTAGAATGCCTCAATAATTTCATTATTAATAACTTTTATATTTGGCAAATAAACTTAAACATCAGTGGTATTAATTGGCCTTCCTTGTAGGCATATGGATATTATCCTATCATAGACAGAATTATACTTCCAAGATAGATCATACAATGTTCTTTTTTGTGATAAATGCTATGCTATGACTTTCTGCTTCAGTTAGCCATTCCTGGCATATTAAGCCATTATTGTCAGATTCAAAATGGCCAATATCAGTCCATTTAAGCTAAGGTCTATGACAATGATCTGTAGGAGTTGCATTTCATTTTTGACAACTTTCCTGGCATCATACTTCATCCATTCCACGTTATACATATATTGATGGATGTTTACAGCTGTTTCCCTCATTTTGAGATGTGCCCCATTAGCAAATGTAGCCCCAAATGCTTTACTCCATTCTCATCACTGTCAATATTATTTTGAGGAGGCAGCTCTTCCTCAGTCATATTTTGCATGCCTTCAACCTGAGTGGTTCATGTTCTGACACTATATCTGGCAATTCCTGGTACTATTTATGATGTTTCAACATTCAATATTCTGGTAATATCTGACAGTGTTCCACTGCTATTCATATGGTTTTCAGTCGTGAGACATTGAGAAGCAGTTTGCCTCTCCTACCTAGTCTGTCTTAGTCTTGAAGCTCAGCTGAAATCTGTCTATGATGCATAACCCTGCTGATATTTAAAATACTGATGGCATAGCTTCCACCATCACAGCAACATGTAAGCCACCACAGTACATCAAACTGACAGACAAGTGGTAGCTTCTTTAGATACACATCTATTTAACTAGCACATGCTATTATAAATTGACTTATTAAAAGCTTCCCACATTTGAAGCACTTATAACAAGAAAGGATTATATAAAGAGCTCCTACAAATGAAAAAGAAGATCCATTGAAGAAAACTCCTGGGCAATCAAATAGATTAATGGATAGGTACTTGGAAAAAGAGAATGTAACATTTGAAAGTAAACCTACAAGAAGATGTTCAATCTCACAATAAAATTCTAATTAAAAAAAACACAATATGCTATATCTACAAACATACCATATTGGTCCAAATTAGAAAGACTGAAGTTCTAAGAATGTGACTATAATTATCACCAATACTCATACAATTCTTAGCATAGTCATTATTCAAATCAATGTGGTATTTCCCAAAAAGTTGAATATACTCATTCTCATAATACAAACTCAGGAACATGTATACCAGGATGTTGTTGTTAAGTACAGTTGAGTCTATTTCAATCCGTAGTGACCCTGTGTAGCGTTTCTAAGGAGCAGCTGGTTAGCTGAGATACAAACGCATTTTGCAATCCAATGTATTACCCCACAGTGCCATACCAGGTCTCCCTAAGAATAAGTGATGTAAAAGCAACAGTAGCATACACACAAATGCTTAGTAATAGTAGAATATGAAAATGAACTGTAATATAGCTAAACAAATATTATGCAGTGAATAAATGAATTAACCCATAAAAATGTGATTGAATCTTAAAAACATAAAGATTAATTGAAAGACTACAGATACTAAAACACATATATGTTATAATTCTGCTTATATAATATGTTTCAAAAAATAGGACAACACTAAAAAAACTAAATTGTTTAGTGATGTTTTCTTAGATGGTAAATGAACAAAAGAAAGCAAGACACTGTGAAGTATTGTAGAGAAAAATGTGACTGGGAAAATCATGTATGAGGTTTTCCTTTTGATATACTATTTACACATGTTTTTGTTCTATTTATGTTTTCTTTATAACCATTTAACTTGTTTGTTGTTGTTATGTGCCGTGGAGTGGGTTCCAACTCATAGTGACTCAGTACAGGGTTTCTGAGGCTGTAAATCTTTACGGGAGCAGAAAGCCTCATCTTTCTCCAACAGAACAGCTGGTAGTTTCAAACTGCTGACCCTGAGGTTTGCAACCCTATTCGTAGCCACTACGCTACCAGAGCTCTTTTGTTTAATTTGTTTAAATTATACTCTACACATTACACTTTTTTGTTTTTTTAATTTAAAGGTTGTTAAGTGCTGTGGCATCAATTCTGACTCCTAGTCTTAAATGTTGAAGTAGAAATTCCTATAGATTATTCAAATAAATCAGTATAACTGATAAATGTACATTTAAGGAGGATGAATATCTAAGAAGCAAAATAGGCTAAAGATATACCTGTGGAGGACATCAGCATCAAAAGGCAAGCAAAGCTGTGAGAATGAGTGGGGTTTCTTGGGATAAATGTCTAGAGGTAGAAAGGTAAGAGAGAAGACACTTCAAGAGAGAAAAGAATGAAATTCTCAAGGACTTCATTCTTCTTGGATCAACCATAAACACTCAAGGAAGCAGCAGTCAAGAAATCAAATGACATATTGCATTAGGCAAATGTGCTGCACAAGACCTTTTCTAAGTGTTGAAGGGCAAAGATGTCAGCTTGAGGATTAAGGTGCACCTGACCCAAGTCATGGTATTTTCAATAACCTATATGCATGCAAAAGCTGGACAGTGAATACGGAAAACGGTAGAAGAATTGATGCATTTGAGTTATGGTGTTGGAGGAAAATATTGAAAGTACCATGGACTGTCAAAACAACAAATAGATCTGTTTTGTAAGAAGTGCAGCCAGAGTTCTCCTTGGAGGCCAAGATGGCCAAACTTCATCTCTCATACTTGGGACATACTGTCAGGAGGGACCAGTCACTTGAGAAGTATATCATGTTTGGTAAAGTGTCTGGTCAGAGAAAAAGAGGATGACTCCCAGCAAGATGCACTGGCAAAGTGGTAGCATCAACGGGCTCAAGCATGGCAATAATTGTGAGGTTGGCCCAAGACTGGGCACTGTTTCATTCTATTGTGCATAGGGTTGCTATGAGTTCGTATTGACTCAGTGGCACCTAACAACAAAAACAAATAAAGAGAAGAATTAGGGGAAGGCAGAAAGATCAACAGTGCATAAACTCAAAACCAGGAGTAAGGATGTACAGAGTTTCAAGAAGAGGAAGATCCATTTAAAATGAAGCAGAGAAGTTATTAGGATAAAGACAGCATTTAGTAACAAAAAGACGACCGGTGATTATGAGGCTTGAGAGGAGGAAGTCTGTCATTCATTGTATATATTTTTTCACACACATAAGCATATATACATACGAATGTCTTTATTATATTAGCTGAATATGAGATGAAAAACTCCTGAAAATTATGTCCTAAATAAGTATAAAACATATATCCAAACATATATAAAACTCTGAAAGAAAAAAATTTGCCAAGCAAGAATCAAATGCCTAACAAAATTGTCATTGAAATGTGCCAGTGAAATTAGGAAATTTCATAATAAACAGAAATTAAAGAAATTTGCAAAAAGTAGACCAACCTTATAAGAAATATTAAAGACATTTTTCGGACAGAGAACCAACTGCAGTAGCCAACACCCTGAGATTAGCACACATAACAAACACCCAGAAGCCAACTCAGACACGTAGGAAAACAAAGATATCAACTTGTAAAGTCAATTACAAACTAAAATGATAGAATATTGTAGATCATCCACATGGAGTGGAAGTCAAGTTTATTTCCAGGAAGTACAGGCTCTTTTAAACTTGGGAAGAAATAAATACACATGTCACTTGGGAAAGGCAATGGAAAATTGAATAGATACTCAAGCTGTACTGTTGTGGGGGGGGAGTGTAGATGTATAACCACAATTATATTTAGGCTGGACAGAGGATATTGGTATATGGACATTTGCCTTTGCAGCAAATACTTATGAATGTGGAAGAGCATACAGGGGGTAAAGTAATGAAAACTTCTTAGGCACAACCAAATACTCTGAGGAAATGGAATTTTCAGGACCAGTGTCTCAGGCGACATGAAGGACAACTGGCCTACCATCACCAAAGACAATGTCCTACTTCCTATTTTGATTAGTTGGACTGGAGTCTTGCAATCTTGTGAACAGCCATCTAAAGTGCAACTATTGGTCTCTCCTTATCTCATGAAAAGAAGAGTTTAAAAAAAAAAGCTACATGGAAACAATTAGTTCAATGAACTAATAGATCAGGAAATGGTCTCCATGACCTTGAGACCAGAACAACTATATGGCAACTGTTCTGATAGGGATGGTCCTAGATAGAGAGGGAGAAACTATGGAACAAAACTCAAATTCACAGAAACTAGTCTTACTGCCTGGGTAGAGACGGGTGGGATCCCACAATTATTACCGTCAGTCATCCTTCAAATATGGAACTGAACTCAACCCTGTAGTTCAATTATCAAACAATAGACAGACGTATAAGGACGACTAAGGCACTAGTGAGGTATGCACACATTAGAATAATCAACCAGGGGAGATCAAAAGGCAACCTTTACTAATGGACAAAATTCAAAAGGGTTAGGAAAGATGGAGGAATGGAAATAGAAAAGAGAGAGGAAGTTGGATAAGTGATGTTACATTTTGGGGATTGTAATCAATGAAATGAAACAAAATTTGTATGAATTATTTAATGTACAACTGATAATCTGCTCTATAAACTTTCACACAAGTCATAATAAAAAGGCTTAAAAAGATACATCCAGAAACCTGTCTAATCCATTTATGAATTGCTAACTGAATATCTGAAAGATCACTTTCATAAATAACATAAATACCAATTATCCAAAAATTAGCTAGCAGCATTAAAATGGATGTTAACCAATTTTTCTACTTGGTGATCTTTTTTTCTTTACCCAACTAAGTACATTTGTTGCATTATATAGTTTGACTTGACAAGAGAGCACAGAAAATTTCTCACTTGTGGCCCACTTAAAAAAGAAGTATTATAGTTTTCGACACTGTAAGATGTCATACTGAGCTACAAGAAATACAAATAAACCACCATAAAATTCTCCAACTTCATTTCATGTTTAAGATTCCACACAAGGAGAACACAATTACATTAATCAGAGACAGACCACTGAGGCTCAGATTTATTTTGTTTAATATTAAATTGTGTAGTGAAGGAAACATCATTTTTTTTTTTTTTTAATGACACTATCACTATGCTTCTAAACACACAATTTGCTAATAATTGTAAAACAGCTTTAAGGGCTTAAAACTGAATCACTACCACTTTATCTCAGCTGAGACTAAGCATGCAGACCTCACAATGGGAAAACACTGTGGTTGTGGTTCAGGTTAAATAAATTCAGTCTCTTTTGTTTTAGATCTGGAAGAACATTTTGTTAACTTGGGGTTCTACTTTCATTACAAATATCTCAAAGAAATCAGTTCAGCATACCAATTTCTATAAGGCATTAACTGAATGTCTGCTGGGAAGTAACTTACTCTATACAGTACACAGTGTTGAGCACCTTTTTTGAACTTAACAGACAATGCTATTTCCAAGTGTGACTTCTCTGATGCATTTATTATGCCCAAAGTTACTCTGAAATTAAAGATAAATTTAATCTGTAATCTGGAGAATTTTGGCCCCGAAGAATTTTCTCAACCAGATGCCATGGCAAAGCTAGACACTTGCAAAATGAGTTCAAATGCTTTCTCCTGATTCTTCCCTTCTCACAAATTCCATCCACATTCACAGAAGTTCTATTTTCACACTATCTCTTAGACAGTGTTTAGTGAAACAGATTTTCCTTTATTTGCTCCCTACTTCTCAACCCAGACTCAAGATGCGTCTCAGGGTCATTAGCTAAGAAGACAAATGAAAATGATACATACAAACCATGTTGAGTCAAACATCCCCACCTCTGACGACACTGGTTTTATGATGGTATCAAATTTATCTGTGTAATTCAGCACATGAGGATAAATTATTTCCCAGTAGGTCCTTCAGTTTTATGTACAAAGAAAATTCTGGAAGTCACACTCAAGTAGCTTGATAAACTTTATTAAATATTGCATAATTCCAACAACAAACCAAGCGTTATCCTAAATTATTTACACTATGCAAAAATAATGCATATATGTTGTTGTTGTTGTTAAGTGCTATCGAGTCAGTTCCAACCTATAGTGACCCTGCACATATATGCACACATGCAGACAAACACATATACAATAATTTCATGGATTGAATTGTGTCCATCAAAAATATGTGACAACTTGGCTGAACTATGATTCTCTGAATTAAGAGTCCTGATGTGATGTTGTAAGATATGTATTGGAGTGCTAACCACAAGGTTGGTGGTTCAAACTCACGAGCCTCTCCTCGGGAATCCTATACAGGATTGCAGTAAGTTGGGACTGACACGATAGCACTTAGCAACAAAACAAAGATCTCCTATGATGCCATCTGATGTTTTATACCAATAAGAGGACTAAGAGTAGGTTGCATTATCCTTAATTCAGTCCCCAAACTGGTACAATGTAAGGGGAGTTTACATGGGCTATGGTCTGCAACACCTTTTATTTCACAAGAAATAAAAAGACAGATAAGTAAGCAGAGATCAGAGAGAACCACTACCACCAAGAAAGAAAACCCAGGCATGGAGTGCCTATTTGGACCTGGGGTCTCTACACTGAGAAACTCCTAGACCAAGGGGAAGCCTGATGACAGAACACATGGAGATCTTCATGGAATGGTTGCCCTAACGATGCTAAAGGAGACAAGGACTTTTCCTCAGATTCAGCAGACAGAGAAAGCCTTCTCATAGATTGGAACTCTGTATTCAAACCGCTAACTCCTGCAATGTGAAAGAAGAAATTTCTGTTTCTTTCTACATCTATTTCTGGCATTTCTGTTACAGCAGCACTAGATAATAAAGAATAATAGCATACATCTGGTTCATTGAGCACAGTCTCAAGAAAACAAAAGAAAGGACTATAGAAATTTTAACGAGAGGAAAAATTCCTATTCATACAAACACATTTAGGATCCTTTGAAGGGCTGGAGACACCTAAAAACTTGAGCTCATATGAAAGTACCCATTTGAGACCTCTTATATCTATTATGTGTCTGTTATTTTGTTATAATGTGGTGGTTTGTGCAATGCTGTGATGCTGGAAGCTATGCCATCAGGATTTTAAATACCAGAAGACACAACCTTGGAAGACATTTTTCAGTGGAGCTTACATATCAACACTAATTAGGAAGAAGGAGAGGCAAAACACTTCTTAAAAGAAAGCCACTGAAACCCTTATGAATAACAGTGGAATACTATCTGATAAAGGAGCTCTGGTAGCATAGTGGTTACCAATCGGGCTGCGAACCACAAGGTCAGCAGTTCGAAACTACCAGCTATTCTGCGGGAGAAAGATGAGGCAGTCTGCTCCCGTAAAGATTTACAGCCTCGGAAACCCTGTGCAGGGTCGCTATGAGTCGGAATCGACTTCACTTCATGGCACATAACAACAACAACAACAACTATCTGACAAGTGCCAGATGATGAGCCCTCAGGTTGCAAGGCACTCAAAATACAACTGGAGAAGAGCTGCCTCCTCAAAGCACAGTTGACCTTAATGACCTGGATGCAGCAAGCATTCTTGACCTTCATTTAATGATGTGGCAAAACTTAAAATGAGAGAAGCTGCAAATATTCATTAATAAGAGGGACATGAAATGTATGAAGCATTATTTTAAAAAATAGAACTTATCAAAAATGAAATAAAAGACATAAAGTTTGATATCCTAGGCATTAGTGAACTGAAATAGACTTATATTGCCATTCTCAATCAGAATGGAGGCATGTTCATTGCCAAAAAGAGCCATTTTATTATCTATCTGGAAGTACAATGCTATCTGTAATAGGGCAATTATCTATACACCTACAAGGAAGACCAGTTAATAAGACAATTACTAAAGTTTACTCACAAACCAATATAGCCAGTGATGATGAAGCTGAAGAATTCTATCAGTTTCTTCATTCTGAAATTGATCAACATGCATTCAAGATGTATTGATATTTTATGGTTGTTGGAATGCAAAAGGAGGAAATAAAGAGGAGGGAGTTGGAAAATATCGCCTTAGGAGTCCTGATGAAGTATTGTAGGATAAGCACTGGATCTCAAGAAGGTCAGTGGTTCAAACCCTCCAGCTGATCCTCAGAAACCCTATACAGGGTTGCTATGAGCCAGAAATTAACTTTACAGCTCTTAGCAACAATAGAAAAAAGAAGGAGATCCTATGACGGAATTTTGCAAGACCAATAACTTATTCACTGCAAATACTTTTTTTTCAAGAACCTAATCAGCAACAGTACATGTGGACCTCACTATATGGAAGACACAGGAATCAGATTTACTATATCTGTGGGAAAAGACAATAGAGAAGTGCAATATCATCAGGCAATACAAGGCCAGTGGTCAACTACAGAACAGACTATCAATTGCTCATCTGTAGAATCCAGTTGAAGCTAAAGAAAATCAAAACAAGTCCATAAGGCCCAAAATACAACTTTGAATATATTTCACTTGAATTGAAAGACTGTTTCAAGAACCGTTTTGATACATTAGACACTTATGAAGAAAACCACAAGAATTGTGGTATGACATTAGGAATATCAGACATGAAGAAAACAAAAGGTCATTAAAAATACAGAAAATGATGAGAAGACTAAAGTGGATGTCAGAAGAGACTCGGGCTCTTGCTCTTGAATTTACAGAAGCTAAAGTTACTGAAAGATATGAAGTATAAAAGCTGTATAAATAATGTCAAAGGGGAGCTGGAAAAAACAAATAAAGTATTATAATGGAATGTGCAAATCCTGGAGTACTTTGAGGACTGAGATGTGCCTCACTCAAGCCATGGTATTTTCATAGGCACGTTAAAGTTGTACTGTAGAAGAATTGATAAATTTTAATTATGACGCTGATGACGAATATGGAAAGTACTATGGACTGCCAAATAGTGGTTATGAATCGGGCCAAAAGAACAAACCAATTTGTTTTGGGAGAAGTTCAGCAAAAATGTTCCTCAGAAGTGAGGATGATGAGACTTCACCGAACTCTCATACTTTGGACTCGAAGTCAGGAGGGACCCGTCACAAGAGAAGGACATCATGCTTGGTGAAGTGGAGGATCAACAAAAAGAGGAAGACCCTCAATGATATGGAATGACACAGTGACAGCAACCAAGGTTCAAACATAGCAACAACAGTGCAGCTGGTGCAGAACTGGGTGGTGTTTTGTTCTGTTATGCATAGGGTTGTTATGGATCACAATTGACCTGATGGCATAATAACAACAACATCTACAAGATGGAGGAGCCGTGGCATTGTTGTTAAGTGTTAGACTGCAAAGGGAAAGGTTGGTGGTTCGAACCCACCAGCCATTCCACTGAAGAAAGATGAAGTAGTCTGCTTAAACATGTTTTGTTGTCATTAAGAACCATCAAATAGGCTGCAACACACAGTGACCCTGTATATGGTTTCCAAGGAACATCTGGTAGGTTTGAGGTCCTGATCTTTCAGTTAGCAGTGCAATGGTTTTCCTACAGAACCATATTAGGACTCCCTTCTGCCCATAAAGATTTTTGGCTTCATAAACTCTATGGAGTCTTGGTGTGGCAGTGTAGGATAATCATAAGGTAGTAGTTCAAACCCTGTATAGGGTCACTATGAGTCAGAATAGACTCAACAGTTGTATTCTGTCCTATGGAGTCACTCTGAGTCAGATTCAGTTTAACAGCAATGGTTTTATTCATTTCATTTTGTTTTATATCCAACAGTTATTTTCAATATTTACGTACTACTGACATGTTTGAGGTCCAGAATTAGGCAATGCATAAAGGAAAACACAAGTCCTCGGAATTGTATCTCTTGTGTAGTCTTACGGTGGAAATTAAACAAAACATTATACTGACAAGTAAAGTTTCATTGCGATTATATTAAATCTTTCCATCAGTCATAATTTTATTAGCGTCTCTGGTCTTTTCCATGTATATTTAACATTGTTCTGAATCAATTTTTCAAAACTTTTAATGTATCTTCATTTATTGTCCAACTACTGATTTTGTCCTTGAGTTGTCTTTGTCAGCTCAATTCTTTGTGCATTACATCCCCTTGGCTTTCTATCTCTTCTTTTCTTTCAATGTAAAATCCAAGTACTACAAATCTCTGTTTTTTGCATATTCCCAACTTGACCACTTCAGTCTACAATATTCTTTCTCATTCTTTTAATGTGTGTCATTTATTTGGCACTTGACATAGAGAGTACTGTCTTATTGCATTGACTAGATTTTATTCTGCATACATTTTTTTCTCTCTAGCTATGTTGCTGATGTTTTTAAGCGTCAAGTCTGTTCCAACTCACAGCGATCTTTTTTAGGGTTTTTGAAGAGGCTGGTGGGTTTCAACCACCGACATTGCAGTTAACAGTCCAATACTTATTCAACAGTGCCACACCAGGGTTCTGTTCCAGCTATACAAGTTTCAAAATCTATGTGGGAGTCACATCTGACTTCCTCTGGCTTCACAAGGGTGAAGGAGAATCAAATTCAAAAACAGCTCAAGACTAATTCCTATTTAGCACAGATAAGACATGCTTCCAAGGAGCTCTGGTAGCACAGTGGTTATGAATTGGGCTGCTAATCTCACAGTCAGCAGTTTGAAACTACCAGCTGTTCTGCGGAAGAAATATGAGGCTTTTTGCTCCTGTAAAGATGTACAGCCTCGGAAATCCTATGTAGGGACGTTATGAGTCAGAACCGACTCCAAACCACACAACAGCAGCAACACGACATGGCTTCCAGCCTTCAACCTTCTTTACCCTATTCTGATACCAGCCATCCCTTCCTTAGCACCGTCTGCTTTACATATGAGTTCATAGTCCATTGCAATGGCCACACAGAATTTAGAACAATACTCATGCTTATGTAGTTTATTAGGGAAATGAACAAGTACAATTCAGGATCAGAAGCTACTCAGGATGCTGTAGTTTTCCAATCAGTAATGCCTCTTCTCTGTCCTACCCCAGGTACTCTTCAATCCAGTTTTTATCATGTTGGTCATGTGAGTTCTCCGTTTCACCCTTCTTGGCCAAGTGTTAAAAGTTCCTTCAGTCCCTCTGCAATGCCCAAAGGGCACATTCTACAAGCTAGCCTTTGGCCTACAGGCACTCAGCTTTAGTGGGTCCAGTGGCCTAGAAGCCTGCAGCTGCTCTTTCTCTCCATGTTGCTTTGTCACCACCACTGCTGTTGTCGATTTTTGAGGAAGTGATCTCACACTCCACCCATGTGCATCTTTCTTTATGGTCCTGGTATTGTCTGTTTCTGCTTCTGAAATGGCTCCTTTTAAACATAGTGGGATGTCAACACTAACCAACCCTAGTGTCATAGTCCTGTACACCCAATTTTCACAGTTCTACTCAATCATTTCGTGGGAAATAAGAAGACAATGAAAAGAAAAGCCATGTCAAGTAAATTCAAAGTTGTTGTTAAGTGCTATCAAGTTAGTTCCAACTCTTAGCATTTCTAAAGATTAAAGGATTTCCAAAGAGTGATGGATCTGAACTGTGGAAAATGTAGATAGAAGTCCAGTGATTGTTGGATTCCTGGTGTCCTGCTATAGGATATTCATGGATTGCTGACCATAGCTGTCAAAACCCACTGCCCCAAATATCCCACATAGGCTTACTATGAGTTGGATCCAATTTTATGGGATAAAGCACTGGACCTCATGGTTGATTTGAGGCACAGGGTTGGGGGTTCAAACTCACTAGCCACTTCTTGGAAACACTATACAAGGTCACTATGAGCAGAACTGACCTAATGGCACTTAGTAACAACATGACAACAACAATACTAGTGTTGTTTGTTGCAAGTGCTTTGAGAATATGGATAAGATTATTAACTTTAAATGCAATATATGACAGCTCATGCATAGTGTGTTCTACAGTAAATCATTGCTAGAACACAATGATTGCTAGTTGGCAATTAATTTCTTTTTATTATTATGCTGCATAAAGCTATTTTGCTCTTTAAACACTCCGTAAACACTACTTCAGAAGCATTCCTTATTTAACAGAATTTAGTACAGCAATGTTTATTGTTATAAAAGTAAATAAAAAGTTATCTCAGTGTTATAATACAAATAGTCAATTATTCATATTAAATATCATTATAATATAAACATAAAGATGGTAACTCAAATTCAGTAAAATATTTAACCATATGTATCTTGGTTTGAAATGTGTCTTAATAGTTTTGCTAACAATTAAAAATAAATTTTATAAGTGGTACATGAGTCACTTAGTAAAATAAATGCATTATACAATTATCATTAGGTAGTAACAGGAGACCATTATGATGCAATAAAAATTCCATTCTATGAACAGTACAACTTTTATGAAACTGCAGAATCAGTTGGATGCAGCCCTCTTTGGATGTTTTCCTCTTGTTTTGTACTTTCAAAATCATTTTTGCTTTTATGAAAACATGTTATTGCCTAAAGGCCAGGACAATTCTATTTTACCAAACTGTAGTTCTAAGGCCCACATTTCAATTTTTAATTCTATAACAAATAACAGAGACTTTCTCATCAGATTTAAGAACAAGGACTAAAGAGACAAGTTTAATGTCACAACTCCTATGAAGACAAAAAAAAAATCACTAAGAAAATTGGCAAAGAAATAAATTAATAAAAAGGAAAAAGGAAATTAAACAGTATGTTGATGTCTACTTATTTGTTATTAGTTATATATTCCATAAGAGCTCTGGTAGAGTAGTGGTTACGAATCGGTCTACAAACCTCAAGGTCAGCAGTTCAAAACTACAAGCTGTTTTGCGGGAGAAAGATGGGGCTTTCTGATCCCCTAAAGATTTATAGCCTCAGAAACCCTATACAAGGTCTCTACGAGTTGGAACCAACTCCATGGCACATAACCACCACCACCACCATATATTCCATATGTGCTTTCTTCAATGCTAATAAAGGAAAATGGAAAAGGCAATGACCTGGAATGATGTCAATACCTGTCTGTTTTATCTGATTACCTGAAGTTGTTGTTGTTAAGTTTTATAGACTCAGTTCCAACTCATAGCATCTCTGAATAGGGTTTCCAAGTAGGGGCTAGTGGGTTTGAACTGCCAACCTTGTAGTTAGCAGTCCAGTTTTTATCCAACTGCGCCACACCAGAGATGACTAAGTTAAATTTTCAGTTTTCTTCAATGTGGTATTCTAGAGTGGTAAGTGTAACGTAACTGCTGATATGATTATAGTATTATATTCGTTCAAGCCTCATATTCTTGACCTATTAAAATTACCTGCTCATTCATATTTTGGGGACTGAGAATATCCCATTCCAGACTATTCCAGCTTTATAAAATACAAATCTGATAATCCCACAACTCAGCAACAGATCCTTCAGTGATTCTTCAGCAATTTCTATAATATGGCATAAAGAAATAATGTTCATCATGTGACATATCTTATTTCTTACAATTATGACATGTCACATACTCCCATTCCTTTATGCCTTTCTTTACTCATGAAATTACCTTTCCCTATAACAAGCACTGGATTTGGAACCACAAGGTCAGTGGTTCGAGCTGGCCAGCCTCTCCACATGTAAAAGATGAAACAGTCTGCTCCTTGGAAGATTTAAAACCTTGGAACACCTATGGAGTGTTTCTTTGAGTAGGAAGTGATTTGACAGAACATGGCAGTATTTCACCTTCACAAATTAATGTCAGCATCATCTTCTTTTCTATGCTTTCTGCATGTGCCTGTATTATAGATTTTATCATGTATAAAATTTTGCTTGGTGTAGCAAAAATTGTTCATGCCCCATCCATACTCCTCCAAACATTCAGTGTGTTCTGGCCAACGTTCTGCTGCTAATGTCTGTAGTGTGGCTGACTGCTCTTAGAGGTTCACAGGGCTCTCACAATGCTTTTGTGGGAGACAGCAAGTGCCAAAATTTGTACCTACATCCTGCACAATCAAGGACTCTCAAAAGATTTACCATATGCATTTTTTCAGCTCCATGACTTCTCAGGGGAGATTATTATGAGACATACTTTGAGCCATTTTCCAGAGTTTTCTTTCTGGATTAAATTCAATCCTCATGATATTTGGATTCACAGCAGTCCCTCTATAGGCTGCCTTCCCTTCTCTACATCACTTCCTCACTTTGCTATTAATGTAACAGGAATTTCTAAGAAAAAACTCTTAATATTTGAATATTTTGTCCCTAGGTTTTCTTCTGGGACAATTTAAAGTTAGACATTTAGTAGCATAGGTGTTGAAAATGAAGATGGTCCAACGCCTAAAATGACCATAAAGGTCACTTAGATAAACCATGGCATATGCGAACAGCACAATTACCAAGACTCTCCCCAGCAGTTAAATGAGATAGAATCAGAGGAGAAGAATGTGTCTGCTTTAGACAGTCTCTCCAAGATTTGACAAAAAAAGTGACCATGATAATTTTGATGATGTTGGATTTGTTAGTTATAAGCATGCATATATATATTAAGTGCTTTAAAATGCATGTCTTTCTCACATTTTAATTTTAAGGAGATTCAATTAATGAAATCTTTAACTGATGGAGCAAAAGATAGTTTGAAGGCAATCTCTAAGATTGACACATTTGCTTTTTCGTTTCTCCTCTCACTCTCACCTGCCTATTCTACTTTTTCATTTTTAACATTCTACTGTGAGTGACGTAAAGGTTTACTGAGAAGATCAATTTTCCATTCGATAATTTATACACATTTTCTTTAAGGTCATTGGCTGCAACTCCCGCAAGGTAATCTTAGTTTAATAAACCTCTGTATGTTTTCTGTTTTGGTTCCTCCTTCTTTTCTAACCATTCTGAACATACATTGGATAAAGTATGCCCTTTTGATCTCTAA
>NW_006408521.1:6534345-6537144 GCF_000296735.1 Chrysochloris asiatica | reverse complement strand
AATACATCATGTGATTTTCTAACTACTACTTCCATCAGTACTGATGATGGATCCAAGCAAAACGAAGTCTTTAACAACTTCTATCTTTTCTCCATTTATCAGGATATTATTTATTGGTCCACCTGGGAGGATTTTGGTTGTCTTTACATTGAGGTGCAATCTATACTGAAGTCTGTGGTCTTTGATCTTCATCAGTAAGTATCTTGAATTCTCTTCACTTCCAGTAAGCCAAGTTGTATCATCTGCGTCCTGTGGTAGTTCATGAGTCTTTTTCCTGTTCTGATGCCACGTTCTTCTTCATATGATCTATCTTCTCAGATTATTTGCTCAGTACACACACTGAATAAGCATGGTCAAGGAATACAACCCTGGTACCTAGGTTTTCTATTTTAAAACTTTCAGTATCCTGCATCCTCTTGCTCTTTTCCTCTTGGCTTTTATACAGTTTTTACTGTAATCATTATTAAATGTTACAGAATTTCCATTCTTCACAATATTATCTATAGTTTGTCATAATTCACATAATCAATAGCATTTGCATAGTTAATAAAATACAAGTACACATCTTTCTGGCATTCTATGCTTTCAGCCAAGATCCAGTTGACATCATCAGTGATATCCCAAGCTCTACATCCTCTTCTTAATTCAATCTGAATTTCTGTCAGTTTCCTCTTGATGTACTGTTGTAACCATTTTAAAAATATTTTAATCAAAAATTTACTTGCATATAATATTACAGATATAGTTTAATGATTCCCTCATTCCATTGGGTCACCTCTCTTTGGAAAGGGTACAAAAATGGATCTCTTCCAATTTACTGACCAGGTAGGTGACTTCCAACTTTCTTGGCATAATGGATGAGTGGGAGACTCCAGTGCTGCCTCACTTTGCTGACAGATCTCAATTTGTATTCTGTCACTTTCTGAAACCTTGTTTTTCACCAGTGCAGCTTGGACTTCCATTGGTTCTTGATCATATGCTACCTCTTGAAATGGATGAACATCAATAATTTCCTTTTGGTACAGTGGCTGTGTGTATTATTTCCATTTTTTTTTTTTTTTGAAGCTTTTAGCATCATACAATATTTTGCACACAGAATTCTTTAATACTGCAGATACCCTTTGAAATTTTCTGTTCAGCTCTTTTATTTTCTTTCTTCCATTCATGTTAGTTTCTCTGTGCTCTAGAGCAAATATCAGAATCTGACATACATTTTGGTCATTTCTTTCTTTCCCTTTTTTTTTAAATGACCTATTGTTTTCTTCCTGTAAGATGCTCTTGATGTCATCCCATAACTCTTCTGGTTTTCAGTCAATAGCATCTAATGCATCGACTCTATCTATATCCCATAAAGATCTGCCTATTGTTTCACTGAAAATGGAGCCAGGGGCTCATTTCTAGACCTATGGGTGAGTAAGAGCTGTAGTCTGGGATGGTTCAACAGTCTCTATCCAACCAGTTTTGAGCTTTGTTCCTTATTTTCTTTTCCATTCTATTCAGAAACTTCTAGTGTGATACTTTTCAGAGTAGCTGGTAGTGGTAATGGGATACCATCTAGTTCTCCTGATTTCAGAATCCTGAAGACTGATGTTCATGTGATCTATTAGTCCACTGGACTGATTGTTGACATATGCCTTCAGTTTCTTTCATTTTTCTTTCCTCCAGATAGGTAAAGAATAATAATTGCACCTTATTGGCCTGGCCACTCTCAGGCTTTTAAGACTCCAACTGCTACCCACTGACATAGGGTGTAGAACACTGTCTTTGTGGACTACGTTATGAGGACTGACTTTTGATCACTGTGCCATATGCCCTTAAGATACATTTTTTAATAAAACCTATCATATACATTTTTTTCTTTTTCTTTTTTTAGAGTCCTAGTGCAGTGCTGCTACAGGATAAAGACCGAAAGGTCCATTTGAACGTCAAGGTCAGTGGTTCTAACTCACTAGTTGCTCCTCAGACACCTGACTTGACAGCAATTAACAACAACATATTATACATTTAGATTTAACTTACTAAGCTTGTTGATTTACATTTTATAATGTAATTATTGATTAATTGGACATGATCCTTTTGTTATTAAATATATATTTTTTTTAATTTACTGGAATTATAATAAAAGAATTCAAACAAATCTATAATGAGTTATGTTGTTAAAGTCTAGATTTAGAAATTCATACCTAAAAATAAATATATTTTTATAAATTTTCTTATGACATAAAAGTATCTTTAGAATATAATGTGTACCTTATGTTTTACACAAACCCTTTGTACAACCCATTACAGTTTCATTTCTTGTCATGTTCTCCAGGCTTCTTCCTAAACCTATTAGCCAGGTCCTGAAGTTACTTTGATGAATACCTGCTTTTCTCTGAAAACAGAGACAGCCCTTTCAGAGTTAGCGTGTACTGGGACTTGAACATAGTGCTCTAGATCTCCCAAGGGAGGGTACAGTTTGAGAGTATGAAGTGTTGTTTTGAAGTACCCTCCAGTTAATTGCAGCTTGGCTGAAGATATATAAATACTCCACTTACCCTTACTTGACCCACAAAGGCATTGGCTTCTTCCTCCACCACAGACAAATTTCTAGGCAGATATGGATCAAACACTGGAGCATTATCATTGACATCTGTCACCACCACGTTAACTGTGGCAGTTGAGGTCTGGGGGAAAAAAAGGAATACATGTGTGAAGAGATTTTTCAGTTTCAGTTCAGTGAAGTGGTCGTTCTTACACTGGTCTATGAGCATCTCGTTTCATTACTATTCCTATCCCATGACTTCCAAAAAAAAAAAA
>NW_006408521.1:6527705-6533345 GCF_000296735.1 Chrysochloris asiatica | reverse complement strand
AGTTCAAATCCACCAAGTGCTTCTCAGAAGCCCCACACAATGTCACTATGAGTCAGAAGCAACTCAACAGCATTCAACAACAACACTGATCACAAAATTTAACAGAACTTCAGATCTTATTCATATTTCTTGAAAGGGTGAAAATTATTTGCCTAATAGCTTTGACCAATAGCTTCATGTCAAGGGCAGCCAAAATACTATGCTTTTGTCATTGTATTCATGTGTCTGTGATCAGAAACAAAGGAGCCAGTTGGGAAATGTAGTTTCCCAATAGCAGACATTTGGGACTAGCAATGTGTAGCATTCAAAAGATGGTTTGGAATGAATTAGCAAGCAAGACTCTTAGACTTACCTCAAGTGTATCAAGACAATCTCTGTTTTTGAGTTTTAATAAGATCTTGCTGTTGCTGCTGTAATAAGAGCTAGCCCTCTCAAATGTTTTCCAGTAACTTCTGATCCAGCCAACAATATTCAGAAAAATTACTGGACTTGGAGTCAAAAGAACTTGGCTGGAATCCCAATTTCAAATTCATTAGCTTATTTAATCTTTAACAAGTTAATTTACTTTTCAAAAACTTAGTATACTGGAGTGTAAATTTAGAAAAAGAGTAAGTATCTTAAAGGGTGATTTTTAGAATAGTTTTGGTAAAAAGCTCAACAAATACTGTTGTAATTGTGTTGTTACTAAGCACTTACTTTTGTTACCTCCAACTTATAGTGACCCCATAGGACAGAGCAGAACTGCCCCCACTAGGTCTCTAAGCTGTAACTGAGCAGATTGCCAGGTCTTTATCCTGTCAAGCACTGGGTGGGTACGAACCACCAACCTTCCTATTAGCCACCACCGTGCATTTCATTGTTGCAGTTCCAGAGATCTTGAGCAAATATTGTTGTTGTTAAGTGCCTTCAAGTATATTCCGACTTATAGCACCCCTGTACAGGGCCTCCAAAGAGCAGCTAGAGGACCCAAGCCACCAGCCCTGTTGTCAGTAGTCAGTGCCCATCCAACATTACCATACCAGGATTCCAAACTTGTTACAATTCAATCTTATTTCAATGCTTATTTGACATAATTAAAATATCCAGTGAAACTGACAATAGACAATCTCATTTTTTTCTCTACTATGATTCTGGTGTGGTGCTGTAAGATAATAACTGGACCGCAAGGTCAGTTTGAACCACAAGGTATGTATGTATGTATGTATGTATGTTGTTAAGTACCATTGAACGGGTTCGACTCACAGTGACCCTGTATAGGGTTTCCAAGGAACAGCTGATGAGCCTGAACCATCAACCCAGTGGTTCAAACAGACCCTGCAGCCGAGTGCCACAATACTTTTCCCTTTTTATTGAATGAGAAGAACTTTCTGGTTTTGAGTGATAGCCTTGTTACTGTTCTATAAGTCCAAATGAGTTATTTAACCTCCTTGACATCAGTTTTGTCACTGTAACATGGGAATAGCAATACTCCTCCTTCCCCCAGGGTTCTTGTGAAGATCAGAGAATAAACTGAAAATAAAGCTCATAGCATCAGGTCTGCTACATAGTAAGTACTCAGTAACATTTATGTACTATATATATATATTGTGTGTGATGCTGTGGGTTCATGAGATGCAAAGTCAGTTCGAACAACAAGGTCGCCAATTCAAGTCCACCAGCCCCTCCTTATGGTTTGGAAATGACTCTATGGCACCAAACAACAATTATATATTTGGTTCAAGCCGGATTCAGAAGAGTCGCCAGGTCCTGCCATACTGCTGGCCAACCAGGTCTCCACCCGGGTTCACAGGAGTCTATTGAATATCGTAAGGGTTAGCTCACAGCTTCATTGGTGTTTTTCCCATGCTTTCTCTTATCAGTGACCCATATGGTCACCAATACAAGCACCTGTCTGCTCGTGTATTCCCACTGAGTCTTAGACTTGGCAGGGGTTTGCCCTGAGGGGACTTGGCTTGATGCCTCCTGGGAGAGCTACTTGGTTATTCTTGTTGGACTGCCATTATTGTTTCATATTTTTTCTGTCGGTCTTTCTTTGAAGAAGTAACATCTGTTCTTCTAGCTGCTCCAGCCTGGTCTGCTTGTCCTTTCAAGTGGAAATTTCCCACCTCAGAAGATTCTGGAAGGGGTTCAGGATTTCACCTATGGTCTTATGCAATGCAAAGGCTTCCCAAGAAACCTTCTTCACTGGGCATGTTGTATTCCCATTTTAGGTAACTGGTAGTGTAGCAGTTATGAACCAGGCTGCGAACCACAAGGTCAGCAATACGAGATGACCAGCTGCTCCACAGAAGAAAGATGAGGCTTTCTGCTCCCTTAAAGATTTATAGCCTTGGAAACCCTGCTCATGGTCACTATGGGTCAGAACCGACTCGACAGCACTTAACAACAACAACAATCAGTTATAGGTAGAAGATGGACTTATAAGTTTTCTATGGTGATATTTCTGGATATTCCTTTCTCTCCCCTTCTAGTGTCTACTTTATAATGGTATGCAAGGGGAAGCAAGATTCAAAAGACAGCCAAGCATCTTAACATTATCCCCATCCCCCCTTTGTCCATTCCAACCAGGTCTCAATCCCTATATCCCAGAGTCCTGTTGTTGCAAGCTTGTGCATACATCTTTATTTACCTCTGTCCCATATAGCCCATGCAAACCTGTCTAATTGTTTTCCCATCAGCCTTGTTATACAAATAGTTCAGTGCTGGGTTACTAATCTTAAGGTTGACAGGCCTAGTGATATGTCTGACAGGGTACAGTCATGAAAACCCTGTGGAGTACATTCATGCTCTGACACATGATTCCATGAGTCTGAATTAACTCTTCAACAATGGGCGTGTTCTGTTCTTGTTGCTTTGTTCCTATGGTAACAGATCCTTGGTATTAGTGAAGACAATTAAATATGCCATGTCTCTGAATCGCGGTGTTAGTGAATAATGTTAAATATACCATGAACGTGCAGGATGAATACATTTGCCGATATAATTCTTAAAAGCCAGGATAGTGAGACATCATACCATGCACTTTGGACATGCTACCAAGAGGGATCAGTTCCTAGAGAAAGACATGATGTTGGGCAAAGTAGATAAAAAGCAAAAAAAGGAGAAAACCCTTAATGACAAGAGTGTCACACTGTCTTCAAAACTGGGTGCAAATATAGCAATGATTATGAAGATGAGGCAGCATTTTGTTCTGTTGTACATAGGGTCACTGAGTTGAAATTTATTCAATGGCATCAAATAACAGAAACAGCAGCAATTAACAGAAAAAAAAAAAAAAATGTCCTAGTGGTCCAGTAGGTAAGTGCTAGAGTGCTAACCTTAAAGTAGGCAGTTCAAACCGATTAGCTGCTCCCTGGGAACAGTATTTGGCAGTCCACTTTCATAAAGATTCACAATCTTGGAAACTGTCCAATAGTGTTGCTATGAGTCAGAATTGATTTGATGGCAGTAGCTATGACAGAAAGGAGCCCTGATAGTAGCACACTTGTTGTTGTTGTTGTTGTTATGTGCCGTGGAGCTGGTTCTGACTCATAGCGACCTGCACAGGGTGTCCGAAGCTGTAAATCTTTACGGGAGCAGAAAGCCTCATCTTTCTCCCACGAAACAGCTAGCAGTTTCAAACTGCTGACCTTGCGGTTCGCAACCCAATTTGTAACCACTGTACTACCAGAGCTCCTTAGTAGCCCAGTGGTTAAAAGAAAAAGCAAATTCTCTTTTCAATTATATAACTTCATTTCAAAACTCTAATATTTCATTTGAAAATTGGTGAACATGGTAGAATGTTCTAAGGCATACATAATGGGCCACCTCCCCAGCACCCTGCATTATAGCTACATCAGTATGCTAATTCTATGAAAATTCATAGTTATTCACATATGATTTCTATATTTCATATTTCAATAATAATCATATGTAAAGACTTGTATAAAGATTGTCAGGGCAGTGCTATATAATTAAACTTGGAAACAATTCAAATAACTCATCAAAAGTAGATTGAATATATAGACTACAATCTAATACAGTGTAATAAGAAGAAACAAACTACCATTACAGGTAATTACATGAATGAATTTCATAACCAAAAAGTTGAATTAAAGAAGTTAGACACTAAAAAATGTATGCTACAGAATTCCATTTGTACAAATTTCAGTAAGAAGCCCAATCATTCCATGGGAACAGAAGTCAGGATAGTGGTCATTCTGGGACAGGAGATCCAGTATGGATTGGGAAATCATAAGGATGAACTCCTGGAGCACTGATTAATTTCTGCTTCTTATTCTGGGTAATGAATTTTTACATTTTTTTTAGCTATATAAGAACGATCTAAAAAACACTCTTTTGTACAATTACTGTATATCCATGAAAACATTTAACCTAAAGCAAGCACACAAATATACACACATATATTGTTGTTGTTGTTAAGTACCGTGGAGTCGGTTCCAACTCATAGTGACCCTGCACAGGGTTTCCGAGGCTATAAATATTTACTGGAGAAGAAAGCCTCATCTTTCTCCCACAGAACAGCTGGTAGTTTCGAACTGCCGACCTTGAGGTTAGCAGCCCAATTCATAACCACTATGCTACCAGAGCTCCTTACACACAATATAGATATATATATGTATACATAAATATGCATTTAAATAAAATGCTATTCGATTAGAAGGAATAGAGATAATTTTGTTTCAGCCTGGTAACTTTTATATACATTTTCTATAATACTCCAAGAAGGCTACATTGTTTTATTACAAAATAGTTTAACAAATGCTATTTCTTCAAATGTTGCATTACAATTGAAACTAGTAAAGAAGATGTATTTTTAACAGCTGTAGTGGTTCCCAGTTTGCCTGAAGGTGAACAAGACATTAAAATTGACTGCCTGGAGCTAAAATCTAACAGCAAGCCACACTTGAGTTTGCTGGTATTTCTTCAAACTGCCTAACCCCCTTTATATCAGCCTATAAGCACTGCACTGCCAATTCACTATACACATCACAGTTTTTCAAATCCCTGTCTTGACACTGTAGATTGAGATGTGTTCAAAATATGTTTGTCTGTACTCAAACATCTGCATCTTGGAGAGTAAAATGACACTGGATCACTAAGTAAAGTAAGAAATCAAATAACAAGTCCATCACTTTTGAAAAATAGAGCCTAGTATTTGTACACTAAGAGTCCTGGTGTAGCACTGTAGGGTAAGCACTGTACTACAAGGTCAGTTTGAATCCAATGTTGGTGGTTCAAACTCACTTGCCACTCCTCTGAAACCCTAAACAGGGTCAATATGAGATGCAACTGACTTGACAACAATTATTATCAAAAACAACAACATTTGTAAACTGTGTAGGTACATTTCTCAGTCTCTTGGGAATTTTATGTAACTTGAACACTATCAATGTGTCTGGAAAAAACTATAATATCATAAACACATGTAGAACTAATAATACACCTCCAAAAAAAGAATCTTTAACCAGAAAGATTTGCTGAACAATTCTACCAAATATTTAGACATTCAGAAAAGCTTTGATATCAACATTACTCAAAGTAACCCACATCTTAGAAAGGGAAGAATTATTCACTAATACATTGTATGGAACCAACATAATCCTGATATCAAAGGCAGGTAAAGACACTATTAAAAAA
>NW_006408521.1:6524819-6525350 GCF_000296735.1 Chrysochloris asiatica | reverse complement strand
GGTATTCCAATCAGTTATAGGCAGAAGATGGACTTACAAGCCTTCTAGTGTGATGTTTCTGAATATTCTTTTCTCTCCCCCTCCAGTGTCTACTCTATATTATAATGCAAGGAAAACCAAGATTCAAAAAACAGCCAAGCATCTTAACACGATTCCCCCCTCTCATTCCAACCATGACTCAATCCCTGTATCTCAGAGCCCTGTAGTTCCAAGGCTGTGCATATATCGTCCTTTATCTCTGTCCCATTTGGCCTATTCCAACATGCCCAATTGTTCTCCTATCTGCCCTGTTTCTCCACTTCCCTCTCTCCCTGTATATTGTCCCCCTCCCCAGTACCCAAGCTCTTCTGTGTCCATTCGCTGCCCTGCGCTCCCCTTCCCCCCTTTCCCCCACCTATCACCAACTTCCCAGCTACCAGCAAAGACTTCCCCCTAACCCCCTTTAGTGTAATTTCTTTTTCTTAGTCTTTTACAGTAGTGGTCCTATGCAGTATTTCTCTTTTTGTGACTGACTAATTTCACTCAGCATAA
>NW_006408521.1:6515768-6521944 GCF_000296735.1 Chrysochloris asiatica | reverse complement strand
TTTTGGTTGATAATTTTGAGCTTTTTCACAGTCTTTTCCTTCAGAGGTAGTCAATTTTATCCTATATACTCCATCTGCCATAGTCCATTTTATATATCTGCCTTTTTTTGTTGTTTAAAAATCATAGTTGCAACAAATAAGTCATTGGTCTTGCAAAATTCTACCATGCTATCTCTAGTGTCATTTCTATTACCAAGCACATATTTTCTAAGTAATGATATTTCCTCTGTGTTACCAATCTTTTCGTTCCAATCACCAGTAATTATCAATACATCTTGATTGCATGTTTGATCAATTCCAGACTCTTTTTCGCTGACCTTCCACTTGACCTAGCAAGATAGCCTTCTCCCGGCACTGGACCTTCTTGGAAATATGTGCAAAGTCTGAAAGATGATTTCCCACCATCCTGGCTTCCAATGAGCATTCTGGTTGTACTTCTTCCAATACAGATTTGTTTGTTCTTCTAGATTTCCATGGTACTTTCAGTATTATTCTCTAACACCATAACTCAAATGCATCATTTTTTCTGTGGTCATGCTTATTCACTATCCAACTTTCACAAGCATATGATGCTACTGAAAATACCATGGCTTGAATCAGGTGCACTTTAGTTCTCAAGCTGATGTCTTTGTTCCTCAAAACTTTAAAGAAGTCTGTGTAGCAGATTTGTCTCATGCAATAAGTCATTTGATATCTTGACTGATGCTTCCATGACTATTAATGGTAGATTAAAACAAAATGAAATCTTTGACAACTTCAATCATTTCTCTATTTATCATGATGTCACTTTATTGCTTCAGTGGTGAGGATTCTTGTTTTCTTTATGTTCAGGTATAATAAATATCGAAAGTTGTGGTCTTGGATCTTCCTCATGAAAAAGTTGGTACAATAATTCTTCAATTACATCAACAATGAATTTAGTGGTTGATGCATAATTTGAATAATTTATTGCTCTTCCTTGTGCTGGTTGTTGTTATTAGTTGTAGGTAGTTGAGTCAGTTCAAACTGATAGCGACCCTTTATATGATTTCCGAGGCATGGCTGGTGAGTTTGAATTGCCAACCTTTTGGTTCAAATTGGCCTTGTGGCACAGTGATATATCCTATAGCACCACACCAGGACTCAGCTCTTCTTTATAGGTGTCTGGATGTTATCCTATAGTAGACAGTATTGTACTTCAAGATAGATCATGAAATGCTCTTTTTATGATATTCCTTTTGAATCTGTCAATCTTGGCATAGTAAGCCACATCACTGTCTGATTCAAAATGGTAAATATTAGTCCATTTCAGCTCATTAATGCCTATGATACTTTTACATGTCCCATGTAATTTTTGAAAATTTGAATTTTCCTAGAATCATACTTCCTATGGAGTCCTGGTGTGGAGCTGTGGGTTAATACACTGACTACAAAGTCTGCCTGAATCTCAAGGCTGGTGGTTCAAACTCACCAGTCACTCCTCTGAAACCCTATACAGTGTCACTATGGATCAGAATGGAATCCATGGCACTTAACAACAACAACAATATTTCCTACATTCCATGTTCAGGTTATAAGTGGATATTTGCACTTGTCTCTGCTCATTTTGAGTTATGCCCCGTCAGCAAATGAAGGTCTCGGACACTTCATTCCATTCACATCATCATGGTCAACTTTACATTGAGGAGGCAGTTCTTCCGCAGTCCTGTTTTGCTTAATTTCCAACCTGAGGAGCTCATCTTTCAATACTTGTCTGTCAGCTTGTACTGTAGTCACTTGTGTATTGCTGTGATGTTGGAAGCTATGCCATCACCCAGATAAACTTGTCACCTATGGTGGACAGGTTTCAGTGGAGTTTCCAGAGTAAGACAGAAAGGGAAGAAGGAGAGGCAGCCTGTTTCTGAATTATTACCCACGGAAAACCTTGACAATAGCAACAGAACATGTAAGATGAAAACATTATTAACAGCAAGGGCATTACATATATAAAAAAAGAATCTTAGAGTTTATTTTCCTTCATTCTTCTATTAATTATATGCCTTCTACTAGCTTTGTTGTTACTGTTGTTTTTATGTGCCGTGGAGTCAGTTCCGACTCATAGTGACCCTGTGGGTTTCCATGGCTGTAAATCTTTACGGGAGCAGAAAGCCTCATCTTTCTCCCGTGGAACAGCTGGTAGTTTTGAACTGCTGACCTTGCGGTTTGCAGCCCAATTCATAACCACTACGCTACCAGAGTTTCTTCTACTGGCTTTACTACTTCTTAAAACTGTTCCATTTATTTCACTACCTGTAGATATTCATATAATAAATGAAGACATATCCAAAAGCTTCTGATGGGCAGGTCTCATTATCAAAATTAATTAATTTCTAAATCCTTATGTCACTTTAAATTCAGATAATAAAACTTCCCATGTATGAATTTACATTATTAATCATAATGAAATTTTCTGAGAAAGTCTTTTCAGTAAAGACTTTTGGTAAAATTTGGCTATAAACGTATGTTGTTTTTGTTGTTGTGTGCCATCTAGTTTGTTAGGACTCATAGCGACCATACATAGCATTTCCAAGGAGTGACTGACGGATTTAAACCACCCACCAACCTTGCAGTTAGACATCTAGGTGCTTTTATGGCAGCACCACACCAGGAGCCCTATGAACCTATACAAAGTGTAACATTATGTCCAAACAACAGTGCTTAGTTGGCTCCTAAGCACTGGCTAAAGAAGGAGTCCTGGTGTATCGCTATAAATAAGCACTGAACTTCAAAGTTGATTTGAACTGCAAAGTGAGTAGTTCAAACTCACCAGACACTGTTCAGAAACCCTATACAGGGTTGCTATGGGTCAGAAGCACCTAAACAGCACATAACAAAAAGAACAAAGAAGGAAACTAGCTTTTGTCAAACAATGAAAAATGATAATGCTTAAAAATCAGAAACATGGTTGTTGTGAACAGGATAGTTTGAAAGGACACAGACAAATGATTTTAAAATCCATCAAACTGATAAATCAATTTAAACTAATTTTTTTAATATCCAGAAGAAACAGCATTTATTCAAACCACTTAGGTCCTCAAGGGTTACTCAGGATTGTGACTGTTGCTATATACATCTGCTGAATCATTTAAATTGGTTTCCTAATTGCTGCACAATCTTTATCCACAAATATCCTGTCTCTGTACCAAAGTGGCAGATTAAAGGAAATAGACACTAATAGACAAAAGTACCACCAGCTGCTCCATGGAAACCCTATACAGAGGTCTGATGAGTCAGAATCGACTAGAAGGTACTTTACAACAATAACATACAAAAATTTCTGAATGCATTTCAGAATGGTGTGATAATCAGACAAAAGAGAATCTTTGTTAAAATGAGGAAGATTTTATTTTCCTCACAACCCGTGTTTAAATACAATCATAAATTTCTAATTGTTAAGTGCCAGCAAGTCGATTCCAACTCATAGTGACCCTATATAGGGTTTCTGAGGAGCATCTGATGGGTATGAACAGTCAATCTTGTGGCTCAAACTGACCATGCGGTCTAGTGCATTTTCCTGCAGTGCCACACCAGGACTCCATGTTTATAATATGTCATGTCAAAAATTTCAACACTATAACAGATTCAGAGTATAGGTTCATTTATTTAAAAAGTCAACTGTAGAAAATAAAGCATTTCTAGTAAATATAAGAACGTGCTCTAAATTAAAAAAAGAAATATTGATTCCTAAATTCATTACTGGTCCAAATTAAAGTACGAGACTGTGAGATTCTAAGTTTCTTTAATACTATTTTGAAAAGTTGTGGAATAAGTTGTACTCACCCCATCTGCTCTGCCATCTGAAGCCGTGACGATCAGAATATAGCGATCAGTACTTTCCCTGTCCAGAGCTTTTCCTAAGGTTAGAATTCCAGTACTAGTAACAGAAAAAACAAACACGTAAACAAACAAACAAACAAAAAGATATTATATCTCAAGAAGATTGTTCCTATTATGGTAAACTACTTTTAATAGAGTTGGTCTCCTCAGCAAATGATAGCATGATTACTTTCAATGTTAATTGTCTCTATTGTTTTTCAGCAGTTTGGAGCCAAGGGATAGTTTCTTATAACTAATTGATATCACCAATCTCATTAAGTGTCACACATATGTCCATGGTAGGAAGATAAAATTACACCTGAACACCATCTTTGGCAAACTGTATAAACTAACGCTGTTCTGTTTTTGTATTGTGTTTTGTTTTGTTTCTCAAAATAATTGAGGCTCACTACAGAAATTTAGAAAATTTAAAGAGGCATTTTAAAAGAAAGTTTCTGTAAATATCATGGTTAATGTGTTTTAATATTTCCTTTTATTCTCTTTTTTAGCCATACTTAAATATGCTGGTTTTAAAAATAAAGATTAGGCTACATCTAATATTTTATATTACATTTTAAAACATATTTTTTGACAACTCTACTGTTTCATAATTTATATTCAAAATTATTTTGCAGATACTCTAATAATATTACCATTGTGCTAATCTTTTCACCTATTCTTTTCAAATTTAGGTGAATCTAAAGTTTACTTGGTTTCCTGGTGTGGCACTGTAGATTAAGTACTGGACCACTAACCACAAAGTTCAAATCTACTAAATGCTCCTCAGAAACCCCACACAGTGTCACAGTGAGATGGAATGGAATCAATGGCACTTAACAACAGCGACAAATTTTACTTATTACATTGATGAAGAGAGATAGTCTCAATGCAGATTCTCATACTTAGAAATATTTTAAATACCAATTAGCTTTTCACTGTTCACAATAAAGGCTTCCAAATATTTAAGACTTTATTCCCCAGCAGAACCTGGTGTTTATGAGTTTGGTCATTTACATTGCTCTCTAAAAAAAAACTTTGCTTTTATGTTAAGTTTTACAATATAACAACGTACATGACATTTTAATTAAGACCTAATAAGTGCCTGCTGTGGAAGAGAGGATATCACAACATAATAAAACATTAAAGTATAAATCAAGTATTAAAACAGAATTTGCCTCTGATTGGTAAAATGCTTACATTTTAATACAAGTGTGTATTTTGCTATAGTGGAATTTAAGTTATGCACAGCACATATAAGGGGGCTTTGACACGTTCACGTAAACCTTCCATTATCTTTTAATTCCATTTTTCCACAAAGTGTTTGAAGCACCTCATACGGTGATTGAAAATGTAAAGTCATATCCAATGAATCAAAATCAGAGTCACACTTACTCAATTCACTTTATTTAGTTGTTTTTGTTATGTGCTTTTTTAAAAGTTCCAAACATATGGTCTGACTATGAAAAACTAACTTTGCTTCTCGTACATTTTTTAAATGTTTATGCCAAATAACTGAAATCCAATTCCCAGAGTATGTTCCCAACAATCAGTTTTGGATCAACTTCCCACATTGCAGATGGTTCTGATAATCTCATTCTAAAATGACATTCAAAGAGAAAAATAAGACATTTATTGCTTCTGATTGTTACTCAGAAGTTCATGTAAGAAAAGGGAAATATGAAAACCTCACAATAATACACAGAAAGAAAGAAAACTAAGCTATTATTTCCTTACTCTCTCCCTCCCTGGCCCCCAGTTTAAGATTCAGTACTTTATATTCTTCCTTATAAATAATATATATTTTAAACACTAAATATTCCATCAAGACTTCCTGTATAGGGCAAAATTTTAGACTTCTTTTTAAAGGATGTCAAGTTAATGCTGACTCATAACAATCCTGTATAGAGTTACTGAGGGTTTAAAACTTCATGGAAGTAGAAAGATTCATCTTTCTCCCAAAGAGTGGCTGGTTGACTCAAACCACAGACCTGTGGTTTGCATTCCAGTGCTGAATGTATGGAGGCAACAAATTCCCAATATTATAGACAAATAGCCCATGTTTCATGGTCTAGTGATCATGAGGAAGACAGTTCTGTTCTTTTATTCAGATGATACATGCATTTGTCCCACAATTGTAGGTACTGGAATGGGACATTTGAAAAATGTAGAAGATGAGAAAAAACAGGTAGTGCACATTGGTATTCTTAGCTTAAGAGTAGTTTATGGAAGAAAGGAAATAAGGCTTCCTTTGATGAAATAACAAAAATAAAAGATAAGTAGGAATCCTGTTATCAAACAAATAGAGGATATCAGGATAGGGTACAATATCAAAACTAAAATAA
>NW_006408521.1:6507371-6512133 GCF_000296735.1 Chrysochloris asiatica | reverse complement strand
GGATTATTTGCTTAGCAAACAGCATAAAGAAACTTAGTCTGGTAGTATTTAATACCTATTTCAATGAGTAACAATTTTCCCAAATTACATTGCTTCATACAAAAATTACTGAAACATTATGACAGCTGAAGAGAAATTATTTCACATGCTTCTATATAGACAATGCTTTTAAACATTTTGAAATAAGTTCTATTAGTTATGGGTTAATACCATTGTGTGTTCTGCTGCTAAAGTAAGTCTCTTGACAAAATAATTAACTATCTGAAATTTTGTCAAATTTATCATGTTCCTTTTAGGCAGCTATTCAGGGTCTTACAATGATATTTAAAGATGAGAGTAATGTACTTTAAAATGCTCAGGATTGAAAAATTGTGGGCCAATAACAAAGAACAGAAAGGGGAGATATCAGTAGCCTCTTCAGGGAAAATATGATAATAACATAATTGCAGTGGTGGAATGGAGTTTGACTTGAGGATATATTTTGAAAATACAGATAATTGGTTGTTGTTTGTTGTTATATTGGTCACAAATTATTTAATTTTCCAAGTATTTATAAAGTTCAAACTAACATGAAAAAGATAATCAAGTTATAAACTCGGTGTCAAGTATGGGTTAGTCACAACAGAAAGAAATTAAAATGTTTGTGAAGATAAAATGTTTTTCCAAATACAATTCTCACAAGGGACAGAAACAATGATTTGAGGTTATCTCATTTAGCCCTTTGCATTTAAATCTGCTTTGAAGGCATCATACTAGAATGATGACAAATGTAAAAATTTTAGAGATGGTAATTCTTCAGCCTCCCTTAATACATAAGCAAATGACTGAACCATCATACTTTAAAGGAATGTCTCATAACATTAAAAAAACTTATATATGGAATGTTTGCCAAATAAATACTTGAATAGTGATCGACAGAGACACTATGGAATGTCCGTGAAGCAATGCACTATTTTGCCAAAACATACAAATCTGGCGTTTTGATGTTGTTCTTGTTTAGTGCCATAAACTCTTAGCGACCCTGTATACTGTTCTGAGGAGCAGCTGGTGAGTTTGAACTGCTAACCTTGCAGTTCAAACTGACTTTGCAGTCCAGTGCATTGACCCACAGTGCCACACCAGGACTCAGGCCTTTTGATGTATGCTGCTAAATAGTTGTTATAACCAATGGCTGTGATTTTTTAAAGAACTAAGATCATTCCTTTAATGGGAGTTTTCGTTCTAGGCGATGAGAGAGAAATGAATGGTATTATAATGACTAGGATTTGTTGGTATATTTTGATGACATGCTTTTATATTTTAAGGAGCTCTGGTAGCGTAGTGTTTACTAACTAGGCTGCTAATCTCATGGTCAGCAGTTCGAAACTACCAGCTGTTTCACGGGAGAAAGGTGAGGCTTTCTGTTCCTGTAAAGATTTACAGCCTTGGAAACCCTGTCTTTTTGTGTTCTTTTTAAGTGTGGTATAAACTGGAGTTCTGGTGCGGCACTGTGGGCTAATGTGCTGGAATGCAAAATTATTTGGACCACAAAGTCAGTGGTTCAAGCTCACCAACTGCTCCTTAGAAACACTATACAGGGTGGCCATGGATCGGAACTGACTCAATGACACTTAACAACAACAACAGTAGGGTGGATTTGACTTCATTCTTCTAAATGTGGATATCCAGACATCCCATCATCATTTACTCATTGAATAGTAATTGAATTTGACTTCTTTCTCAAAAATCATAAATGTTAGGTTTTTTTTCTGGACAAGGGAGCTGTGGTAGCATAGTGGTTACAAATCAGGCTGAGAACCTTAAGGTCAGTGGTTTGAAACTACCAGCTGCTCTGTGGGAGAAAGATGAGGTTTTCTACTCCTGTAAAGATTTACACCCTTGGAAACCCTGTACAGGGTCGCTATGGGTCGGAACCGACTCGACGGCACTTAACAACAACAACAAAAATTTTATTTTAATGATAAATTTGTCTAGCCATGTCAGTATCATAATCTTGATCACTGTACTGTTAAATGTCCCTTTAAAAATGTGTAATTTAAATTATTGTAGTTGGTAGTCAATTCATGATTTTTATGTCCCCATGAGAGGAAACTCCAAAGTAATTTAAAATTTCCATTTTTAATATAGTTTTACTCATCTGTGACACCTAAAAGTTTAGGAAATAATTTTCTTGACTGGGGTTTTCCAGACGTCAAACAATGTCTGTGAAGTGTTATTTAATGTAAAAATCCATGTTGCTACGCTATGAGTCGGAACTGACTTGACAGCACTTAACAATAACAAGTTCAAAAGTTTGGCAGTTCAAATCCACCAGCTGCTCTTCAGAAATCCTATATGAGGTCTCTATGACTCAGAATCAACTTGATGATACTGAAAAGCAACAGTAACAAGTCCTTAAGCCTCCCCATGGCTCTCTAATTTGCCACTGTTTGCCACTTATCTCTAAATATGTAACAATGGACTAGCTTATTTGTCAATGTTTCCACTTTACAATTACTGGTCAAATTTACATTTCTATTCTTTCAACTGAGTTGAGAACAACCTCTCATGACAACACAGAAAATATCTGAGGGACAACAAGTACAGCGCTTCAGTAACCAGCTACATTTGACAGAAGAACGGTTACTTTTCCCTAACAAAAGAGCATCAAATTATCTCTCTGGAAGCTGCAGTGATTTCACTTAATCCCTGCTCCACATTTTTTCAAGAGTGACGATTCACATTGTCTATAATATACTCAGAGATTTAAATAGAATGACACAGATCTGAACCTCAAATTGTTTTAGAATGGATTTATTTTAGCTGTTTTAGAAACTACATACATTTATCAGAAATTTGAGGTTGCATTTTGGTGACACCTTAAATGTATTTGTAATACAGCCTGCCTTACAAAATTTATTTTCAATGAACTATTTAGTGCCAAGGTAGTCTATATAGAAACGCCCTTGTCATTTTAAGTACCTGACAAAGTTAAAGAGATCTAATTAATCCCAGGTTACACCTGAAACTGAAATGTTTGCACCTCAGTGGATTTTACCTAGTAAAAATGTTTAAAATAAATAAATGGTCTTCTGGGTAAGATTTCTTGCTTCTGAACTATCCTCCCAGCTCTCATTAACATTCAAAGTAAAATAAGAAACAAACTACTACAAAGTACAAACAGCTGAAAGCTTCTGATTAGGAGACCGTTCTCTTGTGATTCGGTACACTGGTTAACATTTTAAAAGGCAAAAAAATATGTATCAATTTAGGAGTCATTTTTAACTTACGTTTCTGAAAGATTAAAAACTCGCTGAGGATCTCCATTTTCAATGGCATATGTTATTGGGTCTCCCTCTCGATCAGTTGCCTTAAGAGGAAAGAAAAAACAAAGTATAATTCAATTGTAGTAAATTGTAGTAGTACGACTCCCTTCACTACTGAGTAATATAGAAGCTTGAAACTAACAGCATAGACCATCCCCAATGCTCTCAAAATGATGAGATATTAAAATAAAGAGTTTCATGTTTGATCCCTGCTTTTCTGTCATTTTATGTCATCTAAAAGTAGTAACACGATTAAAAGCACCTTCTGAGTATATACAATATCTTACCCGTTGGGGGCAATAAAAGACTGATCTTCCTAGAATCAATTTACTTAATTCGATATGAGTTAATCTCTACAATTTAAACTAATGGATGATATATGATGGCACTGTAACATAAGCACTTAACCATAAGGCCAGTTTGAAGCACATGGTTGGCAGTTCAAATTCACCAGCTGCTCCTTGGAAACCCTATAAGGTAGTTATGAGTCGGAACAGACTCAATGGCGCTCAACAACAACAACAATGTATCAGAAATGTGAGAGGAATGTGCCTGCGCATGACCCCATGGATAGGAAAAATACTCAAGAAAAGTCTACACAAATTTTATTTGCAGATTATTAGCCTGGCCTGTCTTGCTGACCAATAGCAACTGCCTCAGAGTTGGCAGAAATGCAGAGAATGGGATGAGGTTCTTAGAGTGACTGGAAAGTAAGCCACCTAGCCATAAAAGCCTAAATGTGAAACTGTGTGGTCAGACCAGCAGGGAGGGACTGTTTTTCTTGGAAGATTAGACAGCTTTGACATGGTTACATATTGTGGAATTACACGCAACTGATCGTTGATCATGGAACATCTCTATTAGCTTCCTTAAAAGATTGATGAAAGGCTAAAGCCTCTCCTCCTGTATTACACAAAACCCAGGCTCCAGAAACAACTGAATAAAGCATAGCTAATGTTGACTATGTGCCAAGTTCTGGGAAAGAAGCTTTGCAGGACTATTCCATCTGTACCTCATGAAACTGTTTCCTCCATAAAACACTGCCTTCACATGGTTTCAGTGAAACCATGTTCTTTCACTTTCAGTCTCATCCTAATGACAGCTTCTTGAGTTCCTTTGCTGATCTCTCCTCATTTGCAAGAAGTTTATATTGTAATTGCTGAGAGTCTACCCTTGTACCTCACTCACTTACTCATCTTACCCAACCTTATAGTTTAAAATAATATCTAGATGTCAAATTGGGAAATCCATTGTACAAGACCTCTTTAAAGTTTTCAAGAGTAAAGACATCAGTTTGAGGACTAAGGTGTGCCTGACCCAAACCACAGTATTTTCAATAACCTCATATGCACGAGAAAGTTGGACAGTACATAAGGAAGATTCTAGAAGAATTGATGCAGTAGAGTTATGGTGTTAGAGGAGAATATTAAAAGTACCATGGACTATCAGAAAAAAAA
>NW_006408521.1:6503584-6506652 GCF_000296735.1 Chrysochloris asiatica | reverse complement strand
TAAAGGTAGATATTTTGTAGAAAAAGGAGGGGAGTGATTGACTTTGCAGTCTAGGAGCGGAGATCCCTGGGACAATCAAGGGAGAAGAGAGGAGAATGGGACCCTACCCAGAGAAGCAGTGAGGCCAGAGATGGAGGCAGAGACAATGACGTGGAAAGATGGAGCAGCTGGGGACTTTAGAACCAGAGAGAGAGAGGGGTTGTATGCTGAGGACCAGGGGGCAGGGTTGGTTTATGATGCATGGAGGGGATTGTAACCATGGCAATGAAATGATATACGACAGGATGAATGTAAAGCTAATGTGCTCCCATGTAAACGATCACATAATTCACAATAAAACATTAAAAAAAAAAAAGAATGAATGTGAGTAATTTGTCTACTTCATTCTTATGTTAAGTCTGTCCACATGAAAAGTTGAGCAGATAACAATCAGGAGAATTTAGTCATTGGTTTACTGGTGGTATATGTTCAACAACCTTATCATCATAATTAATATAGATAAAGCTGAGCTTCATGTTACTTTTTCTTAAGGGACAAAAATACCTCTAAAATTAAAGCATCTCTTTTGTCTGGCCTACTCAAACAGCATACTGTTTCTCCGTGCAAGTCACTCATTATACCAAGGCACCAAAAAATATTTATAAAAATAATCCAAGGGCTTAGACACTGGAAAATAGAAATTTTGAGAAAGAAAACAAATCTTCTCTGAACTAATATTCTGTTCATGTTAAAGATGAATACAGCCATCAAACACCATCTGGTAGAGTGCACTTTATGAGCACAGAATGATTCTACACATTTCACAGAGCATTAAGACAAAGTACCTGCCCTTAGGGATTTTAAAATAGATAAAAATCAACGAATTTAGATGATCTTTTCTCTTCTCACTTAGGCAAACAAGTTCTGATTTATGTTATTAAGCCGCTTGAGAGCAAGAACTGAAGTTTTCCATTCAGTACAACAGTGTTTCCAAAAATTTACATATGCATCCCTACTGGTAAATTGCTAACCCTTCAAAAAATTAAAAACTTTATAAATATAATTCAGTGTAGATTAATGCATGTTTTCTGCTTAGATCAAATAGATCTGTTCAAATAGGTTTAGGATTCTTACATAAAATTCAATTTGAAGTAAATAAATCGCAGTAAAATATATTATTATTATTTTTAATTTAACAAATAATATGCAGATACATTAGAACTAGAGATGTAACTAAATCTAGAATAACAAAAATACAAAATATATGTGTTCCAAAATACTAGGATATCGTAAAGTTCTAGAAGAATCTAGACCTACAAACTCTTTTTTCTTTCTACTTTGGAATTGATTCATTGTTTGATGTTCAGAAAGATAAATATAATGTTTAAGGCTAAGAAGGCTAAACAGATCCTTGGTTGATTATGTGGAAATTGAATGTTGTTGTTGTTGTTAGGTACCTTCGAGTTGGTTTTGACTCATAGTGATACCAATACAACACTCTCTGGTCCTGCGCCATTTTCACAGCTATTGTTATGTTTGAGCTCACTATTTCTGCCACCATATCAATCTGTCTCAATGGGACTCTCACTTTTTCTTTGATCTCATATTCTACAAAACATAATGCTGGTCTCCAGGCACTGGTCCCTCCTTAAATATCAAAAGCACCAGAGACCATGTTTTACTATCCTCGCTTCTAAGGAACATTCTGGTTGTACTTCTTCCAACACAGATTTGTTTGTTCTTCTGGCGGTCCATGTTTTGTTCAATATTCTTCTCTAAAATCATAATTCAAATGCATCAATTCTTCTACAGACTTCATTATTCATTGTCTAGTTTTTGTATGCATTGTTGTGGTTGTTAAGTGCCATCAGTACCTGCTCATACAGACTCTGCATAGGGTTTACCAGGCTTTAATCCTTCCTAGAAGCAGGAAGAAGCCCACAGAGTCTCTAGTGGGCTATAACCACAGAACCTCTGGTTCACAGTCCAGTGTTTATGATATACACATGAGGTGATAAAACTTGGCCCAGGTACATGCTAGGCCTCAATGTGACATCTTTTCACTTGAACACTTAAAAGAAGTTTTTTGGCCCATATCTGCTTAATGCAACATGTCCTCTGATTTCTTGATTGCTGCTTCCATGAGCATTGGTTGTTGATCCACTAAAATATTTTGTGTCAATAGTTTTGACGTTTATGATGATGATATTTCTCTCCCCATATGATCTTCTGAATCTGGCTTGAATTTCTATCAGTATCTCATTGATGTACCACTTCAACCATTTAAAAATTATCTTCTGCAAAATTTTACTTGCATGTGATAATAATGATATTATTCAATGATTGCCTCATGTTGTGGATTCACCTTTCTTTGGAACAGCCCAGATATGGGTTTCTTCCACGTTTTTTGGCACTGATGAGTGAATGCCTCCAGTTTGTTGAAACATTACAATTTGTGTTCTGTCAATTCCTTGAGCTTTGTTTTTCTTCATTGTCTTCAGTGCATCTTTGACACCATTGCATCTTGATCAGATGCTATCTCTTGAAATTGCTGAATATTAAGTAATTCGTTTTGGTACAGTGACTCTGTATTTCTTTCATCTTCTTTTGATAGTTACTGCACCATTCAATAGTTTCCCCATGTTGAGTGACATCAAATCAGTTCTTACTCATAGGGACCCTGCATAGAGTTTGTAGGAAGTGGCTGGTGGATTTGAACCACTGATTTGTGGTTAACATTCCACTACTTATTCTACAATGCCAAGGAAGGCTCTTTGAATATTTCAACCTGAGACATGAGTATTTCTTCAGTTCTTTCAGCTTGAGAAATAGAGAGCATGTTATTATTCCTTTTTGATTTTCGAATTCTAGATCTTTGCATATTTCATCATAATACTTGACTCTATCTTTGTGAGTTGCCCTTTGAAATGTTTTTTTTTTTTTTTTTTTTTTTTAATGTTTTATTGTGAATTATGTGATACTTTACTTGGGAGAACATTAGCTTCACATTCATCCCATAGTATATTGTTTCATTGCCATGGTTACAATCCCCTCTATGCATCATCAAACTGCAGGGTGCACCCTGAAAG
>NW_006408521.1:6501708-6503484 GCF_000296735.1 Chrysochloris asiatica | reverse complement strand
GACTTACAAGCTTTCTATGGTGATATTTCTGGTTATTCCTTTCTCTCCCCCTCAAGCGTCTATTTTATAATGGTATGCCAGGGAAACCAAGATTCATAAGACAGACAAGCATCTTAATATTATTTTCCCCTTTTTCGCCATCCCAACCATGTCTCAATCTCTGTATCCCAGAGCTTTGTTATTCCAAGGTTGTCCATACATCATTATTTACCTCTGTCCCACTTAGGCCATGCAAACCAGCCTAACTGTTCTCCCATCTACTTTGTTCTTCCATTCCCCTCCCTCTTCTTGTATATTGCCCCCCTCCCTAGCACCCAAACTATCCTGTGTCTATTCCCTATCCTGTGCTCCACCTTCCCCTCCCTCCCCTCACTGCACCCCCCACATCTGGGTAAAGAATTCCCCACGTCCCCCTTTAGTATGGGTTCTTTTTCTTAGTCTTTTACATTAGTGGGCCTATGCAGTAGTTCTTCTTTTGTGACTAATTTCATTCATTTTCAGATCTTTTACATCATCACTTCTTCCACTCACATTAGCTTCTCTACATCCAAGAGTAACTTTCAGTGTCTCTTCTGAAATCCACTTTGGTATTTTCTTTCTTTCCTTTCTTCAATGCAAATACCTTTGTTCAGCAACATAAATGGCAACTATATACATTGACTTCACCAGATGGAATACATAGCAATCAAATTTATATAACCTTTATTTATGTAAACACAGTATATCCTTTGATTTCTGTGGTAATAAATGATGGAGAAGCTCTATGTATCAGTCAAAAGAAGGCCAGGGGCCAACTGTGCAACATACCACCAATTGCTTATATAAAAGTTCATACTGAATATGAAGACAATTAAAGCAAGTATGCAAGACCCAAATTCTGACCTTGAGTGTTTCCCACCTGAATTTAAAGGCCATCTCAAGAACAAACTTGACACATTTGATAGTAATGACCAAAAACCAGAGGAGTTGTAGGATAACATTATAAACATCATATTAGGAAAGCAAACGGTATTGAAACTGACCAGTGATTGCTTAAAGATAAGTATATTTTATTTGTCTCATCCAGAGATGTTTCTGAAAATTAAGAAAACCTTAAAAGTCAATGTTTCTAATTGAACAGATTTAGGGAGAACATCTGAAATCCCAGTTTCAAGTTTTTTCTTTGTGGTATAAAGATATTAACTTTAGGACACAAACTGGTTTAATTCATTCTAAAATGTGCCTGCAAGACTAATTGAATCCAGGTTTCAAGGAATAATAAACAAAATAAAGCTAGAAGTAACACTGTGATGTCGTAAATGATCTACTATCTCTTCTAGCCATAGTCTGTGAGTCCCAACAAACAACATTTCTGATTGGATGGATCTGGGTAAGAGAAGTTGGGAGAAGATACTGATAGGAAGACATGATCCAGCTGTGCATTTAACATTGTAATTATAGAAACTTAGAACTCTAACATAGGTTTAAAATGAACCATCTCAAAGCAAGAATAAATCTTAAAATTATGTAATTCTTTTGCTTAACTAATTAAAAAAAAAAAAAAAAAAAAGCCTGCCTCAAGTAATTACGGTATTTTTAAGAACTATCTACAGGGGATCAAACTGACAACAGCAACTTGAAAGATTAAACAGAAACCTTAAAAATCAGTGAATTTATGTTAATGTGTAAGGAACAACTCAGGAAAGGAATGTGGAAATACTTACACAACATTAAGAATGTAATCAATGTCACTAAATTGTACAGATGTGAACTGTTAATTGATAAATGTTTAGCTGT
>NW_006408521.1:6499887-6501122 GCF_000296735.1 Chrysochloris asiatica | reverse complement strand
CATCCACTACCTCCCCCCCCCCATAAAAACAAAGCAAAACAAAACAAAAAAATGAAGAAATAGAAGCAAATACTGTTGAATGATGATGCACTGAAGAGATTGTAAACGCTGCAATGAAACGATGGTGTAAAACCGATGTTCTTCTATGTAAATTATCACTCAATTAATAATAAAGAGTAAAAAAAAAAGCCCATCACTAGTAATTTTAAGATTAATAGCATATACTTAATTCTCATTTTTTAGCCAGTGAACTTGGGTGCATAGGCCTGTATTCATGACATAAGAAACATTGCATACTTTATGTAGTTGATGTAGAATCATATGAGAAAATAAATACTTGAATTCTACTCAGATAAAGAATACCATTTAAGGAATCAATTAAGTTGCTAGTTTATAGTTTAAAAAACAAAACAAAACAACAACAACACTTGGATCTGTCATCTACTGTTGTTATATGCTGTCTAGATTGGTTCCAACTAATAGCAGCCCTGTATAGGGTTTCAGAGAGTGTTGATGGATTTGAACTGCTGATCTTGTAGCTATCAGTCCAGCGCTTATCCTACACTGCCATACCAGGCTTGTCATGCCATTTGTGTGTATTGTTTAACTTATTTAAGTCTCATTGACTTCTGCTAAATTTAAATAGACTGACACCTTATTCAAACTCATGGTTTTCATGATGGCTAAATAAACTACTTCATAACTCAGCTGCAGTGTAGTGCATAAGATGTGCTTAATAAATGTATATTATTGATGCAAATTTTAGAAAGGAGAAAAATGCTGGTGGTGATAGAAAATGGCAGTCAATCTAGAAAACAAATTTCCATTTCCACCACATGTTAAATGAAAAGTTACCCTGTTATCTAGTAACTCTACTCTTAGATATCAAAGAGAAATAAAAACGTATGTGGCAAACAAAATCTTATATACAAATGTTTGTGACAATATTATTTAGAATAGGCAAAGATTTGAAACAACCCAAATGACCACTGTTGTTGTTAGATGCCATCAAGTCAGGTGTGACCCCTAGACACCCTGTGTAGGGTTTCCAAGGAGCGACTGGTGACATTGAATTGCCAAACTTACTGTTCAAACTGACTTTGCAGTCCAGCGCATTAACCCATAGCACCACACATTAACTGATGAATATACAAACAAATATGCTATATCCACAGAATGAAATTAATCTTTGGCAATAAGAATGTTTTTGTGTTAAGTGCTATTGAGTCACTTCC
>NW_006408521.1:6484903-6498876 GCF_000296735.1 Chrysochloris asiatica | reverse complement strand
TATGAATGGACTTTGCAAACATAATGCTACGTGAAAGAAGCCAGATACCAAAAAAGTTCATATTGTATGATTTCATTTGGAGTCCTGGTGTGGCACTATAGGATAGGCATTGAGCTGCTAGCCACAAGTTTGGTGGTTCAAACCCACCAGCCACTGCTAGGAAACCCTATATAGGGTTGCAACAAGAATTGACTCAATAGTACACAAAAAACAACAACATGTTTTCATTTATATAAAATACATACAACAGGCAAATCTATACAGAATGAAAGTAGAACAGTGTTTGCCTCAGTCAAGAGTTGTTGTTGGTGACATCGAGTTGATTCCAAGTCATACTGACTCTGTATCTATCCCCAGTTCTCACAGTACTTGTTATGTTTGAACCCACAGCTGCTGTCTCTGTGTCAATCCATCTCATTGAGGAGCTTCCTCTTTTTCACTAACTTTCCACATTGTCAAGCATGATGTCCTTACCCAGTGACTAGTCCTTCCTGAAAACACATCCAAAATACAAACTATAAATTCCCTCCGTTTTTGCTTCTAAGCAATATTCTGGCCATACTTCTTCAAACATAGATTGGTTTATTCTTCTGGTAGTGATACTTTCAATACTCATCACCAAGACCACAATAATTTAAATGCATCAATTCTTCTAACATTGTCCTTATTTATTGTCCAACTTTCATAAGCATAGTGGATTTGTTTGTGTACTGTGGCGTTGCTTCCAACTCAGTGACCCTGTATAAGGTTTCTCAGGTGTGACTGGTGAGTTTGAACCACCAACCTTGCAGATTAAACTGACCTTGTGGTCCAGTACATTATCCTGCAGCACGACGCCAGGACTCCTTCAAATACAATGAAAATGCAAAGGCTTGGGTGAAGGACAACTTAGTCTTCCAAGTGATATCTTTGATATTTAACACTTTAAATATCAAATATTAAAAACTTTATCTTTTGTACCAGATTTGTTTAGTGTAATATATTGCTGAATTTCTTGACAGCTTATTCCATGAATATAAAATATGGATTCAAGCAAAATGAAGTCTTTGACAATTTCAGTCGTCCCCCCCCCCAATTTTTTGTGATGCTATTTATTAGTCTAGTTGTGAGAATTTTCAGCTTGTTTGCAATGAATTGAAATCCATAGTGAAAGCTGTAGTTTTCAATCTTTTGACATATGTACTTCAAGACCTCTGTGCTTCTAACAAGAAAGGTTGTGCCATAGGTTGTTAGTGATTCTTCCTTCAATCCTGATGCCTAATTCTTCATATAGTTAATATTCTCAATCATTTGCTCAGCAGACAGACTGAATAAGTATGGTCAAAGGATACAAACATGCCAGGAACCTTTCCTGTTTTAAACTATTCAGTATTTCCTTCTTTCATTCAAGCAACTACCTCCTGCTCTATGTGCAAGTTCTTCCTGAGCACAAATGTTCTGGAGTTCCCCTTATTTGTAATGTTACCCACAGCTTATGACTCACATAGTCGGGTGCCTTTGATTAGTCTAAGCACAAGTAAGCATCTTTATAGTATTCCTTGCTTTCAATCAAGATCCCTCTGATATCAGCAATGATATCCATCCTTTCACTTTCTCTTCTATATATCACTTGAATTTTTGACAACTTAGTGTCAATGTAATGGTGTAACCATTTTTTACTTATCTTCAGAAAAACTTTATTTGCATGTGTTATTAATGACAATCATTGATTCCCACATTCTTTTGGGTCACTGTTCTTGGAATAGGCACAAATGCAGGTCTCTTCTAGTCAGTTGGTCAGCAAGTTGTCTTCCAAATTATTTGGCATAGATTAGTAGTCCCCTCCAGTGCTCTAGCAGTTTGTTGAAACATTTCAATTTATATTCCATCAATTTCTGGAGTCTTGCCTTTTGTCAATTACATCAGTATCGCTTAGACTTCTTCCTTAAATACCATTGGTTCTTGATCATATGCTACTCCTGAAATGGTTGAACATTGACCAATTATTTTGGCTACAGTGACTTTGTATTCCTTCCATTATTTTTTGATGATTTCTGCATCATTCAGTATTTTTTGCTCATTACTAATATTAGCACATCAGTTCCAACTTGTAGTTATCCTCTATATGGTTTCCAGGAATAATCTTGCAGTTAGCAGTACAGTGCTTATTGTACACTGCCCCAACAGGACCTGAAAACTTGGTATAATTCTTCAATTTGTCATCACTGACTTTAGTATTTTGTGCATCAATTTGAATTAATAGTGGTATTAACTGGTCTTACTTATAGATATATGTAATTGTGCTACCACAGATAACCTTATACTTCAACTTAGAACTTGAAATGTTGTTTTGGGATATGAGTACAACTCTATTCCCCAAAATTTATTTTTCCAACATAGTAAAACATATGCTCATCTGATTCAAAATGTCTAATATCAGTCTATTTCAGCTCACTAATGCCTCAAATAAGGATATTATACATTTTGCTTCTTTTTTTTTAAATTTTCTTTATGTTTTTATTAAATCATATACTTTGTTTCATTACAACAATTATAATCCCCTCCATGCACCAATACCCCCATGACCTCCCTGGAGGCCAGGATTGCCAGACTTCATCTCTCATACTTTGGACATATTGTCAGGAGGGACCAGTCACTGGAGCAGGCTAACATGTTTGATAATGTAAGACCCACAGTGAGATGGACTGGCCAAGTGGCAGCATCAATAGACTCAAGCATGGCAACAGTAGTGGCATAGGGTCGGGCAGTGTTTCATTCTGCAGTGCATAAGGTCACTATGGGTCGATACCGACTCAATGGCACCAAACAACATCAACAAAGTTAATGAATTCATTTTAGCTCTTTTTTTTTTTTTAAACCCTCAGGCATATATAATTATTCAAACCACCAAAGGGTACATTCTGCAAGTCTGCCTCCTGGCCACCAGCTCTTAGTCCCTCTCTTCCCATGAATCTAGAGTCCTCAGCTGCTCCCTCTCTCCATGTCACTATCTCTGCCTCCATCTCTGGTGTCGCTGCTTCCCTGGATAAGGTCCCCCATTCTGCTTGTGCTCTTCTCCCTTGATGGTCCTAGGCTCCTCTGTTTCTGGACTGTAAGATTAACTACTTCCCAGTTTTTCTACTTCATTTTTAATGACATCTAATTTTCCTAGATTGATAGACTGTTCATTCCATGTTCCAATTATTAATGGGTGTATGTAGCTGACTATTCTCATTTTAAGTTTGATCTATTAGCAAATGAAGATCCTAAAAGTTTTGCTTTACCCATTTCATTAATGTCAACTGTACTTTGAGGAGGTATCTCTTAGTCATAACTTGAGTTTCTTCCCACCTGAGAAGATATAATCTGATTATATATATATATGTCTGATGTAATCTTCTGGCATTATATCAGACAATGTTCTGCTGCTCTTCATATGATTTTCAGTGTCCTGGTATGGCACTGTGGTTAATATGCTGGACTGCAAGCTCAGATAGAACCACAAGGTCAGCAGTTCAAGCTCACAGGTCACTCCTCGGAAACCCTATATAGGGTTGCTATGAGTCAAAAACAACTTAATGGCACTTAACAACAACAATTATTCAGAAGAAGTCCTCATCTCCCTCTTCCTAGTTTTAGTCTGGAGGCTCTTCTGAAACCTGTCCCCCATGGGTGACCCTGTTAGTATTTGAAATCCTGTTGGTATAGTTTCCAGCATCACACAAACAACCACAGTATGACAAACTGATAGTCAAGTGTGGAGATTGGTAGTTCTAAAGCATAAATGATATTGACTGCCAGTGGACAATAAACTTCTCTTCTGGGTGATGAAAATGTTATCAAGTGGTGATGGTTACACAACTCTGCATATACTAAAAAAAAAAAAAACCCACAAAAACTATTCTATTGTACTCTTTACTCATTAAATTGTATGATGTGAGAATTATATCTCAAATAAACTGTTAAAAACCAACTAGCAAGAGTTATTCCCTCCAAGATCTCTCAAGCTCATCACACTCAACTCCAATCTACTAGACTTCTCTGAGTTAATGACCTTCTGTAGCTTGCAGTCACCTAATTGCAGGTGAAACATTGACCCAAGTATTATTAGACAATTTTTCAGAGACTTTTATCCTGGGATAGTAGACCAGTATCAGGAAAACCCAAGGAAATTCAAGAAATTTCTGTTCATGTGATGGCTTAGCATCCAGGTATATTTCTACGTATCCTTAGGGAATATGTTGACATAGATTCTGATAGAGAGGCTGGTGTTCACAGCTCCCCAAAAGGCCAAGAAATAGCTAAGTAGGATTTTATGAGTTCTTTCTGCCTCAAAGGCTGGGAAATATAATAAGAATGAATACAAAAAATAGACTTTCTCCAAGTGATTTCGGATTACACAACAAATCAGTATAACAAAATAGAGAATCCAGGTGTGAATCAAGAGGAAAATTGAAAAATTGACAGAGAAATTAATAGTACAACTAGATGGAAACGAATGAAGTGCTTAATATATGATGCTGCCTCTAGTGATTATCAATATGGGGACCTTGAAATGGATCTCACATTTTATTATATGTAAAAATAAACTTTAGATGGATTGCAGGCTTAAATATTGACAATAAATATATTAGAAGATTATTTTGTCAAATACAAATAAAATCCACAGGCAGGCAAACTTCTTACACAAGACAAGAAATTTGGAATTTATGAAAATGGAGCTATGTTTTATACTATAGGAACCTAAAATTTTGTTTTTCATGAGATAAGTTTTTACAAGTCTATCTGTCTATGATCTATCATTCAATCTCTCTCTAAATATCAGAAATAAAATGTTCACATGTAGAATTAGTTATCATTTCCATTATTAAATGCATGCATTATATGTTTTATATATTTTTCTTTTCTATTGAATTCTGTGGTTTCTTATCTGTTTTAATAATAAGAGTAATGAAGAAATGGAGTACTGGTGTGGTGCTGTGGGCTAACGTGTCAGACAGTGATGTCACTTGAACTGCAAGGTCGGTAATTCAAGTTCACCAGCGGCTCCTTGTAAACCCTATATAGGGTCGCTATAGGTTGGAATTGACTCAATGGCACTTAACAACAACAACAAATGAAGAACTGGTCCTGACATGCTAAAGTCATTCAATAATACAAATTACTCTTGGAAAATCTGCTGCATCAACTTTAAGGGACTATATTTCATTATCATCATAAACATGTGTATGTTTCCTGACTTCCTTTCTGATTTTCTTCTTAAATAATTAATTACAAAAGCCATTAGATAGGGACTAGCAAGCCTTCTACACACTTTTGGTGTCTGGACCATGATCTGGTATAGAGAATCAGAGCTGCCTGTTAAGTGCCGTTGAGTTGGTTCTGACTCATAGTGACCCTGTAAAGGGTTTCTGAGGAATGGTGGGAGGGTTTGAACCACTGACCTTTCTGCTAGCAGTCTAGTGTTCGCTCTAATGTCACCTTGAGAGGAAAAAATACAGAGTAACTTATATTTGTGGAGTACTGGATCTTGATTTGGATGAGGAATGCAACTGAGCGAATAGAAGGCAAGTATTGCCAGGTCAGTGCTTAAGCAGCCTTAGGAGAGTCTCTGAAGGAACCAGAGGAGGAAGAGTGAAAGTTTGAAAAGAGTTGTTAGTCTGTTTGGGTGAGGATTAAGCACCAGGCTGCTGCAAAGACAGTAGTTCAAACCCACAAGCCTATCTGCAGTCGAAAGATGAGACTCTCATAAAGATTTACAGTCTTGGAAGCCCTATGGAACAGTAAGACTGTCTTCTATAGGTTCACTATGAGTCAGTATGCACATGACTGCAGTGAGTAAGTATTAGGTTTAGGGAACGTGTCTGGGGGTGAAAGCCAGTAGCAATTCAGTCTGAGTTATTGGAGACTGAGTGGCATGAAGACAAGACCTGAGCAGGGTTCCTGTGGTGGTGACAGTGACCAATAATAGCGGTGAGAGCCTACTTGGGAGGTTGGAAGCTGAATGGGACAAAGAAAGCATTTTCTGGTAAAAGGCTTTCACAGCAGCCTGCATAGGACATCTAAACTCATGTAAGGTAGAGGAGGAAACTCACACCATCTGGATGGTGTGTGAAAGCCCAAGGAGATAAGCCAAGCTAGGGTAGGCAGTAAGGAGCTCCAGTTGTTGTTGTTAAATACTGTGGAGTCGGTTCCAACCCACAGTGACCCTATACAGGGTTTCCGAGGCTGTAAATCTTTATGGGAGCAGAAAGCCTCATCTTTCTCCCATGGAACCACTGGTAGTTTCGAACTGCTCTCCTTGAGGTTGGCAGATCAACCCGTAACCACAATGCTACCAGAGCTCTTGTAGCGTAGTACTTATCAGTCGGACTGCTAATCTCATGGTCAGCAGTTCAAAACTACCAGTGGTTCCATGGGTGAAAGATAAGGTTTTCTGCTCCCCAAAAGATTTACAGTCTCAGAAACACTACACAGGATTGCTATGAGTTGGAACTGAGTCCATGGCACATAACCACCACCATGGTAGGCAATATAAACCCACAAGCTGTTCCTCAGAAACCCTACAGAGGTGTTAAGACAGTTAGAATGGGAAAAGAAAAAAGTTTCATGTCATACCCCATACAGCTGTCTAAGCAGAAAAATTAGACGTCAGCAATAAGGAGATCCTGACAGGGTGACTGAAACATGAACTGCTGTAAAGGGGAAGACAGTCAGTCATGAGACTGGGAACAAGCCTCAGAGTAAACGTACTCAGACAAATTCTCTAAATTAGCTACTCGGACACTTGACTCATGTCCCTGACAGAAGGATGTATAACAGAAAGCCGACTTGTATTGGTGGCTCCCTCAGAGTCTCAATGTAGAAGTTTAGCATACTTATCTCTATAGGAACAGCTCCCCATAATCAATTATTTTATATACTCAAGCTTCTTGTCTTTCTAATCTTTTGCATGTGGTAAGTGTATTAATCCTTCCCAATTCTTTGGAAGAACAAAAACACCACAACCAACAACAAAAACAATACCACCACAACAAAAACAACACGATGAATGTGGTCAGTGTGGAAGTGATGGCCTGGTGTTTTTTTCAAAGCCCACAGAGGTTAATAGAGCATTTGGCAGATCAATAGTGGGGTGTCAAGCAACAAATGGGGCAACAATGGGGTCTGCATGGAAAGGATGCTTCTTTATACTTAAATATTTTCACTTGTATTATTAGATAATCTTGCCTACAACTCTAAAATTAAAGTCATCTTAATCTAGAGCTAAAAAAATCTGGAGCTAACAAAACAAAGCAAAAACAAATGTTCATTTATGAGCCTATGCATTTGTGTGAATAGGGAAATAGACAGTGATGAAGACAAAGTTTTTTTTCTTTATTTTAAAAACTGGTGTTGGGTTTTGTATAGTCAAAGCAAATATGTACACACTGCACAAGGAACATATAACTCAAATTTTCAGTTTTCTTATGCATCTACTCCAATGAAAAGTTCCTTTTTCTTTTTTTATCTAAAGTAAATTGTTTCCTTATCTCCACATCAACTAATTTCTGGTTGTTAAGTGTGGAAACAACATAGGGACTGCTGGAGATCAATTGGGTCTCCAACTGTTTTCCCTAGACAGTTGACCTATTAGCTGTTTATTGAGTATCCCTCAGAAACCCTGTTTTTTTGCTCTTTTCTATTCATCAAAATCTCTGGGAAATAACAACATTTGCATACTTAAGCTTTAATCAACAATAGCTGCCAGTATGTGAAGCAATAAACAGCTTCAAGGCATGCAATAAACTCTGAGTTTTATTTACAAAACAACACAGTGAAAATCATTTATTGCCAAGTTACTAAAGGTAATACTGATTACTGCTATTAAAATACCAGTAGCCATCAAATAGCTGCCTGAACAAATACTTCACCTTCAGAATTCAAAGTAGTCCTTTTTCCTTTTTAACTTTTAGAAGTAGCAGAATGGTTTCATACTGTTCAATTAAAAGGAAAAAAAAAAATACACTGAAAACAAAAAATAAAAAAAACAAGAACTTCTCTTGTCAAGCATGTTCAGAATTCTAAGCATTCTTCTTTAGGGTACACATGAGTACAGTAATCTTCTGGTATAAAGCAAATCAAAGTTATTATTTTTTACTATGTTGGCTGTAAGATAATCATTGGAGTGCTGCTGTGGAGACCATGTCTGACTTCCCCTGACTGCACAAGGGGGAAAGAGTCAGCCCAAGGCTGATTTCTATGCAATGCAGGTCAGACATGGATTCTCCCTACAACCTTCTCTATCCTATTCTGATACCAACCATCCCTCCCACAGCATTCTCTGCTTCACATCTGGATTTGATAATCCATCCCATGGCCACACAAAACAAATAACAATACTCACAACTATGGGGTTTATTAGGGAAGTGAACAGGGTAAATTTAGGATCAAAACCAACTCAGGATACAACAGTACTCCAGTCAGGAAGGCTTCTTGTTTGCCATACTGCAGGCACACCTTGTTGTCTTCAATGTCTCAGGTCAAGTGGTCCCTTGGATTTTGCCCTGCTCACGCAAGTGTTATAAAGTTTTTTTAGCCAGTCTGTGAATGCCCAAAAGGCGCATTCTGCAAGCCAGTCTCCAGGCTGTAGGTACTCAGCTTTATTCAGCCCATGGGCTTTCAAAGCTGCTCTGTCTGTCCATACACCACCACCTCCAGGTAGGAATCTCATGTGTCACTCACTCTCTTCCTTCTTGATGGTCCTGGGATCCTAACCTCTCTGCCTCTGAGATGGCTCCTTTAAAATCTACGTGGAGGGCAAAACTAACCAATCCCTGTCTTAATTGTTAGGTACACTGTATTTGTGCAGTCCCACACAAACATTTGGTAGAAATTAAGAAGATTTTAAACAGAAAAGCCATATCAAGTAAACTCAAGGTACCACAACTGCTAACCAAAATATGGGTGCTTCAAATCCACCAGCAACTCCTCAGAAACCCTGTACAGTGTCGCTATGAGTTGGAACCAACTCCCCAGCACTTAATAGCAAGGATGCTGGTTGATTGCCATTTAGGACATTAGTCTTCTCCACAGATTTAGAAATGATATGTGTATTAAAACTTAAAGTCTAAGCACTTGGTTTGCAAAAGACTGTGGTTTACAGAGGGAGGCTTAACTCCAATTCTCCTCAGAGCAGCTGGTAGGTAGGTTTGAGCTGCCACATAATCCACAGGTTCACCAGGGCTCAAAAGAATTAGGTATTGGCTTCTGCAGGCTGGACTCTGCTTTTTTTGTTGTTGTTGCTTATTGCTGCTTCTAAGTTGACTTTCAAACAAACAAACAAACAAACAAACAAACAAACAAACAAACAAACAAACCAAAGATATTCTAGGCAACTTAGCTTAGAAAACCTGTAGGTGCTTCCTAACCCCATTCCTTTCACAGCATACTTCAGGAAAAGATTCACTGAGATGGTTGTTATTGTTAAGTGCTGTCAAGTCAGTTCTGACTTATAGCAACCTCGTATAGGGTTTCTGAGGAACAGCTGGTAGGTTTGAACAGCTGACCTTGTGGCTCACAGTCCAGTGAAGATCCTACAGTGCCACACCTGGAAATAGCAATATGATCTTCAAAATAATGTTTAAGGAGTCTTCCTTGTATTTGTTAAAGCAAGATTTTGTAAAGGTCAGTAAATCAGAATTTTCTTTTTATAAGTTCCTGGATCCTCTGTATTTAAGCTCTGTGAACATTTCTTTTTACTGTAGTATTTGATTGAGTCTGCACAAAGTGCCCAATTTTGGATCATGGTACTCCTTCAATAAACTCTTTGGTGGTGGTTGTGGCTATATGCCATGGCATCTTCCCCCAATGATCAGCTAGTTGGTTTGATTTGTGACCTATTGATTAGCAGTCCAATTCATAAGTAACATACTACAGTACCGGGGATCTTTAATAAACTCTTTACAGTAACTTTGACAAAACCCACTTTGCTCTTTGACATTATCAACATGATGTTAAGTGCCTTCAAGTTGGTTCTGACTGATATAGAGTTTTCAAGGAGCAACTGGTGGGTTTCAACAGCTGAGCTTGTGGCAAAAGTCCAGTGTGTATTCTGATATAGCACTTGTTGTTGTTGTTAAGTGATGTTGAGTCGGTTCTGACACACAGTGACCCTGTATAGGGTTTCTGAGGAGCTGCTACTGAGTTTGAAACATCAACCTTGCAGTTCAAAGTAACTTCACAATCTATCACATTAACCCACAGTGCCACACCAGGATTCCAATGTAGTAGTGGTTCTCCTTAAAATTCCTCTGAAATAAAAGAGCTCCATGCAACAAATATAGTACTGCGAACTACAAGGTCCATGATTCGAGTCTGCAAGTTGCTCTCTGGGAGAAAGATTAAACATTTTGTTACAGCAAAGGTTTAAAGCCTCTGAAACCCACTACGGAGTCACTATGATTTGTAATCGACTCCAGGCAGTTAACAACAGTAACAGTTGGACTAACTACTCTAGTGACTTGTTCTTACTGTTACGTGCCTGCCATCTCGTCTGTTGTTATAGTTACATGTCATTTAGATGGTACTGACCCAAAGTGTCCATGCATAGGGTTTCCAAGGCTGTAAATCTTTGCGGGAGCAGAAAGTTTCATCTTTCTGCTTCAGAGGGGCTAGTGGACTTGAACTTTAGGGCTCTCAGTCTAGTGTTTATCCTATGTTTTTATAACTGGGGTTCCTCAATATTGGCTTTTTTTTTGGGGGGGGTGCAGAAACTTTGAGTTGTTAGAGCTGTCCTATGCATTTAGAATATTTATCATATTCCTAACCTCTACCCACTGGATGCCAACAGGAGCACCCTCTCCTCCCTAATTATGAAAACCAAAACCGTGTTTCCTGAAATTGAGGGCATCGCATCTGGGTGAGAATCGCTGCTTAAAGTTGATCTTTAAATATGTCTTCCCACAAATAGTCCAGAAAAGAATCAGAGTTATGACCATTGGAATCACCTCATAAAAAGCATTGTGGCTCTGTTGGATAAATACTGGATTACAAACCACAAGGTCAGCTGTTTAATCTAACCAGCCACTCCATGGGGAAATATGAGGGTTTTTGCTCCCACAAACATTTACAGCCTCAGAATCACTATACAAGGTCACCATGAGTTGAAATCAACTCAACGACACTTAACAACAATATAAATACTAAGATAGAAGTTCTCTTAAATCCAACATCCTGGGACCAATAATTTATTAATCAGTCTCAAAATGTGCCCAGTGTTTTCCACAGTCCACCCGTGCTCTAGGGATTTGCTTTGGTTTCCTAGGTAGGGGAAGATGCAAATTCTACTTAATGCAGTGTTTTCCATGATCCTCAAGACTCTCCCTTCCCAGAACATGTATAATTACATATCAGAGGATCCAGGAAATAAAAATACAATTTTAAAGTATGGGAATACATTTATTTACAACTAATTTGAACTAGGAGGAGAACTTTGAGGATCTGAAATCCTGGAAGCCAAGAAAGAGTTGCATGTTAAGTTTGAAACCTAAAAGGGAAAGTAGTATTGCTGATTAAGTATTTAGACTGTTTTCTTCAGTTGCTTGTAAAGAGACTTACAATTTCACAATGATTTAAACTTGCTATGAAACAAGAAGGTATAGAAAACCTCTCACAACTACCTAAGTCCTGAAGTTTGAGAGTTTACTTCTGATTGTATCATATTTTGTGCTGTTTGCAATGCTACTAAGGACAGCCACTTGACAGAGAGCAATAGTTTCAGCAAAGTTTGACCCTTAGAATTCACCTGCTAGCCCAAAGCAATTGCTCATGTGTTGGGATTTCTCCACAATGAATATTATTATTAAAACATACATAAATAATAATAGGCATGTGTATATAATAGGAATATAAAGCAAAATCTGCCATTGGAAAAACACCTGTTATTGTATTTGTTGAATACAGGCAGAAGGCAGAATCCGAATTATTGATGATGGCTTGACAGTTCAAAATCAAACAATGGTAAATATGGTAGATGTAAGTCTTCCTATTGGATCTTCTCACTTTAACAATACTGTATGCTTTTCTGAAGCAAAATATATATATTGATTTATAGTGTTGGCAAAGACTATCAAATACACCATGATATTCTAAAAGAATTAACAAATGTCTTGAAAAAAGTATAGCCAGAATGCTCTTTAAAAACAAAAATGGTAAAAGTTTGTTGCATGATATGTTATCAGGAGGAATCAATACATGGAGAAGGATACCATGCTTCAGTGAAAATGAGGAAGAGCCACAATAAGATGGATTGACAAGTGGCTGCAACAATGGTGTGAAACATAGCAACAGTTCTGAAGATGGCAGAGCACTGAGAGTGCTTGATTCTATTCTACACAGAGGAGCTATACTTTAGAACTAATGCAATGGTACCTACTAATTACAACAACGACAAAAGTAATCATAGAAATGCACACTTCATCACAAAGATTTGGACAAACTGTGGATAGTTTAGACAGGAATGAAGAGGGTCACTTTTGTATTTTTTGGAAGTGTTCATTTTTAATTACAGAAATAAAAGCAAAAGATATGAATACAAGTAGATTGGAAAATAGGGAGTGGGGGGTTGTAGAAGTCTTCAGCCAAGATTTGATAAAAATATGGAGTCTGTTGTTGTTGTTGTTGTTAGGTGCCACCAACTCATAGTGATCTTATGCACAGCAGAACGAAACACTGCCCAATCCTGGGCCAACCTCACTACTGTTGCCATGCTTGGGTCCATCAATGCTGTCACTTGGCCAATCCATATCGTTGAGGGTCTTCCTCATTTTCTCTGACCCTCCACCTTACCAAACATGATATCCTTCTCTAGTGACTGGTCCGTCCTGACAATATGTCTGAAGTATGAGAGATGAAGTTTGGCCATTTTTGCTGCCAAGGAGCAATCTGGCTGCACTTCTTCCAAAATGGCGTACGAGAGGTGCTAAAACAAAGCGATTCCCCTTGATAGTTGAGCCCTGTCTCTAAGCTGAATTCAAACAATGAAATATAAATTTTGTACTGATGTCCAATAGACATGATACCTCGGTTCTATGCTCAGTAGTATCACAAAAGATGACTTTATTTTATTTATTATAGGTCCTTAATTATTTTCAAAGGGGCTGAGAATATGATTTTGTTCCTTGTACCATATCATGTTCTCTAACATACTAGACCTCCCTTTGAGCGGAAAATAAGATACTAGTCATTTCCTATGTACACCTACTTCCCTTTCTAAAGTGTAAGTCAGAAATAGAAATGAATCCCAACTTCATTAAAATAAGTCTTTAAGTCACAGACCATAACTTTTTTGAAGTAAAGCATCATATATGTATTAATATATCTATTCCAGGAGTGCTGGTGTGGTGTCTTAGGATAAGCACTCAATCTCAAGGTTGGTTTTAATCACAAGGTTGGCAGTTCAAACTCACCAGCCACTCCTTGGAAAGCCTATACAGGGTTGTCATAATAAGGCACTTAACAACCTTCCCTTTTTACAGAGGTTCAGAGGAAAGCAAAATGAGGACAGTAAATGCTATCAAATGTTTCAGAGATAGAGTTCTCCTTTCCTTATCCTCCCTGTCATCTCTCTGGCTCTATAATTCTGAATATATTGTCTAGATAATATTTACATGGAGATCAGTTATTCTTTGAAAAGAGGAAGATACACACATGAATAGAGATACACATTTAAAAGCACACATTCTCCTCATGTTTGACAGTGTCATATGCATAGAGATGTAAAATTATCCCTAGATAATACATATCCTGTAGCATCAAGGGATCAAAGTTTTGAAACTTTACAATGTTAGAACATCTTCTGTAAAGAACAAAAGTTCAGATTTCATTTTGTAAGGAACAGATGCTTGGCATTGTAAGATACTGATATCTCTATATATATTTTATATATTTATATATATTATAAGGAGCTCTGGTAGCGTAGTGGTTACGAATCGGGCTGCGAACCTTAAGGTCAG
>NW_006408521.1:6471878-6476726 GCF_000296735.1 Chrysochloris asiatica | reverse complement strand
TTGTCATGATTCACATAGCCAAAAGCCTTTGCATAGTCAATAAAGCACAACATCCACTTGACATCAACAATGATATCCTTCACTCCAGGTACTCTTCTGAATTCAGCTTAAATTTTTCTCCATTCTATATTAATGTATTTTGGCAGCTATTTTAAAATTATCTTCAGCAAAATTTCCCTTGTGCTATTAATGACATTGCTCAATACTTTCCACATTCTATTAGATCATCTTCTTTTCACATGGTCACAAACATGGATCTCTTCCAATTGGGTGGTCAGGTTTCTGTCTTCCAATTTCTTGCAGAGATGAGTGAACATCTCCAGGGCTGCAATCATTTGTTGAAAGATTTCCATTTTTATGACATCAATTCCCAGAACCTTGTTCATTTCTGTTGTTAAGTATTGTTAAGACATTTCCAACTCAGAGCAATCCTGTGGAGGGTTTCTAAGGAACAGGTGGTAGATTTAAACTGCTAACTTGTGGTTAGTACTCAAATGCTTATCCTACAGTGCCACACCAGGACTTATACATGTTAGCTACTATACTTTTATTAGAATGATCATGATCATGATGATGACTAATGATACATAAAATTTCATTTTATATATAAGAAGGGAGATGTATGTTAATAGTGAGGTTTGGGTAAAGTAAGCAAAGGTAATGTGGACCATGTATAAGCATAATCTAGAAGAAAATGATTCTCATTCAAAAATAAGACAAATATAAGACTTTTTGTATTAAAGTACAATCCATAGTTCTACATGGTAGCATTGACTCATCTTTAATGTGATAAAAATTGTTCAAACTTTTAGTGGGATAAAGATGGAGGAAATTGTTAGAGTCAATATGTTCAAGTAATTTAAATATTTGAGGAAGTTACAGTATGAGTGTGTGTGTGTATGAGCGTGTACTGCTTTGTAGCTTTTGTCAATTTCTGTGGCATTTATTCCCCCACTATGACCAACTTGAAGCTACCAATGTAATGTTTCTGAACATGGAGTTTCTGTGCCTGGGGGAACCTGTCTCCAGCAAGCCACTGTAACAAACTTCGCTGGTAGATTAGAACTATATATAAACATACTTTGTACCATATTCAGAGGGGAAAAAAGCCACTGAATAATTATCCTAATCAGCATAAGAGATTTGAAAAATCAGAGCAATAGGTAACATTTCATCCTCTGAACACTATCAGCCAAAGGCAAATACACTAAGAAAAACCATAGCCTCTCTGCAGGGTAGCTTATTATCTACCATAACCATTCCAGCCATATGTTCCAGTCTATGAAGTACTGTAACTCCTAGGCAATATATCTGTGATGGAGTTCTTGTGTAGTGTTGTAGGGTAAGCAATGGACTGCTAACTACAAGGTCAGCAGTTCAAACCCATCAGTTGCTCCTCGGAGACGCTATACAGAGTGTTATGAGTCCAATTTGGATATACTTAACAACAAAAATCATGTCTGTGAATATGAACCCTTCTTATTAAAGGGTGTGACTCAAGTCACCACCGTTAGTTTTCTTTGCGAGCCTGATCTGAGTCCAATTTACGTGACTGCTTTGTCAAAGTTCACGCTCTTACCCTGGATCTTCACGGGGTTTTCTACCCTAGATCTGACCTGATTCACCATCTCCCCTAATCTCTGCATCAATAGACTGTCAGCTGACCTATCAATTTAGGGTCTTTAGCAAGTGAGATTACATGAATAAGGAGAATATTCCAGATGATCTCTGAACTACAGATTTGGGACTTGCCAGTCTCCACAATTTCATGAACAATTTCCTTTGACACGGTGAGTTTTGTGAAGTGAAGCATTGTAGCATATTGCAGAACCCTGGGACCCAATGGAGGAGAGAAGTGGTGACTAATATTATGGATTATGCAGTTGTATAACATTTTGGAAAAATTGGACATTTAGGATAATTTTAACCTCCATGTCATAGGGCCCAACCTCCTGCTAATATTGCTAAAAGAAATTATGCATGCACTCCCAAACATCTTTCAAATACAATGAAAGTGGGTGGGTGGGGGACAAAGACAGTTGTCTGAAGGGCAGCTATTTTGAGATCCATTCATACAGTTTATTTTGAGTTCAGTGACCTCACCTTTGTAAATATGCTTCCTTACAAATCCTTTCTGTCTGTACTGTGTGGTGAGTGAGTCATGGGTAGAGCTGCATGCTTGAAAAGGATGAAGTTGGTGGTACTGTGAAGTACCTCTAGAGCTTCCTCTTAGTAGAAGTCTATAGAACAGTAATTTAAGCGAAGCTTTTCAAATTTTAGGTTACCAGTTCAAATTCAATCTCAGTTGATCATGAACCAAAGTGTGTGGTTGGTGGCTTATGAAGAATACCTTGATGATGCCATCCTAGTTCTTCCTAACCGAGACCGCCACTGCAATTTTCACCTTTTCTTCTGCTTCTACCAGAAGTACAAAGGGTGAACAGAAATGTCATTTCAGGTATTTTTTCTGCCTTTGTACCAGAAAAATTTGAGATATAAAAAAGGCCAACTCTTTTTCATCTTTGACTCACAGGTAGAATTATTCTCCTATAATATGGTTCCTATATCTTTCTGAGATTTATTGAGATTAAATCTGAGCTGTCATACAAGTAATATAATAACTTATCTCACAGAAAAAAATAAATCATATACAGTCTAAAAGAATGTTAAAGTGTAAAATGTTTAAAATTTCTTGGTCTGAACCTTTCCAATCTAACATTTTCCTTTTTAACTTTCTCTTATTTTTCTCTTACTTTGCTTCAGTAAATGAATCACTGTGTAAGTGAAGAGATTTTCATTTTTAATTTAATGTGCATATTGATTTCTATTCTTTATTATTAAAATAATTTCACTAGTTTATTCTCCTTTTAAAGAAATTATAGGACTTGTTTTCCCTTTTATTTTTCTATCAAATTGCCCAACATTTCTGTACTATTACTTTATCTCCATATAATTTCATTTACTACATATTTTAATGTAAAATAAACAAAAAAGCAAAATCTAGAAAAGTAAGAGCATATATGCTAGAATAGAAATACAGAAAAATATTTAGTAATGCCAGACAGAATTCTGGCCACCATAGAAAATCTGTGGGATAAAATAGAAAGAGTTCAGTTTTGGAAACTAAGTGGACTGAATAATATGACCCTAGGAATCAGCTGCTTTATGTAGGATTTAGTTTCTAAATCTACAAAATGAGGGTCATGCACTTGATTATTTTTCTTTCCTTCCTAATATAAGCAATCTACAGTATCTTCACTTTTATATTGTCAATATTTGAGTGCAAGGATATAACTATCAAATGGCCTTTGAGTGAGATGTCACTGTGCCTTGTAGTACTTCATCTAATGGTAAGAACTGATGCTAGATTTTCTCTAACTTGGTCACAGTCAAATCTTTCCAAACCTAACTTCCAAATTCTAAGATCAGCAAATCCTGTTCTCTGAGCATCTATAGGTAAATTATATAGTGGTGAATACTTCTATGTGATTTCTACACCACGTGACAGGTATTGAAACTATACGTCGTACAACATAAAGCTGTATATTCAGTCAAAGGGACAGTCTTTTCTGGCCAAATATGCTTTGGTTGAGAATACATAAATACCAAAAATCAAATTATCATTTGGCAAATAACTTAAATGCTCATGCTTCTGAGTTATAAATGGAAATATCAGCTAGCCCTACACTGTCATCTGAAAGAACAACACGAGAAACAACAATGAAAAGATTTGCTCATGGCCAGAGACTGAAGTAGAAGCTGCTTCAGAATTAGAAAGTCTACCATCAGCTATTCACTTTAAGGTTATTTCCCCAATTCAACAGTGCAGCAAAAGTCAATCCTGCTGGGGCAAAAGAATCTAAGACAGAAAATAATAGTCAGCTGCAGACTCTTTGCATGCAAAGTACAAAATATTCAAGTACATGTTTCCAATCTTTTCATTCTTTCCTGTAATGATTGCAGCTAATCCCTGCCAGCCAAACATTAGTTCTTCAATTGTAGCAATCAATAGAATAGATTAGCTGTGAAAACCCTTTATCCATATTACCCTGCTTGACTTTCCAGATGGAATTTTCATTTGCTATAATGTAAACAGGCATGATGCTTTTTCTCTCTGTGAACAAACATAAAGTTCATACTCCCCAAGGATGTCACTACATTTTTTTCTATAGGTAACAAAAGGCATACCTGTAGATTTAATAAAACAGCTCCAATCCTCATGGCTTCACTAATCTCAAGGCTGTACATCAGCTGTGGGAAGCGGGGAGGGCTCTGATTATTTGGAGGAAGCACTTCAATGTATACAGTGCAGATGGAGTGCCTGCAGAGAAAGAGAAGCAAACAAGATGGGTACAAACCTACATTTGGTGGGTTTGCAAGAGAGCACATTAATCACTTTTATAGCAAATAGTAAAGTAATTTTGGAGTGAAAGGATAGAAAAATAAAAACTACCACTAAAAATCGATGTTCTGTAGGAATTTGTCTTATTCACAGGAAAGAAACTGGTTCCTGTACTTATTTCCCCCCCTGAGATTAATAGTGAAAATTAAAAAAGAAGAGCTGTACAAATAAAGCTAATAGATTAACTTGCCTTGACATCTGACTTTATTTTTTAATACTTCTCTAACAGGAAAAAAACAACAACAAAAAACCTCTATAAACATCTGGTAATAAGAGCTGTCTTTGGAGCTCTCTGCCTATTAAAACAATAAAGGGAGTAATGATTAAAATAACACACAAAGCAAAATAAGAGCTGTGTTCTGTTGCTAACATCAATGGCCTAATGCTAATGTGTGTCAGAAGGAAGGATCATGAAATAATCTTACATATATACTTTTATAAATAAA
>NW_006408521.1:6466803-6471778 GCF_000296735.1 Chrysochloris asiatica | reverse complement strand
AAACTACCAGCCGCTCCGCGGGAGAAAGATGAGGCTTTCTACTCCCGTAAAGATTTACACCCTCGGAAACCCTGTACAGGGTCGCTATGGGTCGGCTCCGACTCGAAGGCACTTAACAACAACAACAACATATATATTATGTTGTTGTTGTTAAGTGCCATTGAGTTAGTTCTAACTCATAGATACCCTGGAGTTCTGGTGTGGCGCTGTGGGCTAATGTGGCAGACAGCAAAGCCGTTTGAAATGCAAGGTCGGTGGTTCAAGCTCACCAGCTGCTCCTCAGAAACCCTATAAAGGGTTGCTATGGGTCAGAACCAACTCAATGGCACTTGACAACAACAACATAGGGTTTCCAAGAAGTGGTTGGTAGGTTTGTACCACCAACCTTCAGGATGCCAATGCAGAGCTTGTTGCACAGTGCCACACCAGGACTTGAGATATCCATATATATCTGCATATGTATCTAAAGAGAGTCTTGGTGTGGTACTGTAAGATAAGCACTGGAATGCTAATTGTGAGGTTGTTTGCTCAAACCCATCAGTCTCTCCCAGGAAACCCTATACTGGTTATTATGAGTCAGAACTGACTTGATGGCAATTAACAACAATATAAAAACATGTATAGATATAAAAATGTAAATTAGATTCTGGAAGCAGGTAACCAATATCAGTGTTGAATTTCTTAAATATTCCTCAAATAGACTGAAAATGACCTCATTCTATTGAAATGATGTGCTTGATGAAAGAGCCATCTGATATCTTATGAAAACAAAAATGGGGAAATAACTGTTTTTCTACCTCATGAACTGAAAAGAAAGATGGAAATTAATGAGATTCTCTGTCTCAGACTTATCAAAATGAAGGTAACCTAGACAGAATAAATCACATATTATAAAAATGAAAGGGAAGCAGTTATCCTTTGGTAGAGTCCTCTTTGTTTATCTACTCAGTAACATCTTAAAGAATCAGAAAGCTAAAAGAAAAACTTATATGATGGCAAAAGAACACATTTCCAAATGAAATATTCAAAGTGGTCTTCATATTATAAATGACACTGAAATTTCCATGATGCAAGACCTATGATTCATGGATACTGTACCTACATCTGCTGTGAAGCATTCATGAATCATAAACTCCTGTATCATATGCAGGAAAAAACACAAAAAAAACCCTCCCTATTCTATACGAAAAATTCATCTACAAAATTGAAGAAAGAAAAATTAAACTTCTAGAACATGTTAAAGATGATGGAGAAAGAAATTACCAGTTCTAACAACACCTGTTAACAACAGGGGCAGGTTATAAGATGAATTGCATTTAATTAAAAATATTTTGGAAATGGATTCATTCTGTAGTGAGATTAAGGCAGCAGGCATTTATTTATCAGTATAAAAAATAATTCCTTGAGGCATATAGGTCAAATTCCACAGCTTTTTGAAACTATATATATGTATATTTAAATGACAACAGGTAATGATTAACAAAGAACATATATGTAAGTTGACAAAGCACTCTTCCACTTACACCCAGGTAATTAATTAGTAGAATATTTAAAGCCTCAAAAACTCTATCCAAGGTCACTATGAGTCAGAACTGATTCCAAGGCACTAAAACAAAAAATAAATAAACAACAGCAGCAACTAATTAGTAAAATCTATGATTGTTTCTCGTAATAAGAAGTGGCAATATCAAATTTCTTGGTTTACTTCTCACCCTTCTCTGTTATTTATGTCTGTGCTGGTGTACCCACAGTTGCCGTTTCAAACAAGAAAAACAAACCAAAAAACTGAAAAGTTTGTAGGATCAATAATCAGAGCCAGTCAGCTCCAGAAGTTTCAGTGATGATTAAATTATAGATTTCAATGTCAACGTTAAGAATACCACAGGACTGGATAGTGTTTCTTTCTCTTTTGACTCTTCTGGTGGGTTTTGAGCTGCTGACCTTGAGATTAGCAGTCCAGTACTATTGTACTGCTTAGGGCTCCCTCCCAGCTAATAATTGTTGTTGTTAAGTGCTGTTGAGTCTGGTCTGATTCATAGTGACCCTGTATGGGGTTTCTGTGGAGCAGGTGGTAGGTTTGAACTGCTGGCCATGTGATTTGCAGTCCAATGCTGATTCTACTGCACCACACCAGGAGTCTATAGTGCTTATAATAGTTATCATATTATTATTAAAATTTATCTCTTAAGTAGGCTACACAAAGGTCGGAGGTTCAAACTCACCAGCGGCTCCTCGAAAACCCAATACAAAGTTGCTAGGAGTCAGAACAGAACCAACTCTACAACATTTAACAAGGCAACCTCCCCCCTAAAAAAAACACCCTCAAAAAATTATACAAAAGGGAAGAAGAGAATCAAAATGATTCACTAAAATAATAATAATAATTAAATATAAACAAAATTAATATTAGAAAAAATGAGAGAAAAAAGATGTAAGACTCACACACATACAAAAAATAAAGCAAAATGGCAGATGTAAGAATGTTGGAAACTACTCTAAATGAAAAGGGATTTTTAACTCTTCAATCAAAAGTCAGAGAGTAACAGAATGGATTTAAAAGAAGAGCTCCATCTATATGATATCTATTAAAGACTCATCTTAAGACCAAAGACAAAATGAGTTAAAAATAAAACGATGAGAAAAAAAAATTACATGAAAATAGTAACTAAAGGAGAGCCAGAGTACCTATACTGATATTGGAAACAATGGACTCTAAGTCAAAATTTGTTATAAGAAACAATGAAATACATTAGATAATAATTACAGTGTCAATGAAAGAATAACAATTATAAACATGTCCTGGAGTGGCGTTGTGGGTTAATGCACCAGATTGCAAAGCCATTTGCACTGCAAGGTTGGCGGTTCAAGCCAACCAGCGTTTCCTTGGAAACCCTATATATAGGGTCGCTATGGGTCAGAACTGACTCGAGGGCACTTAACAACGACGACAATACTAAGGTGGTAGTGGTTATATGCCGTGGAGTCGGTTCCGACTCATAGCGACTCTGTACAGGGTTCCCAAGGCTGTAAATCTTTACCGGAGCAGAAAACCTCATCTTTCTCCCGCGGAACAGCTGGTAGTTTCAAATTGATGACCGTGAGGTTCGCAGCCCGATTCGTAACCACTACGCTACCAGAGCTACTTATATAACATAGTACTGGCTTTTTAAAAAATCCTAACAAAGACCATAGCCTATGGTAAGGAATGCATCTCATTGTAAAGAAAACAAAAGCCCTCACCACTGGACCAATAAACAACATTCTTATTAATGGAGAAAAGATTGAAGTTGTCTAGAACTTCGTTCTTCTTGGATCAACTATCAACACTCATGGAAGCAGCAGTCAAGAAATCAAACGACCTATTGCATTAGGTAAATCTGCTGCACAAGACCTTTTTAAAGTATTGAAGAGCCTAGATGTGAGCTTGAGGACTAAGGTGTGCCTGACCCAAGCCATGGTATTTCAATAACCTCATATGCATGCAAGAGCTGGATAGTGAATAAGGAAGACGGTAGAAGAATTGATGCTTTTGAGTTATGGTGTTGGGAGGAGTCATGGGCTGCCAAAAGAACCAACAGATCTGTGTTGGAAGAAGTGCAGCCAGAGTGCTCCTTGGAGGCCAGGATGGCCAAACTTCGTCTCACATACTTTGGACATATTGTCATGGAGGGTCAGAGAAAAAGAGGAAAACCCCCATTGAGATGGATTGGCAAAGTGGCAGCATCAAAGGGCTCAAGCATGACAACAATAGTGAGGTTGGCCCAGGACCAGGTAGTGTTTCATTCTGTTGTGCACAGTGTAGCTATGAGTCAGAACTAACTCGATGGCACCTAACAACAACAAACCTTCATATTACAACAAATGACAGATTATTAAATAGTTCCTAACTCAATAATAAGTCCCATGTACATGCTGTTGTTGTTGTTAGGTAATGTAGAAATGGCTCCAACTCACAGCAAACCTATGCACAACAGAAGGAAAACTGCCTGATTCCACACCGTCTTCACAATTGTTACACTTTATTCCATTGTTGCTGCAACCTTGACCATCCATCTCATAGGGGTCTTCCTCTTTTTCATGGGTCCTCCACTTTATGAAGCATGATGTCCTTTTCCAGGGACTGGTCCCTACTGATAATGTTTCCAAAGTAGGAAAGGTGAACCCTTCCATCCTGACTTCTAAGCAGTATTCTCGCTGTACTTCTTCCAACATACATTTGTTTGTTCATCTGGAAGTCCATGGTACTTTTAATATTCTTCTCTAACATCATAACTCAAATGCATACATTCTTATTCCTTGTCTAACTAGCACATATATATATATATATATATATATATATAAGACGACTGAAAATACCATGGTTTAGGTCAGGTGCACATTAGTCCTAAAACTGATATCTTTGCTCTTAACACTTGAAAGTACATCGGATTTTCCTAATGCAATATGTCACTTGACTGCTGCATCCAAGAGTGTTAATTAAAGATCCAAGCAAATGAAGTCATTGACAACATCAGTCATTTCATCATTTATCATATTACTTATTGGTCCTGTTGTGCGGATTTTTATTTTCTTTATATCAAGGAGCAATCCATACTGAAGGCTATGGTATTTGATCTTCTTCAGTAAGTATTTTAATTTCTCTTCACTTTCAGCCAGCCAGGTTGTATCATCTGTATATCATAGGCAGTTAATAAGTCTTCATCAAATTCTGATGCTACATTCTTCTTCATGTATTCCAACTTCTCAAATTAGTTGCTCAGCGTACAGATTTAATAAGCATGGGGAAATAATGCAATGCTGGTGCACACTTTTACTGATTTTAACCCATTCATTATCCATTTGATTTATGTACAGATTCCTCATGAGCACAAAGAAGTGTTTTGAAATACCTATTCTTCGGAGAGCAAACAAGATGGTGGATCGGGTGGATGTATAGCAGAGAGCTCCGCCAACAAAAACACAGAATACCCAAACA
>NW_006408521.1:6458469-6460283 GCF_000296735.1 Chrysochloris asiatica | reverse complement strand
AAAAGCATAATATAAAAAGTTAAAGTTAAGATTTTTATTAAGTTGTACATTAATAGTGGATTTTATAAAGGATAAGAAGATTCTCTGTTGTAAGAAGAATATTTATATTGCCATATCAATTGGCTTCATTATCTGTGAAGTCCTAGATTTCTTTATCCAATGAAAGGTGCAGAAGCAAGATATTCAAAGACAATAAAAAAGAAAACAAATAAAAATATGTCAATCAATCATAGTAATTTACAAGCTAAAATCCTCAGTGTTGTAGAACATAGAACATAGAACATAACACTGTTATAAAGTGCTGTTGTTAAGTGTCATCGAGTAGTTCTGATACATTGAAACCCTGTAAAGTGTTTTCCAGGAGAGGCCACCAGACTTGCCGTTCAAACAGACCTTGCCGTTCAGTGCATTAACTCCCAGCACCACACCAGGACTCATTTTATCCTAAATTACTACATCCTAAATTGAATGTATTAACATCATCTTAAAACACACATTATGCCTTTATTCAAAATATTTACATTAGTTATAATTGTGGTATACAGACACATATTTTCTTAAGATGGGGGTCTTGGTGTACCACTGTAGGATAAGCTCTCAAATGCTAACCACAGTTTAGCAATTCAAATGTACCCATCACTCCTTGGAAATCCTATACAGGGTTGCTATGAGTCAGACCAACTCAACAGCACTTTACAGCAATAACATTTTCTTAAAATACTCAAAAGCCATTTTTATTAACTTGTTATGGTTGTTAAGTGCAATCAAGTCAGTTCTGACTCATAGCAACCCTGTATAGGGTTTCTGAGAAGCAGCTGGTGGTTTTACTAAGTAGCCTCAATTGAAAGATATACTCATCGAAACATTTTTTTCTGATATTACAGCAATACAGCTTATTTACAGAAAAGCTTTTGAGAGAAATACAGATCATGGGAACAGAAATTTGGCTTTATAGCTTATCACATTTTTGTTGCTGTTCTTGAGTGCCACTGAGTCAGTTTTGACTCATAGTAACTTTTGTAGGGTATCCAAAGAGGGGCTGGTGAGTTTGAACTGCCGACCTTACAGTCCAAGCTGACCTTGCAGTCCAGCGTATTATCCTGTGGCACCACACAAGCACACCTATCACATTATAGTATATCTGAATCAAAGTTATTTCTGAGCATATCACCAGTAGATAGATGTTCTTGATGTTGTCAGGCACCATTGAGTTGGTAATGACTTATAGAGACCCTACGCACAACAGAATGAAACACCGCCCTGTTCAGCACCAAACTCACAACCGTTACTATGCATGAGCCCTCTGCTGCTGTCACTGTGCCAATCTGCCTCCCTGGGAAACTTACTTGTTTCTTTGATCCTCCCCTGTTCCAAACATATATCATTCTCCAGGAACTGGCCCCTCCTGATAGTACGTCCCAAGTATGAGAAACGGAGTCTGGTTATCCTGGATTCCAAGGAGCACTCTGGATGTGCTTATTCCAAAATATATCTGTTTGTTCTTATGGCAGCCCATGGTATTTTCAATATTCTCCCCCAGCACCATAACTCAAATGCATCAATTCTTCTATGGTCTTCCTTATTCACTGTCCAACTTTATAGGTGAGGTTGGTCAGCATATGAAAATACCATGGCTTGGGTCAGGCATACCTTAGTCCTCAAACTGACCTATTTGCTCTTCAATACTTTAAAAAGGTCTTGCATAGCAGATTTGCCTAAAGCATTATGTCATTTAACTTCTTGACTGATGCTTACAAGAATGTTTGTGGATGATTCAAGCAAAATGAAGTCTTTGACAACTTCAAACTTCTCTC
>NW_006408521.1:6455404-6457004 GCF_000296735.1 Chrysochloris asiatica | reverse complement strand
TGTGTATTCTATCTTGTGAGGTCCATGTGTATAGTCATCTATTATATTGATTAAAAAATGTATTCAAAATGAAGAAGTCATTGGTCTCACAAAATTCTATAATGAGATCTCCAATATCGTTTCTATCACCAAGACCATAATTTCCAACTACTGATCCTTTCTCTTTGTTTCCAACCTTTGAATTCCAATCACCAGTAATTATCACTGCATTTTGATTGCATGTTTGATCAACTGAAGACTGAAAAAGCTGGTAGAATTCTTCAATTTCATCATCACTGGCTCTAGTGGGTGGTGTATAAATTTCAATAATAGTATTAACTGGTCTTCCTTGTAGGTGCTCTGGTAGCATTGTTGTTGTTAAGTACCATGGAGTCAGTTCTGACTCATAGTGACCCTGCACAGCGTTTCCAAGCATGTAAATCTTTACAGGAGCAGAAAGCCTCATCTTTCTCCCATGGAACAGCTGGTAGTTTCGAACTGCCGACCTTGAGGTTCGCAGCCCGATTCGTAACCACCATGCTACCACAAGCTCTGGCAGCGTAGTGGTTACGAATCGGGCTGTGAACCTAAGGTCAGCAGTTCGAAACTACCAGCTGTTCCATGGGAGAAGGATGAGGCTTTCTGCTCCTGTAAACATATACAATCTTGGAAACCCTGTACAGGGTCACTATGAGTCAGCACCAACTCCATGGCACATCATGACCGTGATGACCTTATAGGTGTATGGATTTTATCCTATCACAGACATCATTGTACTTCAGGACAGATCTTGATATGTTCTTTGTGATGAATGCAAAGCCATTCCTCTTCACCTTGTAATTCCAGGCATTGTAAAACATGTGATTCTTAGATTATAAATGGCCAATACCAGTCCATTAAGCTCTCTAATGCCTAGGATATTGATGTTTGTGCATTCCATTTCATTACTGACAAATTCCAATTTTCCTAGCTGCATACCTCATACATTCTATGATCCAATTATAAATGGATGTTTACAGCTGTTTCTCATCATTTTGAGTTGTGTCCCATCAGCAAATGAAGGGTCAGATAGTGCTTCTCCATACATGCCATCATGGTCAACTCTAGTTTGAGGGGGCAGCTCTTTGTCATTTTCATTTTAAGTTCCTTCCAACCTGAGTGGCTTGTTTTCCAGCACAATATCTGATAATATTCTGGTGCTTTCCATCATGTTTTAGGATTCATTATTCTGATGCTGAAAGTGTTCTGTTGCAATTCATAAGGTTTTCAGTGTCTAAATATTCAGAAGTCATCTGCCTCTCCGTCTTTCTAATTTGTCTTCCTCTAGAAGCTCAGCTGAAACCTGTTTCCTGTGGGTGACTCTGGTGGTATTTAAAATACCTGTGGCATCAACTTCAAGAGAAAACTTTGTTTGCAGTTCCCCTAAAGTACAAACTGGTAGCTGCATCTTTATTTGAATTGTATGACAATGCACCAGAATCTGGACCCATCATTTCTAGACTCCCTCAACTCTTGAGCAGGTTCAATTTTATATACAACTGAATTCCTGTGCAGTGGAGAAGTAAAAGAAACCATCTCTATGAGCACAGCTCTCCACAGTGCAGAAAAATAAACATGGCAG
>NW_006408521.1:6451127-6453319 GCF_000296735.1 Chrysochloris asiatica | reverse complement strand
CTTCTAAGGAGCATTCTGCTGTACTTCTTCCAAGACAGTTTTGGTTTTGATTCTTGCAGCTCGATTTATTTTCACTATCCTTCGCCAACATCATATTTCAAATTCACTGATTCTTCTAAGGTCTTCCTTATTCAGTGTTCAAATTTCACATTCATGTGAAGCAATTAAAAATACCATGGCTTGGGCCAAGCATATCTTAGTCCTCAAAGTGAAATCTCTAGTTTTTAAGACTTTAAAGGGTCTTTTGCATCAAATTTGCCTTACGGGGAAGGAAACAGAAAACAACCAAAAATTAAAACGAAAGTAAGTTGTGGAGGTTATATGAATATTAAAGCAATTTGGACTTCTGTGTAGAAGAATAGCAATATTATGTTTTAGTTCTGGAAAGTTATCCAATGAGGGGATATTTAACATAATTCTTGAGCTCCTTATTTTTAATAATTATATCTTATAAATTTTCTTTGAAAACAGATTAACATAAAGGAGGATTTATTCCTTAAAAGAATCTCCAGTACAATGTTGAATAATAGAAGTGACAGTGAGGAAAACAATAAAATCGCCCATAGAATTCTTCAATATTGAAACTCTTGCTTTAATTTTCTATCTAATTCATTCAGCTTGTAATAGGCTCAGTATGTTTTTGCTTTTTGGTTTTCTGACTACATCTCTTTATATATTTCATTATAATACTTTTCTGCGTCTTCTCAAGCTATCCTTTGAAACTTTCTATTCAATACTTGTACTTCATTTTTTTTCCAGCCACTTTAGCTTTTCTACATTCAAGAGCAAGTGCAGAGTCTCTTCTGACATCTATTTTTATCTTGTTCTTTTTTCCTGCCTTTTTAGTGACCTTTTCCTTTCTTCCTTTATGATTTTCTTAATGTCATCCCACAAATCCTCTGGTCTTCAGTCATCCATTTCTAAAGCATCAACTTTCTTTTTGAATCGGTCGCTAAGTTAAGGTGAGATATACTCAACACCCTATTTTGGCTCTAGTGGACTTATTTTAATTTTCTTCAGCTTCAACTTTATCATTCATATAGGCAATTCATAAGCACAGTAGGGCCCTGGCCTTATCATGGTTGATGACATTGAGCTTCTCCACCAACTTTTGCCATAGATGTAGACAATTTGATTTTTTTATAGTCCATGTGATAAAGTTCACATGTATAGTCATCTTTTTTTATATATTTATTTTAAAAATGGTTTTGATGTATGTCATTGGTCATGCAAAATTCTATCATAGCTTCGATCACCAAGGTTATATTTTCCAACAGTTGAACCTTCCATCCTTTTCAATTTCAACTTCCACATTACAATCAACAGTAAACGTCAATGCATCTAGATTGCATGTTTGATCAATTTTAGACTAAGGAATTCGGTTGTTGTTGTTCTTCAGTGCCATGAAGTCCATTCAGACTCAAAGAAACCCTATGTAGTATTTGTTAGATGTCAATCTTTGAGGAAGCAGAAAGACTTGTGCTTTGCCCTCAGATTGGCTGGTGTACTTAAACTGTGAGCCTTGTGGTTGGCAATCCAGTGCTTATCCTACAGAGTCACCACGTTCACCAATGAAGTTGGTAGAATAATTTCATCATTATTGGCTTTAGTGGTTGGTGCATAAATCTGAATAATAGTGGTATTAACTGGTCTTCCTTTTAGGCATATAGGTATTATTCTATTACAGAAAGCACTGAACTGCAAGATAGACATTGCAGTGTTCTCTTTGGACAATGCTATTCCTCTTCAATTTGTTGTTCCTGGTATATTAAACCACATGATTGTCTGATTCAAAATAGCCAATATCCATCCATTTCAGTTCACTAATGCCTGGGATATTGATATTTATGTGTTTCATTTAATTTTTGACAACTCTCAATATTCTTAGATTCACACTTCATGCATTCCATGTTCTGATTACTAATGGAACATTTTGACTTTTGTCATATCTGCAAGCAAAAGTCCTGAAAGATTTGCTCTTTCATGTAATAATTAAGGTCAATTCTACTTTCAGAAGAACTCACCAGTCTCTCCTTAGAAACCCTGCACAGGGTCACTATGAGTGGGAACCTACTTGTTGTTTTTATGTGCTGTGGAGTCGGTTCCGACTCATAGTGACCCTGTACAGGGTTTCTGAGGCTGTAAATCTTTATGGGAGCAGAAAGCCTCCTCTTTCTCCCTCAGAACAGCTG
>NW_006408521.1:6447554-6450217 GCF_000296735.1 Chrysochloris asiatica | reverse complement strand
GAGGCTGTAAATCTTTACGGGAGCAGAAAGCCTCATCTTTCTCCTGCAGAACAGCTGGTAGTTTCGAACTGCTGACCTTGCAGTTCACAGACCGATTCGTAACCACTACACTGCCAGAGCTCCTTCTCTTAGTCTGTCTTATACTGGGAGATCCACTGAACCATGTCCAGGATGTGTATTTAAAATACTGGTGGCATAGTTTCCAGCATCACAGCAAATCAGAAGCCATCAAAGTCCAACAAACTGACAGATGAGTGGTAGCATGTTACTGATTTATGTAGCCCAATATTTTAGACATCTCAATTCAACTTTTACTTTTCTAGACTAAGATCTACAGGCAAGTTCTCTCTTCTCCCCAAAATGGAATATGGAAAAGTTATGGATTGAACATATTTAACAAAAATTTCTTGGGGAGGAACCTAAGAATTCATATTTTTCACAGATTTAAAAGGTTTTACTTAACTAGATTCTGAAAACCGCTGTCTCTGAAGCTTGAGTAGAAAGTATCATACATAGATTTCATCTGCTTTTTAAATAAGAATCCCCAGCCCTGGGCATTCCTCTACAAACTGCCTTAAAACTCTTTTAAATAACCCTGGAGGCAAGAGATGTCCTAGCTGATTAACATTTTTTTTTTTTTTAACTTGGATCTCACCCCTTCTTCAAGTTCAAAGCTTTCTTTTCATCAGCTAGTCCATTTCAATTTTTTTTTAATATTCTTTAGAGAGCTTCAGTTTCTTGGTTTTAGAATACTTTATAAAGTCTTACAAGAGTATCAGTCTTTTGTGGGTATTTAAATCGGGTTTATACTAAACCAATTAAACTTCATATTTCCTTTTTCTTCCCTTTTGATTCTTCCCCCCCCCCCCCCCCCCATTTTAGAGGACTAAAAGAAAAACTACTTCTACATACAATTCTATAATAAGGAGCTCTGGTTGTGAAGTGGTTAAAAGTTGGGCTGTTAATCTCAAGGCCAGCAGTTCGAAACTACCAGCAGGAGAAAGACAAGATTTCTGTTCTCATAAAGATTTACAGCCTTGGAAACTGCAATGAGTCGCTATGAGTTGGAACTGACCCCATGGCACACAACCAACCAACCTACTTACATGAGACACTTGCAAATTTGTCACAGATAATAAAACTTTAGAATGTTCAACCAAAAATGAACCTAGATACAAAGCAAAGACTAGAAATAATTGTGTTACAACACAGCCAACTCTTTCATCTGCCTTTACTCCTTCTCTTTCTGGAAAAGTTCAAATGCCAACATTTTCAATTTTTTTTTTTCCCTTGGAGGATTTGGATTCTAAAGTTATTTGGGGTAAATCATCTTTCATAGTCTTGCCATTTTCATTCCCAACACTCTAGCACTTCTCTGCAGTGTGTTTAAACAAATACCAGGCTTCTTGAAGGTTACTGGCCTTTCAAAACGCTATCTCCACATTAGCCCTGATGTCAACATTATGCCAGTTAGAGTTTCTACAATTGAATACCACCAGCATCAACAACAAAATGATAGTGTAGAAATAAATAGTAGTAATTCCACAGCCATCAGTTAAGTACATAATAAAACAAGACACAGTCACTAGACAAATAATAACTTTTTATGTGAGTTTTTTATGTTTATACTTTATAGCTAATCCTTACTACTTAACACTGTGCATCTATATAATGCAAATTTTACTTTTCTAATATGCCAACGATGATGCAGCTAGAACTCCAAGAGTAAAAATAAAAATCATAAAGTGTTTCTCTTTTTTTCAGTAGAAGTAACAGAAGAATAAAAAAGTAATGTATTTTCTCAGATTATTTCATGATTTTAAAAGGACCTACCAACTATCCAATTTATCTGTTTTATTTTATAAAAGGAGATTAAAATGTCAGAAAGTGTAAGTGATAGACTCAGGTTACAATGTTAATTAACAACAGATATACTTAGAAGCCAAGCTGTGGGATTTTAAAGCTGCTTACGCTTTCTCTTCCCACGTACCATAAAAGTGTGTGCTTCTGTATGTGAATATGAAACATCCCTGACTTGTAATGAAAGATGTTTTTCTAAAGGAAACCATAATTTTTTTCACGTATTAGATTCAGACTATGAAACAACACTTAGCTAATGTAAAGTATTTATTTGACCAAGAACAAAGCTTCTCCTTTGTTATATTGATTGTAAGAACAAAATAAAAGTATGACTATAGGATAGTTTGGTATGATACATGAAATTTGCTTAAATCTAGAAAATTTTATAATTGAAAAAAATATGACAAGTCAAAAATTTCTGATAATAGTTCTCAGAATTTTACTAGCTTGCTGTTGTTACTGTTGTTATTGATAAGTGCTTTCAAGTCAGTTCTGACTCAGTGATCCTGTGTAGGGTTTTCAAGCAGTGGCTAGTGGGTTTGAACCACTCACATTGTGGTTAGCAGTCCAGTACACCAAACCAGAACGTCTTATTAACTTGTAGAAGTTGTAAACTCTGTGTTGCAGACCGTGCAGAGGTTTGAGGCACTGTAGGCCCGAGTGTAACAGATCTAGCCACTTGGCAGTTAATAGCAAATTGTTTTTCATCTTAGTGTTCAGTTATATTTATTTAATTCCAAACATGAGCCCTGGATGTCCACAGAGAAATGCAATATTCCCCTAAGTTTCTAAGGTCAAGATTT
>NW_006408521.1:6444114-6446454 GCF_000296735.1 Chrysochloris asiatica | reverse complement strand
AGCGCCACACCAGGGCTCTACATTAGAAAAAGCTATATGTACAGCACAGTGCTTATATGCTCTATTTCATTATTTTAGATGTATACAGAGGTATTAATAGAAAGATTGAATTTTTAAAAAGACAAAACTCTGAGAGGTCAGAGAAAGCTTTTCACGGCAAGTTAGAGGGGCACAGCTTTATTCACGATGTATTTATGAGTTAAAACACAGAATTTCCAATGGTGGAAACAAGTATGTGCAGACTCACAGAGTGATAAACTAGTAGAATAAAAACTCGACCATACATTTGTTTGAACCTCAAGGTTGGCAGTTCCAAGTCACCTAGGAAATCTTACAGGGTCGCTATGAGTCGGAACTGACTTGAGGGCACTAAACAACAAAAGAAGGGAGTATATAAAGGAGGGAGTGGGAAGAATTGAGATAAAGTGCTGGGCAAAGGCTAGGTTACTATGTGAGTCACCTAGTGATTTACACTTCACATTTTCAGCACTGAGGATGATTAACATGTTATGATCAGATGTACCAAGCCATAGATCCTCCCCAAAATATCCTGTGTGCTTTGATGTCTCCATGTTTTGTTGTTTTCCCCTCTACTTGGAAACCCCATTCACATTCCAATCCCAAACATTTTTAAAACAACTTCAAGCATGAGTTTGTTTGTTTGTTTGTTTGTTTTTGTTCTGTTTTTGTTTATGGCTTCAGATAAAATTTCTCAGTAACACAACTTGTCTCTAATTAGGCTGTCTACAAAAAACAAAACAAAACAAAACAAAAAAACCCAACAAGTATACTCTTTGTACCATGAAAAAACAATACTGAGATCAGTGCTAATATCAAAATTTTTAACAAAAGTGCCTTCTAGCTTTGCGACAAGTTTATGGAAATACTGCCCTACACAAAACGTCAGGTTTTAGATGCATCAAGAATCAGAAGGAAGGTGGGAAAGACCTAAAAGATGAATTCTAAGAAGAGAGGTCAGCTCAGAAGGAGACTGTCCTTAAGCATGGTCAAGTCAGTTCCAACTCATAGTCACCCTGTATAGGGTTTCCAAGGAGCTACTGGGGGGTTTGAATCATCAGCCTTGGGTGAACAGTCCAGTGCATAGAGGCATTTGTTTGTTTTGTGGGTGAGGGGCAAGCTTGAATCCTAGGGGTCATCTTGACAGAGTTTCTTGGACCACATAGTATGATCATGAGGGCTTATTACAGAGAAGTTTTAAGAAAACTGCAAACTACATTGATGAGAAAAAGGCTAAGAAAGTTTATAATGATAAACTTTTACCATTTATAATGATAAACCGCCCCATTATAACAATATAATTCTCATTCTTTGAGGATATAAATTACTGTCCTGTGAGTATTTCATTGTGAAACCTTTTGCCATCCACCCTACAGCTACGATTTTTGCCCTCTCTTTTGTTCCTCAATGCAAAGAAAAAAAAGAACATGATTTTAGTTCCTCAAGGATGTAAAAATTACCATGTTTATGTTGTAGAAAGTGAAAAGCACTTAATCCTTCAGGTAAGGACTAAAGAGATGAAAAAATGCCTTCAGAAATGAGTATATGCATACATAAACATACACACACACACACACACACACACGTTCTTGTTAAGTGCTGTCGAGTAGATTTCCACCCATAGTGATGCCGTAGAGGGTTTCCAAGGAGCAGCTGGTGAGCTTGAACCACTGACCTTGCAGTTCAAATGACTTTGCAGTCCAGTGCATTAACCCACAGATTACCAGGACTGTGTGAATACATATATGTATATGTATATACATATATATATATACTGCAGCTAAGTACTGTCAAGTATACACATATATGTGGAGTGAGGTGGCTCCATACGATAAGTAGTGGACTGAGAGTCACACGGGCCACAGTTCTAGCTGCCAGCTACTCCATGGGACAAAGATGAAGCTTTTCACTCCTGAAAAGATTTAAAAGCCTCAGAAACCCTATACAGCATCCTTATGAGTTGAAACTGAATCAATGGCATCTAAAAACAATATATATAAACAGAAACAAATCCATGATATGACTTATGAATAAGAAAAGAGCAAGATAAATACATTTGTGCATATATATTTATATACACAAATATGCATAAATATGGAGTCCTGGTGTGGCATCATAGGCTAAGAACTGAACAGCAAGATTGGTTTGAACTGCAAGAATCAGCAGTTCAAATCCATCAGTCATTCCTTGCAACTCCAATACATTATATTACGAATCGGGCTGCGAACCTTAAAGTCAGCGGTTCGAAACTACCAGCCGCTCCGCGGGAGAAAGATGAGGCTTTCTACTCCCGTAAAGATTTACACCCTCGGAAACCCTGTA
>NW_006408521.1:6427307-6442358 GCF_000296735.1 Chrysochloris asiatica | reverse complement strand
CAGCTGCTACTTTCAAACTGCTGACTTTGAGGGTAGCAGCCTAACTTGGAACCGCTATATTGTTAATTTTGTTGCTATTGAAATTAGTTTACATACAACTGTTTCTGGCTAGGTAAATATGTAAAGCATATAGTTATCACAATCTATATGGTTATGTTCATAATGCTCAAGTAATATTTTCTTTCCAAATAAAATCCTGAAAGTAAAGCATCAGAACTCTTCACCTCATTCATCAACTAAATTTGAAGGATTAATTTCCCCCTAGTACATGTCATTATCCTACAGCAACAATGACATTATGCCAGCAGGTAGAATGGAGGTATTGGATTTTATTCTCTTCAAAATTCCACTTGATATTTGACCAAACTATGAGGTGATATTTTTGTATCCAAGTCACTCTGTAATAAATACAATAAATTTATGTCATCAAAATATTTGGTGTTACTTAAAAGACCTATATACTAAGATTCTGAAGATAGCACTTTGCTTCTTGGAATGTAAGCAATTTAATCAAGCCAAACCTATTATACTAAGTATCACATGGGCAACATTGTGTCTAGGCAAATCCTTGATCTGACTTCTAAATAAGCAAGAAATTGACAATAATTTTTCAGCAATTAAATAATCATTAAGTTGATAAAACAAGCAAATCATAATATACAAGTATGTGTAATTTACACCTAATCTATCTAGAACTAAACAATCTTTGATAAAAAAAAAAAAACTGTGGTAATAAATAAATTGATAAATATTAAAGGATTTTAATGAAACTTCAAATTTAAAAATAGGTAGTTTTATCCTTTTCCTTATCATTATTAGTATTCTTTAAGTGAATGCAGTACTAGGTTTTTTTCCAGAATAGTAACTACAAAAGGTAAACAATATTAATGCATTACTCCTGAGTTCCATTATGGTTCTGCCACTTAATTACTGAGGGACTTAAGCAAGCCAATTATCCTATTTCAGCCTTAGATTCCTTTTGGCAAATATATATATAATACAAAATTCAAAATGTTGTTAAGATTAAAAATGATGTGTAGAAAGAAGTTATCATAGTGCCTGATCCTAAGGCATGGTCAATAACAGTACCAAGCATCTTTAACTCACTTTTCATAGAAGTAGAATGAAAGTATTATTTAAAAATGTGTTAAAAATGTATTTGACTCTTGTTTTGGATTTTGTCACAATACAATATATAAAAATATCTTACATGAATTTTCACAAGAAGCAATCCTTAACTGTTTTCTCTGGTTCAAGCAAATACATCTGTTTGCTTTTTGATATATTTACTATGACCATAACCAACTACGTGTGTCTAAAATTATAAGTCAGTTTGAATCACAAGGTCAGAGGTTCATACTCACCAGCTACTCCTCAGGAACCCTATACAGGGTCATTATGACCTGGAACTGACGTGTTGGCACTTAACAACAACAACAAAATTAAATTGATCACGTTCATTCAAACTGTGTTCACCATCTTGGAATTATCACCACTCAGTCACCTTAGACAAAAATCTGTACCTTTTTCTTGGCAAGCTCATCTCCTTGATCATTACACAATTTTTCCGTGTATCAACTGTACTGCTACATTCTTCCTAACATGCCCAGTTCAACTTATCATCAGTAACTCTCTCTCCTAAAGTCTACCAGTGATGGAGTTCTACACAAATTTTTTTTCTTTTCCAATTTGACCCTATCAAATCCATTTTCCATAAAGACATCAGAGTGATTTCAGAAACTGACATCTTCTCACATGACATTCCAATTTAAATTCCTTTTTCAGAGAATGCTTTTTATCAACTGGATAAAGTCAAAGCATCTTTACAAAATATACAAAAATTCCCATGGCATTGCTCCTGGGTCTCTTATGCTTCCTTGGGTCACAGTTTATACACGTGTAACACTGAACGGCATGTGAATATCCACAAACACCTAGTTAACACAAGCATCTTCAGCTGTGTAATAATGGCCCCTACATTCTTCAACTAATTCCTACACATGCGCCTAAACTCTTCGCGTTTAGGAAGACTTCTCAGTACACTTACATTGTGATAACTGTCTTCATAAAAGTCCCACAGAATCCAGACTTTGCAGTTCATATTGTAAACTGTTAGAAGGTCTACAGAAGGCAATTTTATAAGAATATATAATCCAATATACCATTTAATCTTAGCCTAGCAATTTATTGAAATACTTCTACACATTCAAAAAGATGCATATGCAATATTGTTTATTTCTTTATTGTGAGCAAATGGAAGTTATCAGAGAAACTGAAATGTCTATTAATAATGAATTTATTAAAAGACTATTACATCTATATGAAGGAACACTTTGTAGTTCTGAAAAAACAATTAAGTTATCCAACACTCATATGGAAAGGACCCCAAGATATATTGTAAAAGAAAAAAAAAGTGAGAGAAAAAGCAAGCTGTAGAGGTGTGTTTACCTTTATCATATTTCCTTGAAATGCAAACTGAAAAACTAGAAATAAAAAACTCATAAAAAGATATCCCATGGGAAAATAGATTTTGTTTGAGTTGCTGAAAATCTTTATATGTGACATGAATAAGTATCTAGACACAAGAGGTGGCTTCAAATCGCTGAGAGAAATTACTTACCACTGACACATCATGAGTTTCTTTGCAGGAAAGAGCCATTCTCTTACCAGAAGCAGTCTTGCTTTGCAATAATACATTTGAAATATGCCTCCAATATTTCCCACTTCCCCCCTAGAACAGAGAACTAGATCCTTCTACTACGGTGAAATCATAGCTAATTATTGTGTGGTTTTTAATCTTGTCTTTTTTATCCTTTGCCCACAATTTAACCAAATAAAAACATGCAGTTCCTGAGAATCTGCTCCCTCTGATTTTCTGATCTAACTGAGATGTTTAGAGGATAAAAGAATGCCAGCTGTGCTTCTTAAATTCAGTGATGGGGTTAAATGGGAGTGGGGAAAAGTCAGCAGTGGTTCTAATATAAGTTACCTTCTCTCTGCAGGAGGAGCATTATCTGCGGCTTGGACAGTGAGCGCATAAGTACTTCCGATTATCAATTCCACCTCTGGAGCGATGGTGATAAGACCTGTTGTTTTATTGATGATGAAGTCTCCCTGAGCCCCAGCCAGGATTTCATATGTGATCTCCCCATTTGACCCTTCGTCTGCATCAACCGCAGTGAGCTGGAATTGAAAATCACACCATAAATCCACTTGGGACACAATCTTTCTCCGCCATGTCATTTTTCCCCCACCAAAAAACAAGCTGGTTTGTAAAGACAAAATAATAATAATAATAATAATAAATAAGGGGGAAAAAAGTTTCCTTGGCATATATGTATACTCTTATTTTCTTGAATTGAGACAACAGTATTCTATTTGATACTGAAACAATCATAACTGGAAGGACGCTTTTTAAAATTTATTTCTTCTGATGAGGGTTTTTGTCTTTGAAAGATTCTCTTTATTTTAATTTAATAAAGGAAAAGATAGGAAACTCCTAGCAGAAAATCTAATATCCCTATATGAAATTTAATTTATTCTATTTTACCTCCTGTTCTTGGCACATAAGCTCATATTGCTACAGACCAAGAACTGGAAAAAATAAAATAAAATAGGTTAAGTTTTCTCATATAACTCCTACTCTTAACTTTCGTTTTGCTCTTATTTTTATGTCCATAATGTTCTCTGTCCAGTCTCTCAGAGACTCTCTTGTCCTGTCCTTATTTGCATTTTGTTTTCAAAAAGACTCTTATAATCTTGTTTACACTGACTTATAAAGGACTGGCAAGGTCTGTACAATATCAGATCAATGAATGAAGGCGAATGTAGCCCATGAGATCTTTTTTGAGGAGGAAAATCAATTCCAAACCTATGAAATTACACCACACAATGTTTGTAAGGCGAATATTTCATATGTTTGTAATCACTTTGGAGAAACTTGTATGTAGTAGTTAAAGCCTAGAGTTGGGCCATCGTGGGTAAAAATGGCCTGTTGTTACTGAGTGCTGTCCAGTTCAGTCTGACTCATAGCATCCCTGTGTAGGGTTTCTGAGGAGCGAATGGCGAGCTTGAACTGCTAACCTTGTAGTTCAAACCAACCTGGCATTACCCTGTAGTGCCACTAAGCAGAATAAAGGTAAGAATTAGTTATTTTATTAAATAACAGTCCTTGATGTCTTGATCAATACACATTTCCTTGGTGGTGGTGGTTATGTACCGTGGAGTCGGTCCTGACTCATAGCGACCCTGTATAGGGTTTTCAAAGCTGTAAATCTTTACGGGAGCAGAACGCCTCATCTTTCTCCAGCAGAACAGCTGGTAGTTTCGAACTGCTGACCTTGAGGTTTGCAGCCCGATTTGTAACCACTACGCTACCAGAGCTCCTTACTTAAGAGAAAATAAATCAGTAAAAATGAATCACAGGAGGAAATACTGTAATAGTGATTTCAATACACACATGTGTCACCTATGTTCTTAAAATGTTCTATGAAATAAGCCATTATCTTATATGGACCTTATGTGAACACCATATTACACATAGGAGGAAGACATGCAGGATTGTTACTGGTCAGCACCCGCACTGCCACTACTGCCAAAGGTCTGTGTGAAACGAGCTCCACTGTGAGACACTCCCGATGCCAGCAGCTGCTGAGCATGCTCACCTTCAAGTTGGCAGGCTGTATACTTCAGCTCCACTTGGTTCCTTTCTCACTACCTGCCTTTCCATTGCCCCAACTGGGCTTTAAATTCTTTCATCCCTACCCACCCCTTCTCAGCCTCTTTCTCCACCTCTGCTTCTTCCTCTGGCTACTTTTCCTGTCCCTTCCCCTCCAAGGTCACAGCCTGGGTCCAGTGAGACAGTAGCTTCATCCAATCATCCCATCTGGTGATTCCAACGGTGTCTGTGTGCTCCCTGCCTGAGGCAAGCATGGTGGGGCAGACAGCTGCTGATGGGTACTAGAAATTCCTTCACCAGCTGCTGCTGGGCCAAGAGGACAGGGAACCTGGAGAGCTACTGATGGGATATAACATACTTAACTAAATATACCCACTCCATCCCATTTTCCAGTCAGGAGTTCTGAGCTCTAGTATAACCTTCGGAGCCACGGACATGCATGCAGTCAGACACTGTCTAAGAGGATTCTTATTTGTATGTTGTTGTTGTTAAGTGCCTTCGAGTCGGTTCTGACCCATAGCAACCCTGTACAGGGTTTCTGAGGCTATAAATCTTTACAGGAGCAGAAAGCCTCATCTTTCTCCCGCGGAACGGCTGGTAGTTTCGAACTGCTGGCCTTAAGGTTCACAGCCGGATTTGTAACCACTATGCTACCAAAACTTTTATTAAGTTCTTTATCATTAAGTGATACAGAATTTCTTGTCCACATCATGAAAATGGTGGCTAGAGTAAACAAAAGTTGTCTTGGCTTACACAGAAGGGAAAAACAAGAATTGTCTGCCAAGGCAAATAAGCATAATTGTAATGGACTGTGGACATTTTGTTCTTACTTAATATCGCCTTTATTTTTATATTTTGTTTTGACTGCTTTAAAGTAGTAGCAATTAATCTACTTTACCTTGGAATTCTTATTCAGTTTCAGGGACTCCATATCAATAAATGGTCAGTTTGAAGGTCTATGACCAACATTCTGAAGAAATCTAAACCAACAACTTTTTGTTTGTCAAAAAGTCTATGGGATCTATTGTGTAGATTTTATTTCTGTTTTTAATATGCAAACTACAAGGTCAGCAGTTCAAGCCCACCAGCTGCTCTTCAGGAGAAAGTTGAGATTTTCTGCTCCCATAAAGATTTAAAGCCTCAGAAGCTGTATACGGGATCTCTAAGAGTCAGAAATGACTGGAAGGCACTTAAACTACAACATTTACAATGACAATGTATACAGAAATAGCAGCAACAGAAATAACTAAAAAGAAGGAAAAAAAGGAATACAAGAGACAGGAATGAATGTCCTGATATTGGGTATTTTCCTATTTCGATGGGCAGATGTGGTTGACAGAAGGGAAGATATTTCATATAATGATTCTGGGACTTGTGTAAAAATGACAGACATAGTCCTAAAGGCAAAAGAGAAGGAAAATACTCATAGAAACAGTCAAAATGAATAATGCATATTTATGGAGAACTATTCAAGCCAGAAAAACATATTCTCCTTTGTGTATAGATAAAATTAAAAAATTAGAGGTTGGGGTAGCAGAGAAGATAACAATTTCGGTTATAGGAAATCACTCAACACAATGTCAAAAGAAGTCTTAATTAAATTTTAATTCAAATTGGATTCAATATTAGCATTCTTCCTGGGACTTAAATTGGCTAAAGGTATTTAATGATAAATGGCAGTACATCAAGTAGAGGTGTTAAGGAGCACACTTCAGGGATGTAGGTATTGTGACTGGTCTTATTTAACATTTTCATAAATGATGTCAGAAGGGAAGATAAGCTAAATGATAATTACATTGAAGAAGGCATCCATCTGGGAAGTATATTAATAGCAAGCAGTAGAATAAAATAAAGGTGATAGAAACAACCCCAAAACTGCAGAGGCAGCCAGCTACAAATAAGTTAACATATTCAGGCAAAATTGATCAGCTCCAGAGAAACCATTAGCAGGGAGAAAGGCTAAATAAACGGGCCACAAATGAATTCTATGTTTCAGTTACTTAGATAGAGCTATACTGTTATGGTGCTGTCGGATAAGAACTGGACTGCTAATCACAAAGCTGGAGGTTCAAACCCACCAGCCACTTCTTGAAAACCCTATACAGGATCATGATGAGTTTGAACCAACTGGACAGTACATAACAGCAATAACAAATGCAAATTTTTGGTCCCAAAGAAACTATCTTCTAGAGTCAAATAATAAAAGAATGGGTTGGGAAATCAATGTAAATCAAAATGCTGAGAATAAATTTTTGTGGTTCAAGATTAGAAAAGGGAACGAAGGTTTCCACAGTGAAAAGGCAGTAAAAATTCTTAGTGTAAAATCTTTTTTTAAACCTCAATCATTTTATATAAAATTTATTATGTAATGTTTAAGTTCATTATAAATATTGAGAAGAATTGCCGATTGTAAGTTTATAATATTTATGGTGATTTAAGTAGGATAAGAACTAAACCTCATGGTGTGGTTGAACCACAAAGCCAGCAGTTCAGACTCACCAGGTGCTCCTTGGAAACCCTATACAAGGTCACTATGGGTCTGAACCGACTAGACAGCCCTTAACAACAACAACAATTCAATTATAAGTCAATTACTCCATGAGCAGTGGTCTATGAGATGGAGGTAGATGTAATCTGTTCCTAATTGAGAGGACAAATTGGCCTCCTAAGTAAAAGCAAAGGGAGGAAGCATACATTTACAAAGAGAATCTAAAACATTGCTGACATTTTAGAATAAGAAAGCAAGATAAAATCTATGATTTTTAATTGCTCTACTTAAATATTTATGATATTTAAAGGGTAAGAAACACTAGGATCTACTTGCTTAGATATTTTTTCTAGGCAATGTATTACAGTCCTTTGCAGGTAGTTTAATCTCATCTTTCTACAACTGCTTCCTCTCAGTATTCAAATATATGCAGATTCAAGCCATTTCCCCAAGTTCCATGGTGGTGAAGGAGGAGGGTAGGGAGAAGAAGCTAAAAAGAAATGTAAGTTCTGATTTCCTCTGGTATTGCCTTTCTATTTTGTCTCTTTCCTGCTTCTGTGCAACAGAGAAACATGGTTTTATGTGAAAGAACAAATGTAAAAAATATTGGATCATAAACTTGTGGGAATGAATGTCTGTTCTTCAAAATTATTGTAATCCTGTTTATTATATTTGGGTGACCTTTCTTTTTCTTTTTACTACTTCCTGAAGTGACTAGGAACTTTATGGCCTTTCTTTTTCTTTTAAGTACTTCCTGAGTGAGCAAGGACTTTCCAACCTCCATAAACTCCCCTAGGAACTTGAAATAGCCAATCAAGTAAAGACAAGAATGTATGCCATAGCAATTTGAATTAGCCAACCAGGTAAGGACAAGACTGTATGGTCAAAGCCCTAGCCAATGGCATGAGACATAGCTTTAAGACTCATGTCAGGAATAAAATCCCACGAGGGCTGCCTGCCTGGTGTGTTCACTAGCCTGTTGCTGTGCAGTTATGCGCATCCTTCTGCAGAAGTAAAATGTTTGCCTTGACGAAGAAATTTAGTCTTACTGACTACCTTTTTGTGCAACATCGGGGTTCATTTCTAACAAACTGAACAAAAGAAATTCTAAGTGAAACTGCAAAAGAAAAATAATGCAGGGATAGAATAAAAACTACATGAACAGTCAATAGAAACCACATGGGTGATGTCACAACAAAACCAATAGAAATAAAAAGAATAGTTACAGAATATTATGATAAGTCGTACTCTAATAAATTTGAAAATCTAGAGGAGATGGATACATTTTTAGAAAAGCACAACCTACCTAAATGTACACAGAGTGAAGTACAAAACTTGAACAGACCTGTAACACTGGAAGAAATTGACCAGGTAATCAAAAAAACTCCCAACCAAAAACAGTCTAGGTCCAGATGGCTTCACTAGTGAGTTTTACCAAACATTCAGGGAAGAGCTGTCACCAACTCTTCTCAAATTATTCCAGAATAAAGAAGAGGATGGAAAACATCGTAATACATTGCAGGAAGCAAGGATAATCCTCATACCAAAACCAGGAGGGACATCATTAAGAAAGAAAATTATACACCATTATCCCTCATGAACATAGATTCAAAAATTCACAATAAAATCCTAGCCAACAGAATTCAACAACACTCAAAATAAGAACAACAACAATAAAAATCCATCGTGATCACGTGGGATTCATACCAGGGATACAAGGATGGTTCAACATTAGAAAAGCAATCAGTGTAATCCACCATAGAAATATGAAAAAAGAAAAGAACCAGATAATCATATCAACTGATGCAGAAAAGGCATTTGACAAAATCCAATTTCCATTCCTGATAAAAACACTCAGCAAAGTAGGAATTGAAGAGAAATTCCTCAACATAATTAAGAGCATATGTACAAAACCAACAGCCAACATCACTCTTAATAGAGAGAAACTGAATGCCTTCCCTTTGCAAGCAGAAACCAGACAAGGATGCCCTTTATCACCACTCCTGTTCAATATTGTTTTGGAAGTCTTAGCAATAGCTATAAGGCAAGGCAGGGAAATTAAAGGCATTCAAATTGGCAAAGAGGAAGCAAAACTCTATCTATTTGCAGATGATATGATTATGTACATAGAAAACCCCAAGGACTCAGCAAAAAAAAACTCCTGGAACTCATTGGAAGATTCAACAAAGTGGTAGGGTACAGGATAAACACACAAAAATCAGTTGGATGCCTCTACACTAATAATGACAACACTGGAAAAGGACATTAGAAAAGCAATACCATTTACAATAGCCACCCAAATGATGAAATATTTAGGAATAAATGTAACCAGAGAAACAAAGTACCTACACGGAAAAAAAAAATTACAGAGCATTGCCACAAGAAACCAAGAGACTTACAAAAATGTAAGACTAAACCATGCTCCTGGATAGGAAGACTTAACATTGTGAAAATGTCGACAATATCCAAAGCAATCTATACACAAAATGCAATCCCAAACCAGATTCCAAAGACATTCGTTAGAGAGATGGAAAAACAAAAACAAACTTTATATGAAAGGAAAGAGACCCAGGATAAGCAAAACACTGCTTAAGAAAAAGAACAAGGCAGGAAGCCTCTCACTCCCCAATTTCAAAATTTACTACATAGCTACAATAATCAAAACAGCCTGGTACTGGTACAATGAAAGATACATAGATCAGTGGAACAGAATCAAGAATTGAGAAGTTAACCCATCCACATACAGTGAACTGATCTTTGACAAAGGGCCAAAGTACACTGAATGGGGAAGACAGGCTTTTCAACAGATGATGCTGGCAGAACTGGAAACTGATGTGTAAAAGATTCTAACAAGACCATATACAAAACCCAACTCAACATGGATTAAAGACCTAAGTGTAAATTCTAGAATTATAAAGGTCATCAATGAAAAAATATGAACAAATTTAATGGCACACACAGACTACCAAACACTGCGAACATTACACAAACAAAAGAAAACAAAATAGATGATTGGAGCATTCTAAAAATTAGAAACTTATGTGCATCAAATGATTTCACCAAAAGAGTAAAAAGGGAGCCCAAGTTCAGGTGTTGGGGAGGGTAAAACACAAAAAGGGGGAAGAAGGTGGAAGAAAAGGTAGACAGGGGAACACTGATGCAGGTTTTCATGGGCTAAAGGGGACAGAGGTAAATAGTGATGTATGCTCAACCTTGGAACAACAGGGCTCTGTGATACAGGGCTTGAAGCATAGTCTGAAGGTGGAAAATAATACTAAGATGCTTGACTGTCTTATGAATATTGGTTTCCCTTGCCTACTATTGTAAAACAGACACTTTTTTGGGATAGAAAGGAATGTCAGGAAACATGATTACAGAAAGCTTGTAAGCCAGTCTTCAGCCTATAACTGATTGGCATACCTAACAGGGGTTCTACAACTTGCCCAATGAAATAGGCCTCTTGCAGAGCCTTTGCAGTTTATAGAACCTTAGGGAAAATCCTGAGCCCCATCAGAACCTTCTGAGGTGGGACATTCCCACTAGAAATGACTAGCAGATCTGTCAGGAACTGCTTGAGCAACAGAAGACACTTCGTGAAAGAAACATCAGCAGGAAAATCCAAAACAAAAAAGACAGTCTGATTGTTGTCGTTGTTGTCAAGTGCCATTGAGTTGGTTCTGACCCATAGTGACCCTGTATAGGGTTTCCGAGAAGCAGCTTGTGAGCTTGACCACCGATGTTGCCGTTCAAATGGCTTTGCAGTCTGGTGCATTAACCCACAGCAACACACCAGGACTAATTAAAAAGGAAGTATGATTAGCTACTGCAAAAACAAGCAAGTTGTTCGCCAGGGAGCTGTCAAGGCAAGAAATCAAGTTCCTTCAGGACAAACCCCCTCCAAGACTGAAACTCAAAGGGAATACTTGATCAGGCATGTAAGCTTGCTGGTGACCATGTTGGCTTACTGGTGAGTGGAAGAGGAGGAAAGACAGCAATGAAGAAATGTGCTGAGTACAGCAACATTCCATAGATTCCCATTGACCTGGAGGTGAGAAAGAGAGGAGGAAGGGCTGGTTGGTCCAAATTTGCTGAGACCTGGGGACTCCTGAGCCCATGAACATAGCCACAGAGGGCTAGAGCTGGCAGTTAAGCATCCAGCAGATAGGAAGTGAGGGGAGATGCATAAGAACGCCAAAACTTGCAGATAGTACCCATCTGACCTAGCTCCAATGACTTGATAATCAGAACTCAACTAGAGGAAGATTAAAAATAAAAATAAAATAAAAGTTTTTTTGATAAAGGAAATGAGTGTAAATTGCTACAATTTGATGAACTTGACTTATACTTATGGATGTAGTAGCTCAAAATACCAACTGAGAAGGAAGGAGTCTTCACATCAAGTATCAATGCTATGCCCTCTGTATACAGGGTTGATAGGGACGGGCAACTTAGACATTGGTTACCTAAAATGAGGGGGTAATAAAAGCACAAAGTGACTGGCTTACAAGTTTTCAAGGGGGAGTTTATTTTAATTGTGCAGGGGAAGGTAGAGTCCCCACTAAATAGTTTTCATCTTGTCTAGATGGGTCTTAGGAGCTCTGGTAGCATAATGGTTATGAATCGGGCTGCTAATCTCATGGTCATCAATTCGAAACTACCAGCTGTTCGGCGGCAGAAAGATGAGGCTTTCTGCTCATGTTAAGATTTACAGCCTTGGAAACCCTGGATAGGGTCACTATAAGTCAGAACCGACTCCATAGCACATAACAACAACAACAACAACAGACGGGTCTGGTGAAAAGGGATGGTGATAACAGTCTTATGATTCAGTAATGAGAAACTGTAATCATGACTAATTGTGACTGTCACAACTGTAAAGATAGAAGTTTTGGAACAAAAATGGGGAGTAGTTAATCTTATAGTCTAGAAACAGAGGACACTAGGACCATCAAGGGAGAAGAACACAGAGTGCAGAACCCTGTCCAGAGAAGCAGCAATACCAGAGATGGAGGCAAAGATGAGGACAAGGAGACAGGGTGCAGCTGAGGACTCTGGACTCATGGAAAGAGTGGGACTGGGTGCTGGTGGCCAGAAGGCATGCTTACAGAACGTGCCTTTGGATTGTTTAAATTAATATATATCCCTGAATGTTTTTGTATACATCTCCTCTGCTCCTTCCCCCCCTGCCCAAAATGCACACACACACACACACACACAAACAGAGGGAATAGAAACAAATACTGTTGAAGAATCAGTGGTATTGAGGAATTGTACTGGAGGAATTCATAGAATGCAAATCAAAATCTTTCAAGAAATGAACGCAGCCCTGAAGGTGCTCACTCATCTGTGCCAAGAATTTGGACTGTAGTTACTTGCCCAAGTGATTAGAAGAGATCCATATTTGTACACACTCCAAAGAGAGGTGACCCAACAGAACTAGAAAATCATCTAGCAATATCATTAATATTGGATGCAAGTAAATTTTTTTCTGAAAATATTTCAAAAACAGCTGCATAAACACATCAATAGGGAAATGTTGATGATGTCAGATGGATCTTGGCTGAAAGCATGCATACTAGAAAGATACTTACTTATATTTCATTGGCTATCCAAAGGCTTTCAACTACATTAGTCATGACAAATTATAGATAACAGTGTGAAGAATGGGTAGCCCACAACACTTGATTGTTCTCATGAGGAATCTATACACAGTCCAAGAGGCAGTTGTTTGAACACAACTAAGGGATACTGAATGGTTTAATATCAGCAAAGGTGTACACCAGGGTTGTATTTCCCCTCCCCCCTTACTTATTCAATTTGTATGCTAAGCACAAAATCCAACAAGTTGTATTATATAAAGAAGAACCTGGCATCAGGATTGGAGGAAGACTCATTAATAACCTGAGATATGAAGATGATAACTCTCTTGCTCTACATATTGCATCTGCTTCATCTCACTCTTACCTACGTTTTGTACATTTTGTGGTCTATCACATGACATGATTAACAAACTCCCAAAACCTAATGTATCCATAGTCTGCTGTATGACCTATCATTGTGTGTTCCTAAGCTCCTGAGACTATGCATGGGAGTAGATTTCTTTAGACTGACCTCTGAATTATGGATCTGCGACTTTTATACTTCCACCACTGCTTGAACCATTTCCTTGACATGAGTTCTGCAAGACATTGCAGCAAATTGCAGAATCTGGGAGGGAGGTGGAGTGGCGATTGATGCCAGGGATTACAGCCTAGTATAACATAATGGAAAAGTCAGATATTTGGAAGATCTTTAACCTCCACCTCATAGAGGCCAGCTTTATGCTGATCTTTCTAAACAAAATTATTTATGCATTGTTCTATGTATTCATCATTTTAATTTATGACAGTTTTAATTAAAATTATCACAAATGTCCCAACGGACAATGGAATACTCACATGAACTGCTGGTTTCTGCTATGACTGTGCCCCTGTAAATGCAAATCTAGTTGTTGGTTTACTGATGGAAGATTGACACATGTGAAGCAGTTTGACTTCTTCTAGAAAATCAGAGGTGAGCTTGTACAGCAGGAAGAATTGAGGTCTGTGTATATATCATCAGAAGAATAACAGTTGTTAGTCCAGGTCCATGTTGCATTTTTTTCAGACCCATGGGCAGTGAGCTCACCAAATCTTCAGAAAAAATGGATGCTGGATGATTTGACATTGAAGACCACGTTTATATGTTGGTCTTGTTGTTAAGTGCTGTCAGTGCAGTGACTGGTGGTTTGAACTGTCTACCTTGAGGCTGGCAGTACAGTGTTATCATACAGTGCCACACCAAAGCCCCATGTCTGTGCAGAGAAGCCAGCTGTGTAGAGAAGAAATGGAGGAGTGCATAATTGCCTACCAGAAAAGAAAGCAAGCTGATGTCTTAGGAAGAGGCTAAAGCATAAAGGAGGATCTGGATTCTAGATAGCTATCTTTGTTGTTGATGATTTCCAAGGAATGGGTGGGGGGTTTATAGGATAAGTTCAGTGTTTATCCTACAGTCCAGCCACACCAGGACTCTAAAAGTAGCTAGCTAGGTACATGAAAAGAGTCATCACAAAGGTGCTCAATCTATCCAAAACAGCTAAAAAGATAAAGACAAATTTAGGGTGCTAAGGAATGGCATCCCCTGAAGATGAGTTTTTGAGAACAAAGGTCAGCATATAGCAGGCAGTACTCCCAGATGACTTTAGATGGCTCCTGGCTCCAATAGACACTAATAGTGGGATCAGTGCAGGAGAGACTGACAGAATAATTTCTGTCAAACAGGTGATAGTTGAGGAGAGGAGCTAGGGAACATAGAAATGATATTCTAGAAGAATATAAACAAAATCACGAAAGTACAGAAAAAGGCAGAGCAGACGTAGGGTTAGGTGCATTGGAAAAATAAGCCAACATATATTTCCCTTAATAAAAAAGAAAAGCAAATATTTTACCATTCATTTCCAACTTTCTCTGATGACATCAAATTGATAACATTTATGGCTTATGGAAATCATCATGCTTTTGACGATAGTGTTCCTTTGCCAATAATGTTATCTCCCCATCACCTGCCTATCTGAGTACTAAATATTCTAAATTCATAAGTTTCAATCAATAGTGAAGCCTCCTGAACTAGTCAAGTCATAACAATTATCTTTCTCACTCAATTTTTTGATGAATTCTCATAATATGCCTAGTCTCCATTTAATTTAGCAATTCAGTATTGGTTTAGGACATTTTTGGATTATTTCATTGAGAATTAGGATTCTCTCTTGCAAAATATGTTCAACATTTTGCAGGTTAAGACTTTTATCTTACATAGTTTTATATATGCATATATATTTTTATATACATATATACATATACACACATAT
>NW_006408521.1:6418628-6424222 GCF_000296735.1 Chrysochloris asiatica | reverse complement strand
ACCCACGGCAAACCACACCAGAACTCCTTCCCAAATAGTGTGCCCATATAAAGAACATGTACACACATACAATGAACAGAAGTGACAATATTATGTTTAAAAGTTCTGGCATAGTGTTACCATGCACACTTGTAAAATAAAGTTATAATCCATGATTAAGAAATCATGTATCGCATTTGGCAGTATTCTACTTATTGGAAAATAACCCACTGAAACTGTGCATTTGCTCCGGAACAGCTGACAGTTAGGCCTGACAACAATGTAGTTCTTATAGCCAATCTTTGTCCAGATACATGGTGCCAAGGAAGGTAGAGGCTGGGGCACAGAATTGCGAGGGGGCTGCCACAGCCTGGACACAGGCTGGTCCACCAGAGGGCAGGGTGATTGTCCTTTTGAGCCCAGGTCCCAAAAGTGCTGACCCCATGTAAAGCTGGGTGGCAGGATGGAGTAAGTGTGGGTACACACTGTCCTAGCCACGTGGGTCTCCCAGTCAATTGCACTCAGCTTGCTCAAGTGAGGGAAACACGGTCCTTCTGTGGCCTTTGCTCCCATATCTGCTTGACCACATCCACAAGGTATGTGAGATGCAAATGGTTCAAGTGCAGCAGACCACCAGCAGCAGGACTGAGGGGTAGAACACACACTGGCCTCAAATGTTTGAGTGGCCTCTCCAGCAAGAGGTGCCTGATGGGACCTACCTCTCTGGTAAAGGCTGTTTCTGGGGTGGAAACAGTGATCTCTTCCTGCATTGGAGAACGCTGTATGCAGATCAGGAAAGGGATCCTGCTAGGAAAGGAGCCACTTCAGAAACTCTACGGTAAGCAGGTGAGAGTCTGCTGTTCAGAACCAAACCTCTGTGTCAACAGGCACCAAAAGAAAGTCTTACATTGGGCAGGGAAAAAAAAAAAAAATTGAAGTCATAAACATGCACAAAAATATTGGTATAGTGCATGTATGAAAATGATATGGAGAAGTGTTGCCCAGGATGCAAAAATAAATAAATAAATAAATAAATGTACCAAGGGCTTAAGAAAGTTTGTGGAAGAGTGGATCTCAAGATAATGACATTTTTTCCATGAACTTTTTGAAGCCCCCTTACACAATGCATGTGTTATTTGTGTAAAAATATGTCAGACCAAGATAACCTCATGGCTACACTGAAAATTCTATCATCTAACCCACAGCCACCAATTGAACTGATTCCTACTCACAGTGACCCTGTTGTAAATCATTGTTGTTGTTAACTGCCCCTAAGTTGGTTCCAACTCAAGTCATTCCGTATAGGGTTTCTGAGGAGCAGCTGATGAGCTTGACCCTCAAACCTTGCAGCTTGAACCGACCTTCCAGTTGAATACTTAGCCTACAGTACCACATTACTGGAGCACAAGGGTTCATCTTCCTCCTGTAGAGAAGCTGGTGGGTTTGAACTGCTCACCTTTCATTGAACAGTCCAATGCTTACCCTTCAGCAGCACTACAGGGTGCCTTGGAAATTCTAATTTAAACATGTTATCTAAGGCTTCTTTCTGAAAAACCCTTGTTGTCACCTTTGTTTTTAACACTTTCACATTTGGGGACACCAGATTATTAATCAATTAACAGTTGATTGTCAATTGGGTTAGTGGAAAAAGTGGGTCTGTTAATAGGCTTGGGATAGGTAGAGAGTAGGAACTGATTTTCTGACCTTTAAGGTTATATACATATAATACTTATAAGATTATTATAAGAAAATACTTATAAAAAAAGTACAAAATAATATAAGAAATTATTTTGCATTGTATTAAGGATTTTGTATCAATGGAAAATCTGTTTCATTTTCTTTCTAGGCTCTTGACGGATGTGTTACAGGCTTACCATTTTTTTACCACATACCAGCGATAGAATTAAAAATACTAATTATAAAACATCATTAGTTGACATTTAAATATTTTAAAAATTATAGGCATATAGACACACAACAATCTATCATTATAATCTGCATAGTTCAGGGAAATAAATAAAATATAACTCTTTAAAAGCAAGAAAGGGTCTGTTTTACAAAGAGATACATAAGGGAAATTAACTTTTGTAGCCTTCAAATGCCAGAAGTAAGCTTGTGACCCCCTAAGGCAAACACTTTTTTGAGATGCGGTTTTTACTACATAATTGCTATCCCTTTCTTAGTTACACTTTCCAGTTCCCTGCTGGCATTTTTTCTGTATAAACTAACTTTTATTTCCAGTTATGTCATTAAAGAAATGAGAATGAAGTTTAATTAAATAAGAACATGCAAAGAGCTGCCTTTTCCTTTATTTGTATAAACTATAATTATGCTCCCTATGAAAGACTGTCTCAAAAATGAAGAGTATAGCTCATAGAGCCCATCAATCAATAAGAAATAAAAGACAATACATTTATACCTTCCCATTTACTCATACTTTCAAACACTCAATTTTACTTGTCTCTAAGACTTCCTTTATTCTATTCTCAAATGAATATTTAGTGAGCATCTACTATATTTGTTGTTAAATGCCTTTGAGTAGGTTCCAGATTAACAATCCTGAGTAGGGTTTCCAAGGAGCAGTTTCAACTGCAGACCTTGCAGTTGGCAGTCCACTGTTTTGCCTACAGCACTACATCAGGACTCCTCTACTATATTAAGCCTCTGCTGTATCCTAGGATGGCAAGCTATGAAAAACATGGCAAAGAACAGGTATTCCAGAACACTTGATTGTACTCACAAGCTGTACATAGACCAAGAGACAGTCATTAGAAGGAGAACAAGGGAATACTGAATGGTTTAAAATTAGGAAAGGTGGATGCCAAAGCTGTTTTCTTTCACCATACTTTCTCAGTCTGTATGCTGAGCAAATAATTCAAGAAGCTGAATTACATTTAGACCAACTTTGCATCAGGAATGGAGGAAGATTCATTAACAACTTGAGATATGCAGATGATACAACTTGGTTTGCTGAAAGTGAAGAGGACTGAAAATACTTGCTGATGAAGATCACCAGCCACAACCTTCAGTTTGCATTGGACCTCAATAAAAACAAAACAAAAATCCTCACAACTGGATCAAAAAATAACATCATGATAAATGGAGAAAAGACTGAAGTTGTTAAGGACTTCATTACAGCAGTCAAGAATCCAAACAACATACTGCATTGGGCAAATCTGTGACACAAGGCCTCTTTAAAGTATTCAAGAGCAAAGATTTCAGTTTGAGGACTAACATGAGCCTGACCCAAGTCATAGTATTTTCAGTAGCCTCATATGCATGTGAAAGTTGGAGATGAAGAAGGAAAACTGTAGAACAATTGATGCATTTGAGCTATGGTCTTAGAGAAGAAGATTTAAAGTATCATGAAGAACAGAGGAACAAACAAATCTGTGTTGGAAGAAGTACAGCCAGAATGCTCCTTAGTAGCCAAGTTGGTGAGCCTTCACCTCTCATAATGGACACGTTATAAGGACTGAACAGCTCCTGTGGAAGTGCACCATACTTAGTACAGTAGAGGGTCAGTGAAATAGAAAAAGACCCAAAGAGATAGAGTGACACAGTGGCAGCAGCAACAGGGTCTAGAGTAATAACAAAGATGAATCCAGCAATATAATTAATAAGTGTCCTAAGCAAAATCTGAATAAAATTCACTATGGCAACATGCAACCTTCCCCCTCACCATCACCACATATATACCAGATTTCCATACATGAGATGCGCATGCTGGCAGTGCCCATGAATGCAGATTATAATACATTGTAATTGCTGTTGGTAAGTGTTGTAAAGTCGGTTCAGACCCACCTTGCTTATCCTACAGAGGCATACCAGATTATAATATACTCCATTTTTGTATCACTCAAGAAAGCCTATTATAATTCAAATAACAAAACTGACATAAATCACACGCATTGCCATCTAATTGATTATGACTCATAACAAGCCTACAGGACACAATAGAACTGTCTCTTAGGGATTTCAAGGCTGTAATCATTATAGAAGAGTGCTCTATTATAAAAGCAAACAGCTACTACAAGGTTCTAAATCTTTTAGAGAACGAGTCCTTAACCACTGTGTTGCCAGTCATCTTCCTAAACAGGGACATTAAATTATTTCTAAATTCTACTAACTATTAAATTATGTGCATTTGGTAATAATATATCACTAGAATAAATATGTTAATGTGCCGTGGAGTCGGTTCCGACTCAAAGTGACCCTGTACAGGGTTTCTGCGGCTGTAAATCTTTATGGGAGCAGAAAGCCTCATCCATCTGCCGTGGAACAGCTGGTAGTTTCAAACTGATGACCTTAAGGTTCGCAGCCCGATTCGTAACCACTACACTACCAAAGCTCCTTAGGAATAAATATGAGGGTGCTTCAAAACTTTGTGAAAAAGGTAATTAAAAGATAATGGAATTTCCTATGAACTTTTTGAAGGCCCCTCATGCTTACTACATAGCTAATATTCTTGACCCACCATTCATCTGTCAGTCTGTCACACTGTGGTGGCTTGCATGCTGTTGTGATGCTGGAAGTGGTGCCATTGATATGTGAAATACCAACAGGAATGGTGGACATGTTTTAGCAAAGCTATGAAACTAAGACAGACTAGGAAGAAGCAGACTAGTTTTGAATGATTAGCCACTGAACTCCTTATGAATATAGCTGAACACTGTTACATATAGTGCTGGAAGATGAAGACATTATGAATAGCAATATAGTCCCAGAAGATGAGTTCCTAGGTTGGCAGGCCCTCAAAATACAACTGGAGAAGAGCTGCCTCCTCAGACTAGAACTGACCAAAATAATTTGAAGGCAGCAAAACTCCTGGGACCTTCATTTGATGATGGGACACAATTCAAATATAAGAGTTATGCCCCATCAGGAAATAATTTCAAACATCCATATTCAACTGGAACATGTAATATGCAAAGTATGAATCTAGAAAGCTTGGAATTTGTCAAAAATGAAATTTAATGTATAAAGATGCAAAAGGTAGATGTTGTAAGTGCTGTCGAGTTGGATGTGACTCATAGCAACCCTGTATAGGGTTTATAAACAGTGACTGGTGAGCCTGAACCACCAGCCTTGCAGTTCAAACTGACTTTGCAATCTAGTGCATTAACCACATCAGGACTCCACACTAGGCATCAATGTGAAGTGGACTCATTTTTGCCACTTTAACTCTGACCAGGAATGACATACTTAAGAGGAATGGCTTTGCATTCATTGTCAAAAACAGCATTTCAAGATCTTTCTGGAAGTACAATACTATCTGTAATAGAATATTAATCAATGTGTCTATAAGGAAGACCAAGCATGGACTGTGAAACAGAATATCAATTGCTCATTTTCAAGCTCAGGCTGCAGTTGAAGAAAACTATAACAAGTCAACTGAGAGCCCAAAAATGACCTTGAACATATTCTAATGACTGAAGATAAGAAGTGTTGGGGGATGACATCAAGAATATCATAGAGGGGGACTAATTCCTAAAATCTATAGGAAACTATAACAAGAAAAAGACAGGTAAATTAAAAACTGGGCACAGGACATGAACAGACACTTAAGCAAGGAAAGCATTCGGGCAGTCAACAAACATATAATGACATGTTCA
>NW_006408521.1:6416940-6418528 GCF_000296735.1 Chrysochloris asiatica | reverse complement strand
TTTTTTTTTTTTTACAAATGTGAAATCATTTAATTTTACTAAAAACAATGAGGTCTTATTGAAACTTGCTTGCATTATAATTGAAACATAAACAAAAATAAAGTTTTGAACTTACAGAGATTATTCACTTATGCTACAAACCGAAACTCAGCTTGTAGATTTGTTGCAGAATCTGTATTTTCCATCGATAATATCTCCCATCTTCAAAAATAACAGCACCATCTAGCTAATATCTGAAGCTGGAAACCAGGGAGTTATTTTGACATATTTTTACTTACCTCCTATTCACTCAATCTGTTTCTGAGTCCTACCAATTTTTCCTCATGTACTTGTAAGACACATCTACTCATTTCTTTCCCCACTGCTGAGTTCCTAGAATAAATTTCTATCAACTTTTATCTGCATACTGTAATTGCATTCTTTGGGCTTCATTGAAGTCCTCTTTCTCCCTCATCTCCATTCAGTTGTGATAAAATGCAAAAGTATATCTGGAGTCCTGGTATGGCACTGTAGGATAAGCACTGGACTGCTAACCACAAGGTTGGCAGTTCTAGCCCACCAGCTGCTCCTCAAAGACCCTATACAGGGTCACTATATGTGGAATGCACACCACAGGACATAACAACAATTGTCAAAGTAGATGTACATGTTTGTAAGTTTTGCTCACCAAATCTTTCTCTGGTATTTGCTGAAATACTAAGCTTCAACAACAGGAGTCCTGTTGTGGCACATACATATATACATATACACACATATAGATACACATATGAATATATATGCACATATATATATATATATATATATATATGTTTTTTTTTTGTGTGTGTGTGTGTATTTCAGATAATCTAGGCTAGAATCAAGCACTCCTGGTGGTACAGCGGTTAAAGCACTCAGCAGCTAACCAAAAGGTCAGTGGTCCAAACCCACTAGTGGCTCAGTAGGTGAAAGATTGGCAGTCAGCTTCCATGAAGATTTATAGCCTTGGGAACCCTGGAGGCAGCTCTACTCTGACCTACAGAGCTTCTCTAAGTCCTAATCATCGCCATCACAGTGGGTGGTGTTGTTATTGTGAAGTGCTGTTGAATTGATTCCAACTGATGTTGCAGTGGTAGTAACAAAGATTCAAACATACAACCATTTATACTTATTAAATTATAATTTAGCCAAAAGAATACATATGCAACATAAATTTGTAATATACCCAAGCACAGTTATATACATGTGTAAACTTGTGTATACACAGGCACATGCACTATACACATGCAGTTATATACAAATGCATTTATAATTTACACATCTATTTATACATATAAGGGGAGTTGAAAAAGTTTGTGGAAAATAGAATTAAAAGATAATGAAAGTTTTCCACAAGTATTTTGAAGCCCCCTCATATATATTGAGACTTGATAATTTTTTGTTTATTTGTATGACAAATTGAATTAGTATACTCCCTGGTCAGTTAGAATTGTGAGAGGCTATAAAAATATACAGATTTACTTATAGAATTGTGAGAAAATATATAATTAGAACTGTGAGCAAAAACTAAATTGTGATCAAATATCAAAGTATTTGCTCACAATTCTGGGTT
>NW_006408521.1:6410109-6411820 GCF_000296735.1 Chrysochloris asiatica | reverse complement strand
ATCTCACACCAGCAATAACAGCAAAGTTAAAAAATGCAGAGAACAATAAATGCTGGTGAGGATGTGGAGAGACTGGGGCCTTCCTACAGTGCTGGTGGGATTGTAAAATGGTTCAACCACACTAGAAAACAGCATGGCACACTTCTTCAGAAAGTTGGAAATGGAAATGCCATATGACCCAGCAATTTTTCTGTTTGGTATATATCCACAAGAAATATGAACCATACATGAATAGATAAATGCACACCAATTTTCATAGCAACACTATTCACAATAGCAAAAACATGGAGACAGCCTAAGTGACCAGCAATGGAAGAATGGATAAACAAACTTTGGTACATACACACAATGGAATATTATGCTGTCCTGAAATATATAACAAGGAAACTGTAAGCCACCACATAACATGGATGAACCTTGAGAACATTATGCTGAGTGAAATTAGTCAGTTGTAAAAGGAAAAATATTGTATAAGACCATTATTGTAAAAGCTTAAGAAAAGATACCCATACTAACCAGGGAGAGGGGGAAGGGGAATCTTTGTTAGATACTGGTGAGGGTGGGGTTGGGGCATTTTGGGTGGTAGAGCATGTGATGGTAGAGCACAGGGCAGGGGGCAGACTCATGATAGCTGGGGTGTTGAGGAGGGTAATACACAAGAACAGGAAGTGGGTGGAATAACAAGGCAGATAGGGAACACTGAGACAGGTTTGCATGGGCTAAATGGGACAGAGGTAAATAGTGATGCATGCTCAACCTTGGAACAACAGAGATCTGTAATACAGGGATTCAGACATAGTCTGAAGAGGTGAAACAATACTAAGATGCTTAATTATCTTATGAATATTGGTTTCCTGTGCCTACTATTGTAAAATAGACACTAGAGTGGGATAGAAAGGAATGTTGGGAAACATGATTACAGAAAACTTGTAAGCCCACCTTTAGCCTATAACTGACTAGAATATCTAAAAGGGGTTGTAGAACTTGTCCAGTGAAATAGGTCTCTTCCAGAGCCTTTGCAGTGTATAGGACCTTAGGGGGAATCCTGAGCCCACCCAGAACTTTCTGAGGTGGGATATTCCCACTACTAAGGATAAGCAGACCAGCTTGGAATAGCTAGAGCAACAGAAGATACACATCTTCAATGAAAGATCATTAGAAAAAAAACAAAACAAAAATGGCAGTATGACTGGCTACTACAAGAATAAGCAAGATGTTTACTAGGAAGGCATCAAGTCAAGCAATCAAATTCCTTCAGCACACACCCGTCCCCCCTCTAAGACTGAAACTCAAAGGGAACACCTGATAGGAAAGGCAGCAATTAAGGAATGGGCTGAGTTCAACCACATTCCACAGACTCCCATTGACCTGGAAATAAGAGAGAGAAGAGGAAGGCTGGTTGGTCCAAAGTTTGCTGAGACCTGGGACTCCTGAGCCCATGGATATAGCCATATAGGGCTAGAGCTGACATTGAATCATCCAGCTGATAGGAAGTGAGGGGCGATGCACAAGAATGCCAAAACTTGCAGAGAGTACCCATTTGACCTAGACTCAATGGCTTGATAGTCAGAACTTGACTAGAGAAAGATTAAAAAAAATATTTTTGATAAAGGAAATGAGTGTAAATTGCTACAATTTGATGAACTTGACCTATACTTATGGATGTAGTAGCTCAAAATACCAACTGAGAGGGAAGGAGTCTTCACATCAA
>NW_006408521.1:6389093-6409393 GCF_000296735.1 Chrysochloris asiatica | reverse complement strand
AAAAAAAAAAAAAAAAGAGAGATTGAGCTAAAATGAATATAGAGAAATATTGTTAACTGATGGTACATGGAGGGGATTATAATTATTGTCATGAAATAAACCATAAGATTTATTGACTGTAAAACTGATGATCTGCCCTGTAAACTTTCACTCCATTCATAATAAAATCTTAAAATATATATATACATATGTCATAGAGGAAGAAAGAAAAAAGTAACTTTAGAAAGCAAGAAGGAAAGCAAAGATAAAAATGGATGTAAGAAAAGAATTTGAAACTTGTTCTCCAGCATAGAGATGGTAAAGCAAATGGAGAATGAGCTTAACAGAATATTTCAAATGGCATCTCAGAAAGACAAAGTTTAGTATTATAATAAAATGTGCAAACACTTGGAGTTGATAACCAAAAGAGAAGAACACACTCAGCAATTCTTAAACTGAAAAAAGTAAAAATAAAAAAATAAAAAAAATTCAAGTCTCGATTTGCAATATCAAAGGTCTCTCTCCATGGGCAAAATGATGGATGATGCAGGAAGCATCAAAAGAAGATAGAAGGTACAAAAAATCACTGTATGAAAAAGAAATTGTTGAGTTAAACCAATTCAACAGATAGCATCTGATAAAGAACCAAAGTACTAAAAGAAAAGGTCCAATCTGCATGAAATGTATTGGTAAAAAATAAGACAACAGAAACTTCTGGAATATAAATTGAAAACTTACAACACATTGATATAGCACTGGAGACACTCATTCATGTATGCAAAGATATTTGGAAACACATACCTGGACAATCGATTGGAAAAGATTCACATTTATAATGTATTGATAATAACTGGAGACTGGAATATGAAAGTTGGAAACAAAGAGGAAGGATCAATAGTTGGAAAATATGGCCTTGGTGATAGAAATGCTACTAGACCTTGCATGATAGAATTTTTCGAGACCAATGACTTAATCATTGCAAATATCTTTCTAAATAACATAAAATGTGACTATACATACACACCTCACCAGATGAAATACAGAGGAATCAAAGTGACTGTATCTGTGGGAAGAGACAGTGGAGTATCATCTGTCAAAAAAAGGTCACAGGCAGTTTGAGGAACAGATCATCAATTGTTCATAAGCAAGTTCAGGCAAGTGCCAAAATGTGACTTTGAGTATATGCAACCTGAATTTAGAAAATATCTCAGAAACAGATTTGATGCATTAGACAGTAGTAACTAAAGACCAGAAAAGCTGTAGGATGGCAGCAAAAACATCATACAGAAAGAAAGAAAGAAAGAAAGAAAGAAAGAAAGAAAGAAAGAAAGAAAGAAAGAAAGAAAGAAAGAAAGAAAGAAAGAAAGAGGTCATTTAAAAGACAAGAAAGAAAAGACCAGAATGGATGTCCGAAGAGACTGAAACTTGCTCTCCAGCATAGAGAATCAGAGTAAGACTCATTAACAACATAAATGTGCAGGTGATACAATCTTGCTTGCTTGAAGCAAAAAAGATTTACTGATGAAGATCAAAGATCACAGCCTTCAGAATGGATTGCAACTCAACATGAAAAAAAAAAAAAAAAATTAAATGTACCAATAAATAACATCATGATAAGTGGAGGAAAAATTAAAGTTGTCAAAGACTTCCTTTTGATTGAATCCAATCATGGAAACAAAAGTCAAGATACCAATAGAAGCAGTGCACTAGGCAAATGTATTTCACAGGACCTCTTTACAATGTTTAAGAGCAAATATTTGAGTATTTGGCATGCCTGACCCATCATGGTATTTGCAATCATTTTGTATGCATGTGAAAGTTGGACAATGAATCATGAAGACCAGAGAAAAATTAATTAATTTGAGCGATGGTTTTAGAGAGGAATATTAAAAGTACCATGGACCACAAGAACATACAAATCTGCGTTGGAAGAAGTGCTGCCCCAGTTCCTTAGAAGCCAGAATGACAAAATCTCAGGTCTCAGACTTTGGGTCTATTATCAGCAGGTATCAGTCACTGGAGGACATCATGCTTGGTGAAATGGAGGGTCAGTGAAAAAGAGGTAGACCCTCAATGAGATGGATTGACCCAGTGGCAGCAGCAATGGACTCAAAGGTAGTGGTGACTGTGAGCATGGCACAGGGCAGGGCAATGCTGATTTCTGTAGTGCACAGGGCTGCTAAGTTCTTAGGAGGTAGAACTGACTCATCGGCATGGAACAATAGCAATATGTTTGATCTATGTTGGCATTACAGTAGCAAAGAAGTAATTTTTTGAAGTTTTTTTTTTTTTTTTCTTTTTTCTTTTTTATCTTGGATAGAGAAATGAAAAAGTACAACCATAAAATACAGGAAGAAAATTATCTCAGGTGGATATGTGATCAATAACCATAATGACAGAAACTGAGGTAACAGAAAAAAATGTGTGAGTGAAAAGGAAGGGGAGCTACACTGAAACTAAACTGTAAGGAAATTGCTTTATTTTAAGAACTTCTACTAGGTCCTGTAAAATGAAAGTGAGGAAGAGGAGTGTTCCATATTTAGACACTGGATCGTACAAAGGCTGTGAGACAAGGATTTAACTATTACTTCTGTTTCTTCCTGTATATATATGAGAGCTCACCATGGCTAAAACCTGCTATTCTACAGTGGTTTTAGAGAGCAAGGGTTACGAAAACAGAACTATTAAGAACTGTGTCTATAGATGCCTTCAAGTCAACTTTTGAATCACAGTAACCTCATATGACATACTGTTGTTGTTGTTAAGAGCTGTCCAGTCAGTTCTGACTCACAAAGACCCTGAATAGGGTTTCTGAGGCTGTAAATATAAACAGGAGTTGAAAATCTCAACATTCTACTATGGAGTGACTGGTGGGTTTAAACTGCTTTGTATTTTGAGTCTAGTGCATATTCTATGAAGCTACGGCTGCTATGGGTCGGAACTTACTTGATCGCACTTAACAACAGCAATAACAACTGTGCTCCCAGGTAATAATATGTTGTTGCTATTGCTGTGTGTCATTGATTCGAATCAAACTCATAGCTACTTTGTATAGGTTTTTCAAGAAGCAGCTCATAAGTTTGAACTGGCGACCTTCAGGTTCATAGTTCAGGGCTAATCCTACAGTAAGTACCATTATATAGAGTCATTCAAATATTTTAAAACACATATAGAATTATGATCTTCCAGGCCTGGAGTTAATTAAAATTATGAATACTGATTCTCAGGATTAGAAGAAAAGTTTAACCAATGGTCCTTCGGCCTTTGGTTAGATGAAATCATCAGTGTTTCACTTTTTAATACTGATTACATACACATTGCTTACAGAGACTTGTACTCAGAAAAGCAGAAGGAAATTTTTGGCAATCTCTATTTATAAACAGATGCTTAGAAGTGTTGATGAGCATGTAGTTTGAAAACTACTGGAGTAACTATCTACAGGTTATTAAAAAGGTTCATGGAAGATAATTTGTACTGCTTTATAACTTTTTCTCAGAATACTTGCATAATATTTTGCAATGACTTAAAACTTATTTAAATGTAAAAAGTACAGTTAATGGTAAAAATACAAATCAGGGATAAATAATGCTTAACTTTCTGTATTTTCAGAGGAAGCATTTACCATCTGGGGAGTCATGGTGTCTTGCTGTAGTATAAGCAATAGACAGCTAACTTCAAGGTCAGTGGCTCAAACTCATCAGCCACTCCTCGAAACCCTATAAAGGGTTGCAATATGCTAGAATTGATTTCACAGCACTTAAGAACATTTAACATATAGAGTCCTAGTGTGGCACTATAGGATAAGCACTGGACTACTAAGTGAAAATTCAATGGTTCAAACACATCAGCCACTCCTCTATATGTTGAGTCAGAATCAACTTGAAGGCACTTAACAACAACAATTAAGCAAATAATCTAAAATTTCTTTACTAAAACAATCCCAGTTTGTGGTCTAGGTAACCAATGTTTAGTAGAAGTATGTGTAAATTTAAGGAGCTCTGGTAGCGTAGTGGTTACGAATCGGGCTGCGAACCTTAAGATCAGCGGTTTGAAACTACCAGCCACTCTGCGGGAGAAAGATGAGGCTTTCTACTCCCGTAAGGATTTATACCTTTGGAAACCCTGTACAGGGTCGCTATGGGTCGGAACCGACTTGACGGCACTTAACAACAACAACAACAACAATGTGTAAATTTATTAATGGGTTTTTATTTATTGTCAAGGGAAATTTAATTCATGTCTATAATTTCCTTTCTATCCCCTACTGCCATCTAGCCAATTATAACGTGTTGTTGTTGTTGTTGTCAAGTGCCATTGAGTTGGTTTCAACTCATAGTGACCCTGTGTAGTGTTTCCGAGGAGTGGCTGGTGAGTTTGAACTTCCCAACTTGGGGTCAAGTCAACCTTGTGGTTCAGTGCATTATCCCACAGTGCCACACCAGGACTCCAGTCTGAGTTACAGCAACACTACAGGTCAGAGTGTGGAGTCCTGTGGTGCTGTGGGTTAATGTGCTCGACTGCAAAGCCCATTTGAATCTCAAGGTCGGCAGTTCAAGCTCACCAGAGGCTCCTTGAAAACCCTACACGGGGTCTCTATAGATCGGAACTAACTTGATGGGACTTAACAACAACAACATAGGACAGAGTGTAACTGCTGTAATTTTTATGGAAGCTGACTGCCATGTTTTTCTCCTGAAAAGCAGCTGGTGGTTTCAAATTCCCAGCTTTTGTTTAGGAGCTAAGCTCCTAACTACTGTGCCTCCAGGGCTCCTTATTTGTAAAATAGCATAAAGCAATTTGAAGCCTTAAACTGTATGCATAATAAATAAAACTCTAGTATACGTTTTTTTAAGTGTAGTATAAGCAGATCAAATAGGTATATTTACATATAACTAATTGTTTAAATCTACATTACAGTGCATATAGTTATACTGTCTTTGAAAAAATAACTACAAAGTTTCAAGTTTTTAACATCATTAATTGCATACAATACAATTTTAATTAAATTTCATTTCTAGAGCAGTGCATTGTGTAATGCCTATACAACTAAACAGACAACTACTTTGACTATATCTCCATATTCTGTGGATAGTTACCTGTATAACACTGTCCCCAGGGCTCATGTCTGTGTAAACACTGACATCATAGGATATTTCAGGGAAAGTTGGGGTGTTATCATTTGCATCCATAACTCGAATATTGACGATAACTGGTTCACTTTCTTGTACACCATCAAATGCTGTTATCTTTGGGAATAGAAAAACCCACTTAATAGAGTAATCAAGCAAATATAAAAAGTACATAATTCACTATTACAATTTACAAAGTGCATTCTATGTGATTGACAGATTAAAAAGAGTATCAACATGCTTTATCAGCAAAAGGAAGGAATAAACCTATGCCACATCATATAATCAAAATGTTTTAATATGCTAAGAAGCAAATATTGAGAATTCTGTTTTCAATATAAGAAACTCCAAACATGTTTTAAATAAGGTGATATTAGCAAATGGATCACAAAAACCCCAACTGTAACAACCAAGAGAACAGAAGAACTAGATAGTGCCCAGCTACCACTGCTGACTGCTTTGAGAGAGATCCTAAATAGAATGGCAGGAAAATGTGAAACAAAATTCAAAATAATAAAAATGGTCAACCTTACTGGTCTGTAGACACTGAGAGACTCCTCCAAGATCATGGCTTTTAGACAACTTTTAAGCCTGGAATTGAATCCACACCTTGGTTCTACTTTCAGTCAAACACTAGACAGACCTATAAGGTATGCCATAAGATCAGGGAGATACATACACCTTGGAACAACCAACCATACAAAATCAAATGGGTAGCAATTAACCAAGAATAAAACTCAGAAGGAAAGAAAGGACAGGAAAGAAGCAAGATTGAATGTGGTACACACAGAAAGGGAGAAGAGTACAGTTGTATGAATTCCAGTCACTATCAAGAAACAGAATGTGCATGAATTGTTAAATGAAAAACCAATTTACTCTGTAAAATTTTACTTGAAGCAAAATTAAAAGATAAATAATAAAAAATTAGATATCTATAATGCCTTTATGATTTAAAGTGGGCACAAAACATATCTGATTTTAAGAGTTAACTATTACCTGGTTGTTAAAAAAAGAAAGAAAAAAGGATCATCCATTTCTACATGTTTTGTACACGTTAGCTAAGAAAGTAAAAGCTCTATGATAGCAATTTTAAGTGGCAATTTAAAAAGTACTCATTATAATTGGTAAACAGTGATATCTCAATAATATTGTCAACATTTTAAATTTACCCTAAGAACAAAACCAATTTCTTTAAAACCACCACTCTTGTTCTGGCAGACTTCTGATACTCAATCTATATTTAAGTTTAAACGTGATGTTAATTCCCTGGAAGTTCTGGTTCATAATGTTCCATAGAATGGAAGATGGAAAGACTTTGTCTTACCGCCTTTGGACATGTTATCATGATGAATCTGTCCCTGAAAAATGGCATCATGCTTGGTACAGTAGAGAGTCATTAAAAAAGAGGAAGATTCTTAGATAGATTGGCACAATGCATGCATAATGAGATCAAATATAGCAATAATTATGGGAATGGCACAGGAATAGGCAGCGTTTCATTCTATAATACATTTGTTTTTTAAATGCCAGCGAGTTGATTGTGACCCATAGCGACGTTGTATAGGATTTCCAAAGAATGAATGGTGAGTTTGAATGGATGACCTTGGATTAGCACTCCAGTGCCACATGGGATGCTTTTAGTCAAAACTGGTTCTATGGCACCTAACAAAAACCATGGTTCATGTTCTTTTTGTGAAGACTTCTCTAGAAGGAATTCATGTATAAGCCACTTAACCTGTGCTTCTCCATCAGCTGATCTCTTTCTTCTATATGAATACAATTTAGTTTAGGATTTTAGAGAGTTACTAGAACTTCCTTTTTATGTGTTTTCACCTCTCAAATCTGCTAGTCCTATACATTTGTGGTTTTATCTATTTCATGATAATTAGTTATAAAGAAATTCATTTTTTGCATCTTTTTGTTTTAATTATCTTAATCCAGAATTTATCAAACTCTTGTCATTTGAGGCCAGATACTTCTTTGTTATGGAGTAGAAGGCTTTTCCTGTAAGATGTTTCACAGCTCTCTGATGTGGACCCATCAGATACCAGAAACATCTCTTTCTTGTTGTGACAACCAAAAATATCTCTAGATGTTGCTAAAAGGTTCCTTGGTGTGAGATTACCCATGATTAATAATCAGGGTCTTAACTCTATGCCAAACTTTACAATGCAACAACAAATATAAGAACAGGCAAGAAATAGTTATTTACTCTTTGGAATCATGTTTGTAATATTTCAATAAAAGTCAATGTTCAGTGTATGTTGAAGACTCAAATTCCCATTTTATTGTTTCTGACATACAAACAGTTATTGTTACTGGGAAAAAAATAAATAAAAAATATATTAACAGATAAAGAGAAATCAATTTGAATACTTTTTATTATTGATATTCTCTTAGGTGTTACTTGAAAATATCATTCTTCCCTCAAATCGCTGACCTTTCAGTGTTAAACAGACATCTCTTTCAGTTACATACATATATGTCTATAAGTTCTTTACCGAAAAGGTGTAAGTCTGCTGTTCTTCCCTGTCCACTGGTTGAAGTAAGGTGAGGTAGCGAGTGATACCAGTCTGTGTGACGGTGAAGACTGATGTGTAATCATTCAGAAAAAGGTGAACTTCAGGGTCTTTTGTCTTTGAAAAAAAAACACAAAAAAACATTGCTTAAAATGCGAAATAAATAACACAATCCATTACTGAGGTATTTAAGTTTTTTTTAAAAAAAAAACTATAATGAGAATGTTCTTTTAAAAAGAGGGCTTTCCCTAGATATTACCACTAAAACAAGTTAACCATTCAAATAGACTAAAATCAATTTTATGGAAAACAAAATGTTAAAATAACGACTTGTAAATGATATGAACAAAACAAAATTAATAGGATGATTGAAAGAATATAAAATATCTTTGAATGCATTTTTACTGATTATCTAATGATACTATTTCTTCCAAATATATTTAGGCTTGGGAAATAATGAATAATATGAAGAAAAGGGAATTAGAATCCAAAATTTTAGATATAGGATTTTACAATTACTTCATTTTTAGTAATAAAACTAAACATATGCATATAGCTATTCTATTCTCACGATAAAAAAAAAAAATTGGTTATGTATTATTCATTAGCTATAAATATCATGCTTCTCATTTCTTATTTTAATGCTACAAAAATTCTCCAAAGGGATATACATTTATTTTAATTCTATATTTTTCATGATTAGATGAAAATATATAAATTTACTATATGTGCCTGATAAGAGTGTAAAAAAAAAGGTGAAATATACTTGAAGAGGGAAGTGACGTCAAAATAAAAAGTAATTCACTTAACACTGGAAAGCCTTCACAACTTTATTGACCTGCCTGTAAGGGGAGTATTGTAGAGTTCACATTCATGCAGTAACAAACTCACTCTTTCCTATAACCATGAGGCATTAATCTCTGCAACCCTAAAAGAAAAGAAAATGTGGAAGCCTGGGTTGGAATCAGAATAGGGGACTGGGAAGGTAATTAGGGTAAATAAAGGGACAATTTGGAGGGATGGTAGACTATCAGAAGTATCCCTGCTGATGTAGGGGTTAAGTGATCCCCTGTTAGCCAAAAGGTCAAATGTATAAATGCAGTTGGACTGTACAATTCCTAAAGTTAAGGAAGCATTTCAGCCAGTGTTTGTATCCTCTAACACTGCTGACTATTTGTGAGTCACATGCTCATTGTTTTGATGGACTAGGATATGAATGGACAGATAATGCTCTAATTTAATACTGTGACAAGAACAGTAGATCTTAAAAAGCTATGGTACACATAGCATTTAAGATAAATATTAGTGTTCTAAATTAATAATTACACAGAAGTTTAATTAATACATGGCCCCCTCCTCCGCACAGAAGGCAGCATCTATTTTACCTTAAAGAATACATTCAGTGAACTGGTATAGTGCTGTAGGATAAGCACTGTCCTGTTAACTTAATGGCAAAGTTGGCAATTTAAACCCACCAGCCAATCCTAAGAAACACCATACACAGGGTCACTATGAGTCATAATCAACACGAAAGCATTTTAACTACAACAACAAATTATACACTCAGTATATACCTTACTTTGTTGAATTCTATGTCATTTATGCAATGGCAAAATTATTTTTGAAAAGTGATCAATAGCACACAGAATCATGAACGCAAAGCACACACAAATAGAAATGCCAAGACAACAATGTTACGAATATAAAATAAACAAAAATGTGCTGTCAGATAGAGTACTGTACATATAAAAACTATGTTCAAAATGAGGTTGCTGTTGTCAAGTGCCGTTGAGTCAGTTTCAACCTATGTTGTAGGTTTCAACCCTGTGTAAGTTTTCCGAGATGAGTTTAAACCACCGAACTTGCCGTTCAAATGGATTTTGTAGTCCAGCACATTAATTCACAGCGCCATACCTGGTGTCCTTAGTCTACTGAAATTAAAACCAATTTTTGGTCTTCAGTTGGAATAAATATATAACAGCACACACACAAGATAATATGCATAAGCACACAAATGTTCATAAAGCATATATATTTCTCTGTGTGTATATATGTATATCTATACATACATATACATATATATATACACACACACACACACATACATATACACACACAAACATATATGTAGGGGCTTCAAAAAGTTCATGTGAAAATGGAATAAAAAGCTAATGGAAGCTTTTTGAAGTCCCCCTTCTATAACCAGATGTGCACACTCATATATATACATACGTCTACTAATGCTCCTTTGAAACCCTATACAGGGACGCTATGGGTTGGAATCGACTCAACAGCACTGAAACAACAACAACAAATAATGATCACGCATACAAACGTCAAAGCATAACGTAAAACTGGCGAACTTTGATGGGCTTTAAAAAACTTCATGGAAAACTCCATTATCTTTTGATTCCATTTTTCCATGAATGTTTTGAAGCTCCCTACTGTTTGTAGTTTATCTGCCAGTTGAAATTTATTTGTAGCAGATATTTGAAGTAACCTATCCAAAAGAATTAAGGAGCTCTTGTAGGGTAGTGGTTACGAATCGGGCTGTGAACCGGAAGGTCAGCAGTTTGAAACTACCAGCTTTTCCGCAGAAGAAAAGAGGAGGCTTTCTACTCCCGTAAAGAACTCCATGGCACATAACAACAACAACAACATTCAAAAGGGTTAAACTCCAAGTATAGACTTTTTCAGAAAGAATGCCATGGTGCATAACCAATGTATTGCCATGTACTAAAAAACTTTTAACCATCAAATTACTGTTAATGCACTCATAACAAAATTTGCTTCCACTAGAGCTATGAGTCAATTGACTCGAAGGCAGTGTGCTCTGTATTAGTAGAAAAGAAAAAGAACTAGAAAAAGAATCACAGCAATCAACAAAACAAGTCAAATCACAACTTCAACACATAATACCTACAGGAATACCACCAGGTGGAATCTATAGGACAATTAAAATGAGAAAAATGTAAATATAGATGATCATAATCATATATGTCATACAAATCTATATTAGTAGAAAATAAAAAATAAGCTGTTTCCAGCATAGTTAAACTAGCAATTTTACCACATGTAGATAGTATATAATATATACAGGTTATGTGTTGGGTTGCTAACCAAAAGTTCAGCAGTTCTAATCCTCTAGTTGCTCTGAGGGAGACAATTACAAAGAAATTTGCAAAACAAAACAAAACAGAAGTCTCCTACAAAGACTTACATCCTCAGAAACCCTATACAGGATCACTATGAGTCAGGACTGACTCATTGGCACTTTGCCACCACCACCACATTTATATGATGTTGTTGTTAAGCGCTATCGAGAAGGTTTCTCCTGCAAATACTCCCATACACAGAAACCCTATACAGGGTCATGGTGAGTCAGAACCGACTCGTTGGCCCTCTGCCACCACCACCACCACCACCATATTTATATGATGTTGTTGTTAAACACCATCAAGAAGGTTTCTCATAGAAACTCTGTATAGGGTTTCCAAAGGAGCTCTGGTAATGTAGTGGTTATGATTGGGCTCCTAACGTCAAGATCTGCAGTTTGAAACTACCAGCTGTTCTATTGGAGAAAGATGAGGTTTTCTGGCCCCTTGAGTCAGACCCAGCACCATCACACATAGGATTTCTAAGGCTTTAAATCTTTTGGGAGCCAAAAGCTTCATCTTTTTTAGTTTGCAGTCCCATGATTATTCTACAGAGTCACAGCTCTCCCCAATATATTATATAGCACTTCAGTGCTAGCTACACCAGGATTCCATAAATCTGTGTGTGTGTGTGTGTCTGTGTGTAATTACCTGATACATATGATGAACTAACAATAAAAGTATATAAATATATAATAACTGAGTTTATTGACCTCTCACAGAAATGAATGAGCTTATATAGAATTATGTATAGTAGAATCATTGCCTTTACAAAAGCCAAATGTATATACTTTGTTCATTACTGTTCTTTGTAATTTCTATTGGTAGAATTCAATAATCAATTTTCAGCAGCTATATCACTAAATATCTACTGGTCTCAGACATGCCTCTTAAAAACATTGTGCATTATCTGTTCTATCTTTGTTGCAGACCATTGAAGTTGGGAGCAGGGTGGCTCTTTAGGATAAGTACTGGAATTAGAATCACAAAATCTTCATTTCAAGCCCACCAGCCACTTTGTGAAAGAAAGATAAGAGTTTATGTTATCGACATATTTGTAGTCTTAGAAACCTTATACAGAATCCCTGTGAATCTCTGTCACACTTGAAAACAAACAATTTTTAAACTATAATGATGTAAGTTCACTTAAAATAGCATGGTGGTGGTGGTGGTATGCCACTGGTCCTTACTCACAGTGACCCTGTATAGGGTTTCTGAGGCTGGAAATCTTCATGGGAGCAGAAAGATTCATCTTTCTCCTGTGGAATGGCTGGTAGTTTTGAACTGCTGACCTTGAGTTTAGAAGTCCAACTCATAACCACTATGCTACCAGAGCTTCTTTCAAATAGCATATAAATATATAAATATTCCTAAAATGTTAGCTTCAGTGGCCTAATATACTGTTATGATTGAGGGAAAGGTTTTAGGAAATTTTATATTATATAGGAAGTTGAATTAAACTACTGGGTGTGGCACTGTAGGATAAGCACTGGACTGCAAGTTTCTTTGAACTGCAAGGTGGGCTGTTCAAACCTACCTGCTGTTACTCTGAAACCCCCTAAATAGGGTCACTATGAACCAGAAATGAGTCAATGGCACTCAACAATAACAACAAAATTAGATATTGATTTATCTACTGTTATACAGGAGTCCTGGTGTGGTACTGTAGGATAAGCACTGGACTGTTAAACACAACGTTGGCAGTTCAAATTCAACAGCTGCTCCTCAGAAACCCTTACTGGGTTGGTTATAGAGATTTTTAAAAGCTATATTTCATAATTTAGAAACGTTGTCACTAGAAAATTGTGTGTATATATATATATAAATTAAATTTCTGGGCATCAAACAACCATTCACCATAGATAATTTTAAAAAGAGATTGGACCTAGATCATAAACGACCAAATATATATCGCTTAATTACATTTTTACATAACATTCTAATCATGCCATTCTTCATGTACATGACTCTCAATAAAGGAATTTTCTCGATATGTCTGCATCCACCATCCCTCACTGAAGGGGTAGGCCACACCGTCAATGGATACCACCATAAAACTATGGGGGTCATAGATGATTGCACGAAGGAGGTTACCTGCTGATATGAAATCTACAATGTTATGCAGCTATTAATTTTATGGGCAGCCAGGAGTCAAGGCGAGAACAGTCTAATTAAAAACCCAAATTCTTCAATATCAGACAATGTTGCCCCTTGGGAAACACAATGTGACTCTAACACAATACCTGGTTGAACTGCTAACTGCAAAGTTGACAGTTCAAACTCATCTCTCCTCCACAGGAGAAAACATGAAGCTGTTTGCTCCCATAACATTAACAATATCAAAAAATCTATATAGGGTCTCTATAGGTCAGCAATGACTATGTTGCAGTGGGTTGGTTTTGATTTGCTGGGATTGTAAATCTTAAAATGGAATTCTAAGTAGTATTTTCCCAAAGTTTTAAACTCAGGAGTTCTTCCCACCCCGACTCAGTAATACCTTATAAATACTACTGTACCTCACATGTTTGACATTTATAATTTAAAAAAGACTATATATATATATATATATATTGTGTAGTGCGGTCGAGTCAGTTCCGACCCATAGCGACCCTGTATAGGGTTTCCAAGGAGCAGCTGGTGAGCTGGAACTGCCGACCTTGCAGTCTAAACGGCTTTGCAGTCTGGTGCATTAACCCATAGCGCCACACCAGGACACTCACTTACTCACTCTCTCTCTCTATATATATATAGATAGATAGATAGATAGATAGATAGATAGATAGATAGATAGATAGATATAGATATATAGAGAGAGTGAGTGAGTGTCCTGGTGTGGTGCTGTAGGATAAGCACTGTAAACACTAGAATGCTAATCTCAAAGTCAGAGTTTCAAACCCACCAGTCATTCCTTAGAAACCTTAGACAGGGTCATTATGATTGGTGAGGTGGTTTGTCACTGCAAAAGACAGCTGGGGACCAATATCCTTTGAGCATCTTCTTGCCCATTAAAAGGAGACAACCAAATCATTGTAAAATATTTATTTTGCTCTCCGCAATACTAATTGTTTTCCTGATGTTTCAAACTAAATAATGGTATGAAATTCAATAATGAAAGTGTTTGCCGCTATGCTGTTTATTAAAATAGTCACTAGCTACAGTTATACTGGAGTCCTGCTGTGGCCCTGTGGGCTAATGTGTCAGACTGCAAAGTCATTTGAACTATAAGGTCAGTGGTTCAAGCTCACCAGCTGCTCCTCAGAAACCCTACACAGGGTTGCTATGGGTCGGAATAGACTCGACAGCACTTAACAACAACAACAACAACAATAACAAGAGTCATACCACCCTGAATTCTGATCTTGTCTGATCTGGGAAGCTAAGCAGGATCTGGACTGGTTAGTACTTGGATGGAAGGAAGCCTGAGAATACCAACTATTTTAGGCTGTTTGGAGTCCTGCTCTAGCACTGTAGGATAAGTACTACACTGTAGACCAAAAAGTCAGTAGTTCAAACCCATCAATCACTCGCTGGAAACACTATACATGGTCTCTGAGTTGGAAGAGACTGGATGGCACTAAACAAACATAGTCACTTGTGACTTATTGAATACTTAAAAGATAGCTGGGCTGAAAAACTGACATACATATAATATTAATTTATGTTCAAATAGTCACATGTGATGTGACTAATGAGAAGCAAAGCCACAAAACATTTTCACCACAACATGAAGTTCAAGACTGATAAATTACTGAGCTGAGATTTTTTAATACCAAGTTTCAAACTATGCAAAAGAAAAGCATATCTTGGAAAACACTGTGGTAGCTCACAGAATGAAAGGAAAATTGTCAAGGATTAAGGTAAATCTTGGGACTGCATAACCTAAAAGACAGGAATTCAACAGGACCCTCTTCTCGTCTCATCTCTGTCAAGCTGCATTCTCTGATGAACATCTGATAAAAGACGTTCTCCACAATGACAGCACACTTACCTACAACAGTCTCAGATTCATGTCCCACTGTTTTCAGCTCTTAATTTTTGTTTTATTAAATTCCTGGGAGGATTCTGACAGGCCTGGTATAGATTACCTGTGTACTCTTCATATCAGTCACTATGACTAAAATGGCAAAATATCCTGATTTTCCTAAGCCAAATCAGTGCCCTCTCTTATTTCTAATGTCAGTTCCATCTGGACAAAAGACAATGACGTATGAAGTCAGGTACAATCGCCTTAAACACAGTCACTGACTGAAGTATGAGCTGCTCAGTTACCCTGAAATATTTTTTTCTTTAGTATCTGACCATCAGATGGGAAGAAGAGTCCCTAAAATTAACACAGCAGCACTACCTTTATCATTTTCTTACTCATTTAGTCATTATTTTCACCCTAGCAGCCTATATTAATAAAGATTGCCTGCTTGTGTAGCAAATCCCAAATTAAACATAAATTTTCTTTCATATACTGAATATCTATCTATAAACTAAAAATAAAAACAGCTGTTGAATGCAAGCATGCAGATATACATATATATTTTAATATCCAGGATTTGGAATTGAATAATAACACTAAGACTTTCTTTATATATTGACATTGTTCATTCTCTGTTCTATACTTATGTAATTATATCTTTATAATATTTCTATTGATATAATTATAGCAAGATATATGTTAACAAATAAGAGCAAAACACACACATACACCCATATATATTTAACTTACATCCTCTACATCTTTATCAAGAACTACAATTCCTAGAGGACCGGTCAAATTTAGACTGTCAGAAATGGTTGATCCCACCGGAGCAGATTCCAGGATATAGCCTTGATAACTAGGCATCGTGAAATATGGACTCTGATTGTTTTCATCCAATATTTCAATGTGTAGACTGGCAAATGCAGGAAGTGGGTGGCCATTGTCTTGTTCTGCCTAAAAAGAAAGAAAAACGAAAAGAAAGGTTAAAAACTTTTATGTTATCATATCCTTTAGTAGTGCTACTTTTTCATGATCAATTTATTGGCCATTATTATAAAAAGAAGAAAATCATTAAAGTGAAAGGGACTTATAATTTATAAGTGAAGAAATGAATGTGAAGGGAGGATCTAAAAATTGATTTGTTTCCTGTCTTCAAACCAGTGAACATTAAGAAAAAAACCAAAGCACTAAAAAAATGAATTAATAGCATTTGTTATGGCATGTTATAAGAATACATATCTTGTCAAATAAACTAAGTCAGAAATCAAAAGTGAAGATGTTTGATAGAAATTTTGAAAAAATATTTAAATAAAAGACAAATTAATTTTTATGATGTAAATACTATTCATTTTCATGTATTTGTCTTCTCACTTCATAGTATTACATAAATATTCCAATATTTCATACTTTTATATACCACTGATAGAATAAGGATTTATTTACTACCCACCAAAATTCCCTAAAATCATCATATAAATGACAAAGATAAGAGTATGGTGATATTCTTAATAGCTATGCAATTTCAAATATTATTTAAACAGAAAAATGTTATTCAAATAAAATTTGTTTTCTTGTGTTAGATATTTGGTAGTTTAATCATATTTTTTTTCTCCTCCTTAATTTAAAAAACGCATCTTTATTTTAAAAAAAATTTCTTAGAAAATCACAATATCGTTATGCTGTAAATGTGGGAAAAAAATACTTAACTTGTGTTAAAACAAAACAAAACAAGCACCCTTCCAAAATGGAAAAGAAGTATAATGATCTCTATTTTTGGAGCCCTGATGTAGCACTGTAGTATAAACACTGGATCTTAAGGTCGTTTTGAACCACAAAGTTGGCCATTGAAACTCATCAGCTGCTCCACAGAAACTCTACACCGGGTCACTATGAGTTGGAAACTGATTTGATGGTACTTAAAAATACCAACTCTACAAAATCAGAGCGTGTACAAGAAAGCTTCCAGAGTGAATAAAGAAATTTAGTAAAGTTACACAGCACATGATTAACAAATAAAAATCATGTGGATTTCTCCTCAGCAATTCAAAAGATAAAAGGAAAATTCGGGAACAATTCTATTTGTAATGGCATCTGAGAGCATAAAGTACCCAGAAGTAAATCTAACCAGGGATGTGAAAGTCGTATGCAATGAAAACTATAAAACACTGTGGAGATTAAAGAAGACCTAAATAAACTTCATGTATTGGAAAATATAATATTGTTGAGACATTACCCAAAGTATATCTATAATTTTTATCAAATCCTAATAAAAATTGCAACAGCAATTTTAAAGGATTTTTTTTTTTTTTTAACTTTAGCTGAAATGGTGGTGGTTGTTGTTGTACGCTGAGGAGAGGATGGTGGATTGAACCACCAACCTTGCAGTTGAAACTGACATGTTTATCCTACAGTGCCACATTGGGACTCCAGAATAGTTAATGCAATGTTAAAAGAGAACAAATGAGGTGAACTCAAACTTCCTAGTTTTAAAACATACTATATAACTATATGCTTAGTAACATAGTATGTTTTGAAACTAGGAAATATGAGTCCTCAAACATACTATGCAACTATTGTGGAGTCTGGTGTGGCACTGTGGGTTAGCGCACTGGGCTGCAAGTTGAGTTTGAACCACAAAGTTGGTGGTTCAAGCTCACCAGTCATTCCTTGAAAATCCTAAACAGAGTCACTATGAGTTGGAACTATGATTCAATGGCACTTAACAGCAAAAACAACAGATAACTAGTGTGGCATTGTAGGATCAACCTTGGACCACAAACAACAAGTTTGGCAGTTCAAATCCACCAGTTGCTCCTACTCAACAGCACTTAACAACAACAACTCTAATAATTAAAACTGCCCGCTACTCATATAACAGTGAACACCTGACCAGTGGAACAGACATGAAAGTCCAGAACTAAACTAATAAATCAGTTGTAGCTTTGTCAGTTGATTTTTAACAAGGGTACTAAATCCATCTGATGAAGAAAAGAGAGTCTTCAATAAATAGTGCCAAGAACATTAGATTTTAACATCCAGGAAAATAAAACAGGATCCATGACTCACATCATACATAAAAACATATTCAAAATGAAGCAAAGTGTATGCTTTGTTGCATGTAAATTTGATGATCAGCTCTGGAAACCTTCATTCAGTTCAAAATAAAAAGTAAAAAAAAAAAATCAAATCTTACCATAACATCCCAAATAATTTACTTTCAGTGACAATTTTAAAAAATTAACTTCAAAATCAATCTTATCCCCTCTGTATACAGGGTTGATAAGGACAGGACTTAGACATTGGCTTCCTAAAATGGGGGAGGGGGGAGGCTTAAAAGCATGAAGTGACTGGCTTACAAGTTTTCAAGAGGGAGTTTAGTTTCAGTGTGTGGGGGAAAGTTGACTCTCCACCGAATAGTTTTCAACCTGTCTAGACAGGTCTGGTGAAAGAAGATATGGATAAGATTCTTATAATTCAATAGTGATTAATTGTTATCATGACTAATTGCAACTGTCACAACTGTAAAGGTAGAAGTTTGTAACAAAAAGTGGAGAGTAGTTAATTTTACAATCCAGGAACAGAGGACCCTAGGACCATCAAGGTGGAAGAGCATGAGAAGAATGTGGTACCCTATCAGGAGAAGCAGCATCACCAGATATAGAGGCAGAGATGATAACATGTAGAGACAGAGCAGCTGAGAGCTCTAGACTCATGGAAAGTGAATGGCTGTGTGCTGGTGGCCAGGAGGCAGGCTTGCAGAATGTACCCTTTGGTTGTTTAAATGATTATGCATTCCTGAGTGTTTTTGTATATTACCTCCCAACCCCCACCTTGTCAACAAAAAGAGAGAATAGAAGCATGGAGGAGACTGTAATCATTGCAATGAAATGATGAGTATAAAATTGATGTTCTCCAATGTAAATTATCATTCAATTCACAATAAAAACTTGAAAAAAATTCACTTGTAGAAAATATTTTTTCTGTCTTTGGAGAAACTAGTAATACACTTCAGTAGTATACGCATTTATTTAAATGCATTTAAATTTTCTGTCATACAATTTTAGTTGATATAATTCCCCACTGTTGAAGTAGTTATGTTCTAAAATTAACTCAAAATTACGGTAAACTATAGCACTCTGGTAGTGTAGTGGTTACGAGTTGGACTGATAAGCTCACTATCAGCAGTTCGAAACTACCAGCAGTTCCACGTGAAACAGATGAGGCTTTCTGCTCCCATAAAGATTCACAGCCTCAGAAACTCTGTACAGGGTTTTGCTAGGAGTCAGAACCAACTCCAAGGCATACCACCAACACCACCACTTTATACTAAACCATGGAGTGCTCAGCGAGTTGGAATAGTCCATTTCTGGTCATAGGAATTTATAAATAGACAGATAGATAGTTTAACAGATAGATATCTTTGTTCTAACTAGAACACCTAGAAGATAACATTTTCACTTCTAATTATAACAACATTTAGTTAAATTGTAATTTACCATCTCCTTCATTTAAAAAGGTAGGTAACAAACAAACCACACTGTTATTCTTGAGTATTGGTGACTTCATTCCAAAAAGAATGAAAAGATTTCATACCATTAATATTGAAGATATTTTGAAATATCATTTCTATCATGGAGGGCGGTGGCTAAACGATGTGTGACAATTATGCAGACCTGGTGGAGGTATTAAATGAAACCCATACCACGGAGCGGCGGGGTGAGAGGTGTCTGGAGACCAGGGTGATGGGGAGACACTGCCTAGCGGGAAGAGACTGCAGGGGCCAGCAAGGTTGTCCTACTTGCTGCCCCCCCCATCCTAACTGTTGGATCATGGCTTTAAGGCGGGGTCTACCAACTTAGAGACCCACAAGCCCAGCCCAAAGCATCTCACTACAACCCAGTTGCCCTGCTGCACTTCTGCCTCTTGATTGACATCCGAGGACAGAAATCCCGCCTTTGAGCCAGACTTAAGGGCCCTAGCACAAGGAGATTCCTATTTAACAGCAATCACACAACCACCACTCGTCTGTCTGTCGTACTGTGGTTGGTTTGAATTGCTGTGATTCTGAGGGCTATGCCACCAGTATTTTAAATAACCATCAGGGTCACCCGTGGTGGACAGGTTTCAGATGAGCTTCCAAACAAAGACAGACTAGGAAGAAAGAGTGACAAACACTTCTGAATTGCTAGTCACTGAAAACTCTATGAATAGCAGAGAAACATTGTCAGATACAGTACTGGAAAGTGGGAAGGCACTCAGAATGCGACTGGAGAAAAAATGCCTCCTCCAAGTAGAGAAAAGCTCACAGAACCTTCATTTGCTAATGGGCCACAAATCAAAATGAAGAGAAACAGCTGTAAACATCCACTGAAAATTGGAACATGGAATGTACAAAGTATGAAACTGGGAAAATTAGAAGTTGTCAAAAATGAAATGGAATGCATCAACATCTTAGGCATTAGTGAGCTGAAATGGACTGGTATTGGCCATTTTGAATCTGACAACCACATGGTTTACTATGCAGGGATTGACAAATTGAAGAGGAATG
>NW_006408521.1:6377331-6386493 GCF_000296735.1 Chrysochloris asiatica | reverse complement strand
TTCTGCTGTGCATGGGGTCGCTATGAGTCGGTTCTGACTCGATGGCACCTGACAACAACAACAACAACAACTCAACTTGAAATTATGCCACTTATTAAACTCACCTCTACAATATTCCTTAATGATGTGATCAAGAGTTAACTAGCTCTGGTAGTATAGTGATTACGAGTTGGGCTGTCAACCTCACAGTCAGGAGTTCAAAAGTACCAGAGGTTCCACTAGAGAAAGATGAGGCTTTCTGCTCCCATAAGGATTTCCAGCTACAGAAACCCTACATAGGCACACTGTGGGTTGGAGCTGACTCGATGGCACTTAACAACAACAACAAGAAAAATATTTATTTTTAAAAAGAATTCAATTATTATCTCAATATGTTAGATGTCATTTGAAATATTATGCAGTTATTTTATTCATTTAAAATATTTTTGGTAGAAGGCAGCATGGCACAAAATATTTATGAAACGCTTACACTGTGCTACAAAGAAGAGTATTGGGAAGATATATGACTGTATGGAGTTTTATATTCTTCTTTGCACATAACCATGTGACTTTCTGACACTATGAACACAGACGAGTTCTTCATGCATCCATACTTGTGATTAATTTGTGTTGAGCCATGGCTGTTCTTCTAGGCATTCCCTCTGTGACAGAGCAGGTTTCCTGGAGACAGCTGCCCAGAGTGTGAGGTTCAACTAGAAAATATCATTTTTCACTGTGTGAAACTAATTGGGGCACATGGGGTGCCGACCCAATGACCTTGTCCTGCTTAAAACAGAGATGCTCTGCCTGGCTTCTCTATACTTTGGACAAGTCATTTGGAATAAGATTTTCCTCTCACCTCCATTCCTCTTTATTATTTTTTATTCTAATTATTCCAATAGTAATTATATAACATCTAACATATACCAAAAATGCTGGGAAAAGTTACTAATTTTATTACTGGTTCACTTCACAAACAACGAAATACAAGTAATGGATTGTGGGGAGAATGAAAAAATCACGGTATATATAAAAGTGATAGAAGTTTACAGTGAAAACATATATTATTTGCATAATGAAAATACTGATCAAGAAATATAAAACAAATTAGATCCATTGCAGTAGTCAATGCAGTTCTTTATCTTTAAAAATAACATATGATATGGAAGCTTTGCCAGTTATTATCATAAAATTAGCTTCTGATAATAAGACTATGATGTGATGCTGTTGGATAGGCAATATACTGGTAACTATTAGGTCAGCAGTTCAAATCAACCAGCTGCACATCAGAAACCTTATATAGACTCATTATGAGTCAGAACTGACTTGATGACACTTAGCAACAACTATGGAGATATCCTGTTTGAGGTATAGGATTCCAAAGCTTACATTCTTAACACCTATGACATTTTTCGTTTAAAGATGTTAAAACTTCTCATTTGGTTTTGATAGACAAGCAGAAAAGTTAGTTTAAAGTTTATACTGCACAGCATATAAATGACAGACCACGAGCCTAGAATGACGTTTCCTAATTCATAAAAGGACAGAGATGTTTACTATTTGTGTAAAAATATGAAGCACTAATCATTCCTCCCCCAGAACTCTATTTCTCTATTTGTTGTTGTTGTTAAGTGCTGTTGAGTCAGTGCCTACTCATAGCAACCCTGTATAGGGTTACTGAGGAGTGGCTGGTAAGCATGAGTCACCAATTTTGCAGTTCAAACTGACTTTGTAGTCCAGCACGTTAACCCACAGCACCATTGTTAGGTAACATCAAGTCTGTTACGACTCATAATGACCTTATGCACAGCAGAATGAAACACTGTCTGGCCATGCGCTATACTCTCAACTGTTGCTATGCTTGAGCCCACTGTTGTTGTTCTTGTTGTTACGTGCCATCGAATTGGTACCAACTCAGAGCGACCCTAAGTACAACAGTATGAACCACTGCAAATTACAAAGTTGCAGTTCAAACTCACCAGTTGCTAGTGGGAACTGACTCAACTGCACTTAATAACAAAGAGAGACAATATCTCGCCATCCTGGCTTCTAATAAGCAACACAGTTTGGTTTGTTTTTCTAGCAGTCGATTTTCAGTATTCTTCTCAAATAACCAAAACTCAAATGTGTCAGAGTCCATTCTATTACAGTCTGATTCATCATCCAATTTTCACATGCATATGTTGTTGTTATTTGTAAACTTCTGTCTTGTTGGTTCTGAATCAACACAATCCTGTTTAGGTTTTCTGAGGAGCCGCTGGTGAGTTTGAATCGACTACCATGTGTTTTGACTGATGATATGGAGCTTTTCCATCATCTCTTTCCTCAGATGTAGTCAATTTAATTTCTATGTATTCCATCTGGCGAGGTCCACGTGTATAGTTGTCTCTTACACTGTCTCTGTCTAAAGAAGGTATCTGAAACGAACGAATCATTGATTTTGCAGAATTCTATCATGTGATATGCAGATGATACATATGATACGATATGCAGATGATACAATGAAGAAGACTTAAAATATTTACTGATGAAGATCAAAGAGCACAGCCTTCGGTATGGATTGCATCTCAAGTAATGAAAACAAAAATATTCACCACTGGACCAATAAACAACATTCTTATCAACGGAGAAAAGAATGAAGTTGTTAAGGACTTCATTCTTCTTGGGTCAACTATCAACACTCATGAAAGCAGCAGTCAAGAAATCAAATGGCATTTTGCATTAGGCAAATCTGTTGTACAAGACCTTTTTAAAGTGTTGAAGAACAAAGATGTCAGCTTGAAGACTAAGGTGCACTTGACCCAAGCCATAATATTTTCAATAACCTCATATGCATGCAAAAGCTGGACAGTGAATAAGGAAGACTGTAGAAGAACTGATGAATGTGAGTTATGGTGTTGGAGATGATTATTGAGAGTGCCACGGGCTGCCAAAAGAACCAACAGATCTGTGTTGGAAGAAGTGCAGCCAGAGTGCTCCTTAGAGGCCAGGATGGCCAAACTTCATCTCTCGTACTTTGGAAATATTGTCAGGAGGGACCAGTCACTGGAAAAGGATATCATGTTTGGTAGGGTGGAGGATCAGAGAAAAAGAGGGAAGACCTCCAATAAGATGGATTGGTCAAGTGGCAGCATCAATGGGCTTAAGCGTGGCAATGATAGAGAGGTTGGCCCAGGATCGGGCAGTGTTCGTTCTGCTGTGCATAAGGTGCTATGAGTCGGTACTAACTCAACGGCACCTGATAATACCAACAACAACAACCATGTGTTTCAAACCAACCTTGCAGTTGAGAGTTTATCCTACAGCAACACACCAGGAGTAATAGGATAGAAAATATCATGGCTCAGGTCAGATGCACCTTAGTCCTCAAATATTTATGCTTGAACACTACAAAGGTCTTGTGAAATAGATTTGCCTAGTGCAATAAGTTGTTTGATTTCTTGACTGCTGCTTCCACACGTGCTGATTGTGGATCAAAACAAAATGAAGTCTTTTCTTCATTTATAATGATTTTATATAATATAATCTCCATTTAAAATGATGTTATTTATTGGTCCAGATGTGAGACTCACTGTTTTCTTTGACTGAGGTATAATCAATACTGAAGGCTGTGGTCTTTGATCTTCCTGAATAAGGAATCTTAATTGTTTTCAACAAGTAAAGTTGTACCATCTGCTGTTAAAGATTCTTCCTTCAATCCTGACGCAAAGTTATTCTTCATATATTCCATAAATTCCAGCCTCTCAATTTATTTGTTTAGCATATAGACTGAATAAGTATGGTGAAAGAATACAGCCCTGACAAACACATTTCCTAATTTTAAACCCTATATAGGGTGTCCAAAGAGTAGTTGGTGGGTTTGAACGATTGACCTTGTAGTTAGCAGTCCAGTATTTACATGTTGTTATTGTTAGGTGCCATTGAGTTGGTACCAACTCATAGTGATCCTATGCACAATAGCATGAAACACTGCCCAATCCTGGGCCTGCCTTACAAGTGTTGCCACTCTTGAGCCCATTGATGCTGCCACTTTTCCAATTCACCTTACAGGGTGTCTTCCGCTTTTTCTCTGACCCTCCACTCTACCAAACATGATATCTTTCTTCAGAGACTCATCCCTCCTCACAATATGTCCGAAGTATGAGAGATGAAGTTTATCTATCCTGACCTCCAAAGAGCACTCTGGTTGCACTTCTCCAGCATCATTTCTATCACCAAGGCCATAGTTTCCAACTAGTGATCCTTCCTCTTTGCTCCTAACCTTTGCATTCCAATTACCAGTAATGATCAATATATCTTGATTGCATGTTTGATCAATTTCAGATTGAAGAAGTTGGTAGAATTCTTCTATTTCATCCTCACTGGCTTTAGTGGTTGGTGCATACATTTGAATAATAGTGGCATTAACTGGTCTTCCCTGTAGACACATGGATATTATCCTATCACAGACAATGTTGTACCTCATGACTGACGTGTTCTTTTTGACGATGACTTCAACACCATTCCTCTTCAGTTTGTCATTCCCAGCATAGCAAACCATGTGGTTGTCCATTTCAAAATGGCCAATACCAGTCCATTTCAGCTCACTAATACCTAAGATATCAGTTTATGCATTCCATTTCATTTTTCATATATATATATATATATATATAATGTTGTTGTTAAGTTCCGTCGAGTCAGTTCAAACCAATAGTGACCCTGTATAGGGTTTTCAAGGAGCAGCTAGTGAGCTTGAACCACTAACCTTGAAAGTTCAAATGTTTTTGCAGTTTGTTGCATTAACCCACAGCACCACACCATGACTCCATATATATGTATATGTATGTATTATGTATGTATGTGTGTGTTGGTATATATATTTGTTGTTGTTATGTGCTGTGGAGTTGGTTCCGACTCATAGCAACCCTGTACAGGGTTTCCGAGGCTGTAAATCTTTACGGGAGCAGAAAGCCTCATCTTTCTCCTGTGGAACAGCTGGTAATTTCAAGCTACTGACCTTGTGGTTCGCAGCCCGATTCATAACCTCTACCCTACCAGAGCTCCATATTTATGTGTGTGTGTGTATGTGTGTATTTATATGTATATATAAGGAGCTCTGATAGCATAGTGGTTATGAAATGAATTAGGCTGTGAACCGCAAGGTCAGCAGTTCAAAACTACCAGCTGTTTCACAGAAGAAAGATGAGACTTTCTGCTCCCATAAAGATTTACAGCCTCAGAAACCCTGTATAGGGTCACTATGAGATGGAACCGACTTTACGCCACATAGCAATAACAACTATATATATAGTTAGTTAGATAGATAGTTAGTTAGCAGTTGCTGTTAGATACAGTATTCTATATATTATATATATAGAATAAACACCATTTAATCTCATAAATAACATTATTTATATCTGCAAAATCTGTGGTTAGATGTTAAATATTATACTTAATAGCTAGTATTTTGGAGGAGAATTTCTGTGCATGAGATTACTTTTCAGTAATGGGATTAAATTATAAAAATCAAAGCATATACATATATAAAGAAACCTACAAATACACAATTTATTAAATTGCAAGGACAAATGTGGGAATAGACAAGCCACTCCATTTTCAAAATTAAGGCAGGGAATATTGATGATCTGTGAGTTTCTCACACCAGAGGAATGAGACTTCAGAATAACTTTTTCAGTTAGCAGTTGCTGTTAGGTACAATTGAGTCGTTCCAACTCAGAGTCACTCTAGACACAACAGAGTGAAACACTGCCTGATTCTGCATCATCCTCACTCACAGTACTGCTAGCTCTTGACTTGCATTTTGACAAATTCCATTATCTTTAATAGAAAAAAATCTGAAGTGTGTATAAATATTTTTTAAAAACAATATTAGTTCATCGATGATGTTAAAGAAATTCTATGTGAAAGAAAAAATGAAATGCTTTTTCTGGAAAGTCAGGAATTATTTATTGTTGTTGTTGTAAAGTGCCTTTGAGTCTGTTCCCAGAGTGACCCTATATGGAGCTGACTAAGTAGGCTTAAAAAATTGGGTAAAGAGAATTAGGTCCCTTGGGTATAGACAAAAGAAAACGCATAAGATCTAAGTAGTAGGCTGCGGCACTGTAGGATAAGCACTGGATGGTTAACCGTAAGGTTGGTGGTTCAGACCCACAAGGCATTCTTCAGAAAATGTTTATCTACAGTGCCACCAGCACACACACACACACACTTTCTCTCTCTATCTATGTGTGTATATGTTGTGGAGTCCTGGTTTGGCTGTAGGATAAACACTTTACTGAAACGTTGGTTTGAACTACAAGGTTGGTGGATCAAATTCGCCAGCCACTCCTTGAAGACCTTATACGGGGTCATTATGAGTTGTAACCAAATCAGCACTTACAACACCACCAATGTGTATTGCCTTGGGAATCAGCTGGGTCTGGTGGATATCTTCTCTCACACAGGTTTTCAGACATTTTCTAAAAACAATATAAGTTGTTGTTGTTAAGTGCTGTTGAGTTGGTTCTGACTCATAGTGACCCTGCACAGGGTTTCTGAGGCTGCAAATCTTTATGGGAGCAGAAAGTCTCATCTTTCTCTATGAAGCAGCTAGTAGTTTTGAACTGCTGACCTTGAGGTTAGCAGCCTGATTTGTAACCACTACACTACCAGAGCTCCTTAGATGGTGTGTATTTGTGAGTCCTGGAGTGAGGGGCTACATTGAAAGAGGATACTGGGTGAGAGATTGAGGTTAGAAAGGTCTTCAGCCAGTGCTTGCAATCTAGTGCAGCATACAGCAAATACAAGCCAGCCGGTGAGATAGACGTGGCAATTTTAATAGGGTACAATATGAAGGTGGATTTGAACTTGGCTAGAATGTCTCATCCTAGGATTGGTGTAGGGCACTTGGGTAGGACTAGAAAGGCGTGTGAGAATGGGGTGTCATGAAGTGAGCATTCTAGGGGTTCAGTGATGACGGGCCAAGTAGGGACTCCGTCAGCCCCAACTATTAATATAGGGGTAGGGTGTGTCTGCCCTGAGTATTCTGGTAGAGTTGAGTAAGTGGCCTCAGTGTTTAAAAGAAAAGCACTTTACAACAGCAACCTATGTATATATATATATCGAAATATATTTAGAAATATATTTCGATATATATATACATAGGTTGTTGTTATTATGAAGTTCTGTCGAGTTGGTTCTGACCCATAGCAACCCTGTACAGGGTTTCTGAGGAGCAGCTGATGAGCTTGAACCATCGACCTTGCAGTTCAAATGGCTTTGCCGTCTGGTGCATTAACCCACAGCACCACACTAGGACTCCATAGATATAGATATAACTATTGTTAAGTGCTGTTGATTCAGTATATATAATCTGGGTGTAGAGTGCATGATCCACTGATTAAAAGGTTTCACAAAGTTTCACTTTGTGAAACTAATCAAGGTGTACACAAATGATTAGGGTACTTTTCTGATTATTAGGTACTATTAGGTATTATTATTTTATTAGGTATTATTATTTCAGTTAAACACACACACACATACACACAGAACTAAATACAAAACAAAACACAAAACTTATGAAAGTGCTCTCCAGAAAAGTGACATAATCCACCCATATTCCCCAAACACAAATTAATCTACGGGCACGCAAAACCACATAGTATAGATTAAATGCAGTCCAATCTAAAAAGAAACATGTCAAATCAAAAGCATTAAGATACTTAAAATTATAGATGCCTGCCTCTTTGAATTAATGCAATTATTAAAGACAGAGTCACAAAATGGACCTAGCTCTTTATGCATTTCATTAGTCTTTATCAAATACATATTATTGTTCCTAAAGCCCTGCTTCTTGTCTGCTTTCTTAGAATTGTCTGTTGTTGGTGTTAAGTGCCACTGAGTTGGCTCTGACTCATAGCAACCCTGTATAGGGTTTCTAAGGGGCAACTGATGAGTTTGAATTGATGACTTTGTGATTCAAACTGACCTTATGGTCTAGTGATTTATCCCACAGTGCCCCACCAGGACTTCAAAATCACCTTGCTGTTAATGTAGGTTTCTGGAGTGCCAACCAGGATCTTTATCTAATTATTATTATTGTTGTTATTTTTTACTATGCATAGTGTCAGGGTCCAAAGAGTCCTGGTATGACACTGTGGGTTAATGCACTAGACTGCAAAGTCTGTTTGAATCACAAGGTCAGAGGTTCAAACTCATCAGCCATTCCTTAGAAATCCTATACAGGAGGATCACTTTGGGTCAAAAACAATTTGATGGCACTTAATAACAACAATAACAACAACAACACAACAATAACAACAACAACAACAACAACACTATGCCTTATGAGGTTCCCAAGTGATTATAATGTACAACTAGCTGTGAATTTTTGGTTTCCCATCAGCAATTTGAGTCAGTGGGTGATTTTTAAATCTGCATTTCAAAAGTCCACCAATCAAATGTGCCTTGGGAATCATTTGGGTCTGGTAGAAATCTTCTCTCACACATATTCTTGCAGACATTTTCTAAAATTCAATCAATACATACATACATACATACAAAAATAAATAAACCCTTGGGTGAACTGTTTTTTAGGTCAACCTCTACTCTAGATTCTTATGTGAATGATTGTTTCTACATTTCACCTTTAAGTAAAATATCAGATTTTAATTTAGACTACAGAGTTTGAAATTAACCAGGGGAATTTAAGTGAATAACAGGTTCTTCTAACATCCTTCACAGCTTATTGGATATCCACACAGGCTTTGAGGTCAAAGTTCCATTACTAGCAGAAGTTTCATTTTTCTTTTTGCCTATGTGCATATACTTGGATTTTCTTTTAGAATGTATTTAGAGAGCCACGGCTCTGGAAAACCTGTATTCCCTGTGTCAAAGATCATATTAACATTATAAACTAATTAATAATTAAAAATCAGTGTATGCCATTGCTTCATGACCTGTTGGGGACCCGCCTCGACATTGGGGTTCAGTTCACGAGGAGAGGATACCTGACGGCGATTCATATATATCAAGAATACACAAAAGGAGACAAAGAGAGAGACAAAGAGGCACCCCAAAGCCAGGGTGGATACATCACTGATAGGCAGGCTTGGGACTACAGGCATTGTGGCCTCTGCAGGCAGCAACTCACTGCCCTGCAATCTTTACTGCATGCCTTCCAACCCGTAATGCACTGATCTTTAC
>NW_006408521.1:6375309-6376666 GCF_000296735.1 Chrysochloris asiatica | reverse complement strand
GCTTTAGGAAAATATCACATTTATCTGTGGATTGTCAAAGGCTCCAGTGTATTAATTTAATATATATACCTGAATATTAATATGAAAGCAATTTGCCATTAACTGCCAGTGGCCTCATTTGTTACACTCGGCCCTAGAGGGCCTCGAACCTCTGACTAGTCTTACACTGTCTGCAACAATGACCCTTATCATAAAATTATGCTACACTAAAACCTGTAAAACTCCTGTATTTAAACTTTAATACTCTAGCAATTCAAGTACATACAGAATCGGACAACAAGCTTGTGCGGTAGTGGACTGTTTAATACGTCTTTTCTAGCCTTAATCTTTGTTGTTGTTGTTATGTGCTGTGGAGTCAGTTCCAACTCATAGCGACCCTGTACAGGGTATTCGAGGCTGTAAATCTTTATGGGAGCAGAAAGCCTCATCTTTCGCCCACAGAACAGCTGGTAGTTTCGAACTACTGACAATAGGATTAGCAGCCCAATTCGTAACCACTACGCAACCAGAGCTCCTTTGTAACTCCCACTAAATGACTCTTTCCTTGATGGGTCTCAATAAGAGAACGTGGGAGAAAATAGTGATGGGATGACAAGATTCAGCTGTAGATGTTAAGAGTTAAATGTAATCGTAAAACCTTGAAAGTCCAGCAGGAGTATAAAATGACGCATCTCAGAAGTGGGAAAAGGAATCTTATTGCCATTGAAGAAGAAAAGCCAGGAATGGAGTATGTCCTTTGGAATCTAAGATCACTGCACAGTGAACCTCCTTAACCCAGAGGTAGAAAGTTGTGACAATGGAAAAGTGATAGAGGAGCAGTAGAGCCAAGAACTAGAGCACAAGACTGATGGGTAAGCTTCCCAGTCCAAGGAGCAAGTAAAGCTGAGTGATTATGGACAGGAGACTGGCTTGATTGCAGAAGGGGGCGTATCCAGATCCTTAAATGGAGAAACTAGAGCAGAGTGCCTTCAGGTTAATGCTTCTGGTGGATTGGTGTGCCCTGTGGTATGAATGGGAGCCCTAAAAGAGTTTTGTAGCATTGTTGCTGTTGTGGTTAAGTGCCCTTGAAGTCGTTTCCAACCCATAGTGATCTTGTAAGGGTTTCCGAGGAGAGGGTGGTGAGTTTGAACTGTTGACCATGAAGTTCAAACCGACCTTATGGTCCAGTGTGTATGCTATAGCACCACACCAGGACTTGTAACATTGTTGTTGTTGTTGTTGTCAGGTGCCATCGAGTCGGAACCGACTCATAGCGACCCTATGCACAGCAGAACGAAACAATGTTCGATCCTGGGCCAACCTCACTACCGCTGCCACACCTGAGTCCATCAATGATGCCACCTGGCTGATCCATCTC
>NW_006408521.1:6350530-6373729 GCF_000296735.1 Chrysochloris asiatica | reverse complement strand
TCTTGCACCTCTTCAATTTTTCCATTTGCTTTGACTTCTCTACGTTGGAGAGCAAGTTTCAGAGTCTCTTCTGACATCCATCTTGATCTTTTCCCTCTTTCTTGTCTTCTTAATGACTTTTTGCTCTCTTCATGTATGATATTCTTGATGTCATCCCACAACTCTTCTGGTATTCGGTCTTTAGTGTCCAATTCATCAAATCTGTTCTTGTAACATTAGCCAGGCCCAAAGGGTGACCTTTGGGAATGGCTGAGGAGAGACTATCCTGACTGAGAGAACTGTATCCTATGCATTTCTGGTCTTAACTTGTAACCTATTAACTTCTCTAATAAATTCCTTAACTGTGATTTTGTGTTTGAGTTCTGTGTGTCCACTGCAATGGAGTATCTAACCCAGATAAGTAGAGAGTGCTGTGGGAGGAACGGTTTGGTGACATTTCTTGCAGTTGGTACTTGGAAAACGTATTTATGACTTCTACTAAAAATACTTCAGAATTTATCAAGTTACTTATTGTTCACACCACCATAAATACAGTATATTCGTGCATTCTTCCTGGATTTTTTTTTTTTTTTGTACAGTTCAAAAAAGAAAAGATATGTTCAGTAGATTGAATATAAGCAATTCACTTTCAAAAAGAGCATGGGATATGACAACAAATTCATACTGACACACTTCTCACCTTGGGAATATATTTAATAAAATAAAATCTATTTTATTGGCACTTGAAGTCATAATGTGATTCTGTTTATAATTTATTTCAAGGAAAACATGAATTCTTGCAACTCCCTGTATACCTTTCAATAATAAAAACCTTTCTCTTTGCTTCAGTTTGAGATATGAACTGACAAACTAATGACTAAAGCAGTTTGGGATGATTTAAAGAAGGTAACCCAGACTCTCAGGGAGAGACCAGATCCAGAAGACTCCTGTTAATCACTAATATTTCACACTAATTGCTGATTTGAATATGGGAATCATCTCAGTTATAAACAGTGGGGACAGCTAGACACAAAAGTATGATAGTACTATACTAGCTGTGGGTTAATGCACTGGATTGAAAAGTTGATTTGAACCATAAGGTCTGCGATTCAAGCTCACCAACCACTCCTTGGAAACCCTATAAAGGGTCACTATGGGTTGGAGCCAGCTTGACAGCACTTAACACTACCACCAACAAACAAATACCATTTCCTCAGCCTCTTCTAGCTCATGTTTGATTTCTCTAATTTTGCCTTGTCCCTCTTCTCTCCAATTTGCAAAGCTTCTGTCTGTATTGGGTCTGATCGTATTTCCACAGGGTTTTTTCTTAACCTGGAGAAAATCCCATAAAAGTGCCATCTGTGATTTGGGTTCTACGAATAGCCTATTCTTGAATTTTCTAATTTTGAAAAAATGATTAATATGCAAAATATTTTTTTCTCTAAATGGATTATTTATCAGAAGTTGGAAAGGAGTAAGAGTGAAAGGCTAACAGTCTGTGTACCAGGTTGTTCCTCAGAGGAAAATAAATGGATAAATGGCAAGCCTTTTTTGTTTTTTTTTTTAACTGCCTGGGACCATGGAGGGTGTGGAAGAAAAAGGCGGTTCCTGCTGTGCCAGAGACCCTAAAGAAAAAGCGAAGGAATTTCGCAGAACTAAAGATCAAGCGCCTGAGAAAGAAGTTTGCCCAAAAGATGCTTCAAAAATCAAAGAGGAAGGTTATCTATGCAAAACCCAAGCACTATTACACGGAATATAGGCAGATGTACAGAACTGAGATTCCAATGGCTAGGATGGCAAGTAAAGCAGGCAAATTCTAGGTACCTGGTGAGCCCAAGCTGGTATTTGTTATCAGAATCAGAAGTATCAATGGTGTGAGCCCAAAGGTTCTAAAGGTGTTGCAGCTTCTTCGCCTTTGCCAGATCTTCAATGGCACCTTTGTTAAGCTCAACGGGCTTCTATTAACATGTTGAAGATTGTGGAACCATATATTGCATGGGGGTACTCAAACCTGAAGTCAGAGAATGAACTAATCTACAGGTGTGGATATGGCAAAATTAATAAGAAGTAAATTGCCCTGACAAAGAACACATTGATTGTAAGTTCTCTTGGTCAATTTGGCATCGTCTGCATGGAGGATCTGATTCATGAGATCTACACCATTGGGAAATGTTTCAAAGAGCAAGTAACTTCCTGTGGCCCTTCAAATTTTCTTCTCCTTGTGGTGGGATGAAGAAAAAGATCACATATTTTGTAGAAGGTGGAGATGCTGGTAACAGGAAGGAACAGATCAACAGGCTTATTAGAAGGATGAACTACGCTTTCTACCATGGTTATTTTTGTAATCTGGTCACTTAATAAAACAGTAAATGTTCTCAAACTGAAAAAAATAAAGATGAAAAGAAAATGCAAACTTACTTTACCTACACACTTCTGCCTGTTTATTTTTCTATGCAACAGCCAATCTGTATGAGCAAGATTACATGGGAGGAAACATGTGAGAGGGCTAAGGGAATTTCTGAGTGGGAAGGGGTGTGTAGTGGGGAGAAGAGGTAGATAGAGACTGCTCCGAAAGTGGCTTTCCTTGGAACACTATACATTATTTAGACTCGCTGTTATAGTCTTATAGTGGCCTTTGCAAACAAAGGCTTGCCAAAATCAAGGTACTGTGACGAGACTGGATAAAAAATTACCTTTCTTCTGCCAAGCAGTTGTAGGTCACCTTGTAAGGAAGTAAAGAGGCCAAATAAAATCTCACCTCTGTGTGTCTTTTGTCATCATGTACATTTGGACAGCCAATATATTCAACTGCTATATTCGATTTATGTTCTAAGTATAAACCAGCTGAACAAATAAAGAGATGAGACAAAAGGACATCATATAATCTTACGTATTATTGATTTCCATAACTGACATGAGTTAGTTTAGCCTAGTACTTGGAGCTTTTAGAAATAGGAAAAAAAGACATGTACCTTGTATTCTTGTTTGGTACACACGCATTTTGTATGCAAATCTACTAAATTTTTAAAAGTAGGATACAACATTAAAAAAAAAAGATAATTTAGCAAATATATCAAAAATGTAATTTTAGAAAGCGTTTTTTTGTTTTAGAAATCTGTATCAGCATTACCTTATTACTAATAAAAAAGAATACTTGAAATTTCTGTAGGATAAATTTGCTCTAAAAATTATACAGAAATTTCCATTTAATTGACTTAAACTTCCCCACCCTTAGATGTCTCGCTATGGAGAGAACTGAGGTAAACCTATTAATTACCTACTGAAATGGTACTTTCAAAAGTCTGTTTCATACTTTAAACAATAAATGATAAGAATAGGACTAGCAATACATAGCTGGAATATTTTCCGAGACAAAAGGCATGTCATCCATAGCATTTGTAATGCTTCCTGTGGTCTGGTAACAGCAGCTGTATTTTTGTTTGTTTGCTATTTTGCTTTGAATGTCTCCTAACCGGAGGGCACTGATAACTTCTGTTCATTCTCCTCCCAAGGAGTGCTCATGACTTTCTGCTCTCTTTACTACTTCTCTAACTCTTTTTGTTTGCTTGCTTGTTTCTCAAAAAGTGACAGTACATATGCCACAGCAGGAAGAATAGTAACCTATACTTTAGAATCTCCTTAACTGATCAAATTAATTTTCATAGTTTTTTTAAATTGATATTTAGTCCTTTTTATTTTGAGAAGTGATGGGTGACTGTCTTTGACTTGCTAGTCACTCTCTGATCCTGATACCTGTGATCAGTCAACTGTACAAAGTTCTGTTGGAAATTCATGTGAGGGACATACTGTAAAGTAGCTGAGACAAAATGTAGACTGGCATTATTGTTTTGGAAGAATTCTATTGGCAACATGGGAAGAAAGCTGCAGGGATGGAGAGAATGCAAGAAGATGAGGCTATGGTGTGATCCCATGTGTGAGACAACGGGTCATGATGATGACAAATAGAGAACTGTGGTGGACATGGAGAATTGGGGAGATAGTCAAGAGACATTCCAGAGGTGTCTGGTTAGGACCTGATAAATCGTCAAGTGGGAAGTCATTGGAGGAAAGATCTAATGAGGAACTAAACGCCTATCTTTAGTGGACGGCTAATGGAAATGCTCTGGTAGCGTAGTGGTTACGAATCGGACTGCGAACCTTAAGGACAGCGGTTCGAAACTACCAGCTGCTCCGCGGGAGAAAGATCAGGCTTTCTACTCCCGTAAAGATTTACAACCTCGGAAACCCTGTACAGGGTCGCTATGGGTCGGAACCGACTCGACGGCACTTAACAACAACAACAACAATGGAAATGCTATCATTAATAAAAATGGTAATAGAAAGTTTGAGATTTCAAAACCGTGCATTTAGTTTCTGATATTCTTCCTTTTGGACAACTGCAGAATACTTGGAAGAGGTGTCTACCTAGGAATTGAAAATCTAGCTAGGATTTTCTAGGACTAGGACCAAGCATATAATCTCCATACTTGTGATTTCTTTGAAGTAAAACTTTTAAACATTTGTTTCTTCTGCAAGATTCAAAATGAAAGGCAGCCAATAATCATTAGAGAAGATTTGGAAAACTGAAAACAAACACATTCTGTATGACTTAAAAACACTGAATCTGAGTTTTCTATTTAAAGTTTGTTCTACACAGTAGTATCATTATTATAAAGTGTAACATAACTGATGTTGTAGTTAGTACGGTGGAGTCAGTTCAGACTCACAGTGATTCTATAGAGGGTTTCCAAATAGGTTTGAACTACCAGCCTTGTGCTTAACCGTTCAGTGCTTATCCTACAGCACCACATTGTTGTTGTTAAGTACCCGTGGAGTCGGTTCCGACTCATAGTGACCCTGCTAGGACTTCCATTATTGACAAGGAAGCTATTTATAGGGTTGTAGAATAATAGAGTCATCGGTAGGATTGTAGTAGCTGTTTTCTTAGGCTTCAACCTTTTTCAGATGTTGTCTTGTGACTCTCAAATGGAAGTAAATTGTCAGGATTAATGGCACATCACCACCAATAACCAGGCTGGCCATTTTGATTCTGTGGTTCATTTTCCATGTCAAAACCATATATATCTCTTAAGAAAAAAGAAAGGTGCTTCTCTGTCTTTTTTTTTTTTTTTTCCCTTGTTTGCTTGTTTTTAGCTTTTTGATACAGAAAATCATTTCAAATTGTGCTTTAACATAGAGTGAGACCTTTTTGTAATGAATGAAATTATTTAAGAATTTACTGTGGACAGAGAGGCAACATTTAAATCAAACACACATATTCAAATGCATGTATTCAAATACAAAAAAGACATTGGCATTAGCAACCACCAGCCTTTAAATGTTTATGGTGTTGGGGAGAAATTTACTGTGAAAAATATTTCTAAGAAAGTCCTTTTTCCCCAGAGTCAGTGCTGTGGCCACGGAGGATTCGAGAGGAGAGTGGAGCTACCGGCTAATGGGAAGAGAGGACATATATGCACAGGAGTGCCCACACTTGCAGATGATACCCACGTGACCTGGACTGGATGACTGGATGATTGGAGCTCAACCAGGAGAGGAAAGAAGATGAGGGGAAAAAAAAAAAGAGTGAACTAATACAGTCTGTATGCCTATGGAGTAGCGACTCAAAAGAGGGAACAAATCCCCACAGCAACAAACGTTCACACACCCCCACACACAGAGTGGACGGTAAAGGGCAGCTTGGACATTGGATACTCAAATGGGGAGGAGGGGACTACAAAGCAAGAAGTGACTGGCTTACAAGCTTTCAAGAGGGCACCTAGTGCTAGGGAGCATGGCGGAAGGCAGAGTCTCCAGTAGGTACTATTCAATCTGTCTGGGCAGAGCTGATGAAAGGAGATACAGATGGGTAACTCGTGATACTGTAGTGAATAATGCTTATCAGGATGGACTATGAGGGTTGGAAATGCAAAGGTAGACGTTTTGTAACAAGAAAGGGAGTGATTACTCTCCAGGATAGGAGCGGAGGCCTCTGGGACCATCAACGGAGAAGAGCCGCCGAGAGCAGGATCCTACCCAGAGAAACAGAAATGCCTGAGATGGTGACAGAGATGATGACGCAAAGTGATGAAGCGACTGGGGTCTTTGGAGCAAGAGAGGGAAAGGGACTGTGGGCTGAAAAATGGGGGGAGGAGGGGAAAGTGTAGGGGCGGGTTTCTGGGATATACCCTTTGGGTGGTTGATGATGCATGGAGGGGATTGGAACCATGGCAATGAGATGATATACGATGGGATGAATGTAAAATTAAAGTTCTCCCATGTAAACTACCATATAACTCACAATAAAACATTAAAAAAAGAAAGAAAGTCCTTTTTTTATACTATAAATAGGTAGGTTTAGGGTTTCAGTATATCAGGTAGAAGCAAAAAATGCATTAAAAATCTGCCCTCTTGTAAAGGTGGTGGTTGTTAAGTGACATTGAGTCAGTTCTGACTCACAATGACCACATATAGGGTTTCCAAGGAGTGACTGGTGAGTTTGAACCACTAGCTTTGCAGTTCAAATTGACCTTTCAGTCTAGTGCTTATCCTATAGCGCAACACCAAGACACAGGAAACAATAAACAGGCAAGTCTAATTGAATGATGACAGCAAACACAGGGACAAACAGGAAATAAAGAGTCTTCTAAACTAGTGATCATCCATTTCCAACAAAAAGGTTTTCTTTGTTGAAAACTGAAGCATCAATGTGTAGTAGATTGTTGACAAGAAAAGGGAGACATGATTCAGGAATAGGAATAGTATATGTAGATGCTTGGAGGTTAGAAAGAATATGGTGAGTTTAAGGCAGGGCCAGTGGTTCCGTATGTTTAGAACACAGAGTATGAAGTGTTACTAGTAAGACCTAAGGAGCAATCTATTCCTAACTTGGAAAGAAAATGGGTTAAAAATAAGCCTGCTAGAAAAAAGAAGTAGGTCATTGAGTAACAAACTGAAAAGAAAGGGGGACCACAATTAATGATATTATTATTGATTTTAGTGAAATTCTTGTATTTGATTGTTAATCAAAGAGATTTAAATACAAATATAATTATTTTTGAGCAAATTAGAGAGTAGATTATTGATTATGTGCCTTTCTTACTGTTCAAATAACTCAAGGTTAGTTCCTTTATATTCGCATGTGTATATCAACTAATGATACTTTTAAAAAGTAATGAAATTTGTAAAAATGAAGGTGAACTTTCTATTATAGATATTTCACAAAGGAGCTAAAACCATTATAAACTAGCATCTTTTAAATAAATTTTCTTATTTCTACCTGAAGCTTTATGATCACCTAATTTATCACCCAACCGGGAAGATTTTTGGCATGTGAAAAAAGCAACATTAATAATTACAGAAGAACAACGGGGATAAACATGAACTGCCCTGAGCAAACTAAATTTATGACTCTCTTTGCTTGAAGAAATGTCATATTAATCTGGCAGGTCATATTGCCTAAAAAATTATGTTGAACTTACAGTTAATTACACCTATGAAATATGTGCCTTATTTTAAATATGCTTCAATAATTATAATTAACTAATCTTTGAGCTTTTACCTTAAAATAAAATGCCTTTTTTTCCCCAGTTGGACATATTTTAATCCTTTAATATCCTAAACTTTATAAAGTAGTCCATTTTGTCATCTTAGTTCTACCTTTATATTTTTTTTATTTGTTAGTGTGCTAAATAAATCATGGACAGAAATATAAAAAAATGAAGATGATAAATTTCTAATTTATGACACTTAGAAACTTTGAAATGCTCTCAAAGCTTTTTGAAACAGATTTCATTGCGGTCTAGGAATATATTACATTTTACTTTATTTTTTCTCTGCTTCCAAAACAGAAATTGGGATCAGGCCCAATACAATCTTTTATGCTAATAAAACATGAAGCATTATTAAAGTAAGAAAAAGTGAAAAAGTTGAAAGACATACAACAGAGAGAACTGGCAAACTGTAGTACTTCGATGGATCCCTGAACAATGCTATAATGCTTAGCTATTATTCAAGCAGGTGGCACATTATTATTCTTATAGATTGATACCTTTGCTTATTATCCCCTCGACTGCACATAAAACACAGTAATTTGAACTTAATAATGCCCATAAAACTTCCATTAATAATATAAAGTGTTATTAAAACATAAAAAATTTATCTGTGACCTGTTCTAATTGATTGTATTTTTCATAATTGATGGACTGAGTTACACTTTTCCCAGGTACACTGGGACAACTGACTTTGATAATAAGAAAAAATAATTGATTTCAGATTTCAAAGGCGGCAGTTTGGAAACAGGGCTTTGTCAGTACCTTAACTCCCAGGGAGAGCAGCACAGCATGACTCCAGGTTGACCTGACAGTATACAATGGATACACCTTTTTGAGTTTCATAGCGTCCCATGATAATTAAAATAAAATAGTGCAAGATGAATCTCATGCCTGGCTATTTTATACAAATGATAAAAGGAGAATGGCTTTCTTTGTTGGATGACTCCCAAACCCCTACTGAAATGAAATCCAAGGAAACTGCAATCACACATAAGGCTCTCTCTGTGGTCTGGTCTATACCTCATTTCCCAGTTAACTGCTTGTAGCCTGCTTTCTCATGGCCCTACGCCTTTACTTCTGCTCTTCCTTCTGTCCAAACACATTTTTCACTTTATTCAGAGGTCAACATTTAGCTTGGAACAATCTCTAGAAAATCTTACCTGAGCCTTTACATTAATCTAAATGTTCCTATTCTGTGCTATGTTGGCATGTCTTCCCGTTAGCACTTGAAGAGCCTTCTTGGATTTATCTGCTTCTATGCCCCTTTCCCCTTCTATACTACAAGCACTTCAAATACAAGGGGCCAATAAGTAAGCACAGGTTTTAACAGATATAATATAATCAATGTGAAGAAACTAGCTCCTAGTTTGAACTAAGATGAAATGCATGTGAAACTAATACTGTCTGCAGTTAGTTAGATTTGTTGATAGTGAAGCTAGACAACCATCTAAGCAATTAGGTCTGGCTGAAGTGGAAAGGACAAGGCTTTGACTTAGATCAACTTAGATTTAACCCTCCAGCCCGATGCTTATTAATAGTGTAATAATGAATCAATCACATACCCTCAATGAACCCAGTTTCCAAAATGTATTCATGAGCACAGTACTACGATTAGAGCAATAACACAGTGAAAACACCTTGAACAATATACACGAGCAGTGAGATTCTCAATTTCCATTAATAATTTAACATTTAAAAATTGTAAGGGAAATATAATAGGGTTGCATTTTCAAATATAATATATTAAAATTGAATTTTACATCTTTTCCTACCAATAAATATATATACAAAGATATAAAAGTGTCATGTACTTACTAAGTGTCTTTAGCTTGTATTAAGTCATTTCATTTACTGACAATGCTCTTGTCCTAACCACCATAGCTGTTTGTCAAATTGATACTCCTGCTTTACTGTCAGATGGCACTTTCTCAAGGAAAGCCACAAGAATTCACTGTCAGCTCATCTGGGTTTACACAGTGACTTTCATTTGGAGTTATTATAACATACTGGATGTTTTTCAATTAAAATTATAATGCTAAATGCTTCCCCCTTGGCTTGAAAATCTTTTAGGTCAAGCAACATTTTTTAATATAAAAAAATAATAGTGAGACACATATAAGAGGAATCTCTGAGCAAGCAATAGCTTTAAGTTTGATGTTGAAAAAATTAAGTGAAAACATTATTAGGATTGAAATTTAAATTCACAAACATTTACAATATACAGATGAGATATTTTTCACGCTTAAAAATTATTTTTAGTAACATAATAAATGCTAGAAAATAAGATCTATATTATGTTGTAATAAATGTACTTGATTAGGATCTTAGATAAAATATTCTTTGATATAATATGCTGTTATTTTTAATAATCAGCATAATAATGATATAAGAAGCACTTTAGAGAAATATAACATAATATCTTCAAACTGTACTTCACTTCTTTTTCTATAAAAATTTTAGTTCTTTACTGTCCAAATAAATTAAAATTTTTATCACATGAAAGTGCCTGCAGTAGCCTCTGCAGGTTTCTTTGACTAGCAGTTTATAAACACAATGAAATAAGAAATTAGTTTAATTTACCTTAATAACTAAATCAAATTTCTGATGAAAGTCTCTGTTTACTGGCTCCAAGAGACTAAGTTCTGCAGTCCTAGGATGCATATGGAAAAATCGTGGGTAATCCTCAGGAGTCCCTGAAAGACATTGAGAATTCAGCACATAATTGAGAAAAATAAGTAATAAGTGTATCTGTTTTATTTATTTCCTTCATTAGCTGAGGAGCAAGATCACAATTTCATTAGTAAATTAAGTTTTTAAATTCTGCAGTCTCAGGAAAGCAGACTCAAATGCAGTGTACTGTTAATTAGTTATGTACACGAGAATGAAAAATACTTCTGGTTTGGATGCTTTTCCAAATATATATATATATTTTATTATTATGAGAGCTTTTTTTAATTTGAAACTTCATCACATGAAGAGTGATTTTCACTATAGGGAGAGAAAATTTGTGATCACAGAATTGCATTAAAATGCTTAATTATAGCATTAGAGCATGCATGGTCTTTCAGCATGGCTTGTAATAAACAATAACTGGTAGTTTGGACCAACTATCATGATGCTTGGATATTAATCTGAGTATATTTTTTTCCATCTGGGCTTATATTTTATGAAGAATCAACTTTATTATGCCAACTATATTAAATTTTGATGGTACACTTAATGTCTGTAAAGGATGTCTCCTAAACAGAGGCATTGTAGTGAGATAAAATATCATTTTTCCCTGTAAGAAATATTCTCATGACACTAACCATGTCATTTTCAATCTTGTATGAATGAAAAAAAGATCTGGGTGGTTCCATACTATAAGCACTGGACTAGGAACCACAAAGTCCATGGTTGGAGCCCACCAGCTGCTCCACAGGAGGAAAACCAGGCTTTCTGCTACTGCAAAGGTTAAAAGCCTCAGAAACCCTATACAGAGTCACTAAGAGTTTGAACTGATTCCAAGGCACTTAACAACAACAACAAAATGTATGGAAAAGCTACAATGAAATAGAAAAATGAAAAATAATTGACACATTTGATATCTGGTGTTGACAATGAATATTAAATATACCATAGACTGTCAGAAGAGCAAACAAATTAGTCTTGGAGGAAATATAGACAATAGCACTTAGACAATATCACTCATTTACTCAGTCTAATTTCCAAAGAAGGGCAACATACTCAGTATGTGTAAGAGAAATGTGCTTCATAGGGTTTTTAATGGATGAGTTTTTAGAAGTGGATTTCTAGGTCTTTCTTCCAAGACAGCTCTGTGTGGACTTGAACATTCAATCTTTTAGTTAGAAGTCAAGTGTAATCCTTTGCATGTCACACACTGTCATTATTCATTGCTATTGTTGTTGTTACGTGCCATGGAGTCAGCTCTGACCCATAGCAACCCTGTATAGGGTTTCTGAGGAGTGACTGGTGAGCTTGAACCATTAGCCGCCTTGCAATCAAAACTGATTTGACAGTCCAATGCACTGGCCTACAGTGCCACACCAGGACTCCAGGACTCCATTGTTGTTAGTTACTATCCGTTAAATTCTGATACATTGTAACGCATGTATTACAGAGTAAAACTGTTCTACATAGTTTTCTTTACTGTACTCTTAAAAGAAACAGATTGCTAGGGTTATCTGGCAGTGAATACAAAAGACCCTATAAAAATTGATACATTTGATTTATGGTGTTGGAGAAGAATACTGAAAATACCATGGACTTCCAAAAAAACAAACATATCTGTGTTAAAAGAAGTATAGACAAAGTGTTTCTTAGAAGCCAGGATGGCCAAACTTTATCTCTCATATGTTGGACATATTGTTAGGAGAGACAAATCACTGGAGAAGGGTATCATGTCTGGTCAAAGACAGAGAGGAAGACCTCCAAGGGGATGGTCCGACACAGTGGTGATGGCAATGGACTCAGGCATGGCCAGGATTGTGAGGTTTGCCCAACAATATATATCATTGGAGTCCTGGTGGGGCACTGTGGGATAAAGTGCTGGACCGCAAAGTCCATTTGAATCGCAAGGTCAGCAGTTCAAACTGACCGGTTGTTCCTCAGAAACCCTATACAGGGATGCTATGGGAACTGACTTGACAGTACTCCAAAAACAACATTAGTTGTTGTTGCGTTAACTGCCATCAAGTCACTTCCAACACATAGAGACCCTGTATAGGGTTTCCGAGGAGCGGTTGGTTAGCCTGAACCACTGACCTTGAGGTTCACGTTTCAGTTCAGCACATTAACCCACAGCACCACACCAGGATATGTTACTAATTCCACTGAGAAACAGAATGGAGAAAAGTCTGAAAGGAAATCTGATTTGAAAACCAGTCTTCAAAATCTGTATCTTTAATGTTATGACAACAATAAAATGAATGGACCCATTTATTTTTAATTCTTACAAAAGGATTATTTTTATCATCATTGGCATTCTATTTCTAAATATAATGCTGGAAAAGAAAATCATAATTTTACATAGAAATATTTTCAATTTGGCATTTTTTCATGTGTTTAAATTACACCTGCTACATGATGTACAAAAGGCATTATTAGTTGATGATGGTGAACAAACTGATATGCTTTGCTGTTGTTAAGTACTGTGGAGTCAGTTCTGACTCACAGTGACCCTGCACAGGGTTTCCGAGGCTGAAAATCTTTATGGGAGCAGAAAGCCTCATCTTTCTCCCGTGGAACAGCTGGTAGTTTCGAATTGCCAACTTTGAGGTTAGCAGCCCGATTCGCAACCACTACGCTTACATATGACTTATTTATATGCTAGTAAATTACCAGGACTCCTGGTGTGGCACTGTAGGATAAGCACTGGACTGTTATCTAACAGCTGCTCCTCAGAAACCTTACATAGGGTCACTATGGGTCAGAACCAACTTGAAGACACTTAACAACAACAAATTGTCAAGGTATTAATCATTATTAGTTTTTCCATTAATAGGCAATAAAGACAGTTAAGGACTACTAATCTCTTTTTATAAATAACCCACTGGAGTACATCAATGTGTCACACACACACACACACACACACAAAAAAAAAAAAAAAAAGCAAGAAAAATAAAGTGAATACCAACTAAGATGAGATATAATAGGCTGAGTAACCAGAGACAGAGGCAATAAGGCCTGGTGGAAAGTAAATGTATTTATTCAGTTTTATAATTTAATGCAGAAGCTCTGCTAGCATAATGGTTATGAACTGGTCTGCAACTCTCACGGTCAGCAGTTCAAAACTACCAGCCTCTCTGCAAGAAACACATGATGTTTGCTGCTCCAGCAAAGATTTTCAGTCTCAGAAACCTCATACAGGATCACTATGAACCAGAACTGACTCCATGGCAAATACCACCACCAAGATCAAAATTCAATTGCTCCATTCTTTTATTTAAATGAAGTCATTAACAATATTTACCTACAAAATGGAGGGAGAAGGAAACTCCTCTCACCCTCCGTCTGACTCTCTTATTTTTTTGCACAAAAAAAATGATGGGCAAAATGATACAGTTACAACAATAATAAAATTTTTAAAAATTGGATAATTTTTTCTTAAATTATCTTTTGATTTTTATATCTTTCTGTTCATTAAATCTATGTTGTTACTGTTGTTAAGTGCTGTTGAGTCAGTTCCAACCCATAGTGACCCTATATAGGGTTTCTGAGGAGCAAGCTGGTGAGCTTGAACCACTGACCTTGCAGTTCAAATGGCTTTGCAGTCTAGAGCATTAATCCACAGCACCACACCAGGGCTCTAGATTAAATCTATGAGGGTAAGTAATAAATATTGCTAGTAGGGTTTACAGTTTTTACATGGACTCGTTTGTTCTAAACAAAATGTGTTTAAACATGTCTATAATCAGTAGACAGCTGAAGGCAGTTCTCTTGTCTTAGTCTCACTAATATGCCAACCAAAAAAGGTCCAATCAAAGTAGTAGCTTCTTAGGGGACCTGCTGGGCCAATTAATGTTGTAGCATAGAAGTCAGCTCAGCAAGTTATGGTGACTGTTTTCTGGAATTTGTTGTGTTAAATACCAACCAGTAGGTTCTGACTCATAGTAACGCTGCATAGGGTTTCCCAGTAGTGGCTGGTGGGTTTGAGTCACTGAACTTTCTATTAGTAGTCTAGTGCTTAAATGATAGTGCCACACCAGGGATAATTTTGATATCTTTCCTTGAAGAACTCAAGACAGTTACAATGGATTTTCAGGTTCAAATCTACCAGCTCCTCTGTGGGAGAAAGATTAGACTTATCTGTTCCCATAAAGATTTACACCGTTGGAAAACCTATACAAAGACACTGTGAATCAGGACTGACTTGATGGCAACAACATTATGAAGTTTTAAGTAATTTGAAAACTGCATTGTGAGAAAAAGGCCAGGACTTTTGTGCTGAACATTTTTTTTTTTCCATCAAGACAATGAACTTGCTTGTTGTTTGAGGATAACAAGGGATCACCTATGAGAATTTCATTGGGAAACCTTACCCTATCTATCCTACATCCCTATCCTTGCCCCTTGAGAGTGTTTATTATTCCCCAAATGCAAAGAACTTTAAAGAGAACATGATTTGTTCCCCTTGAGGATGTCAATGTTGCCATTTTGACATGATATAAATGGAAAACTATAGAATTCTTCTAGGACAGGCTAGAAGAATGGAAACACAGCCTCCAAAAATGTATAGACCAAGATGGAGGACACATTGAGAAACAAGAGCATTTTGATCTTGCTGTTTAATAATAGTTTAGAGGATTTTGTAACAATATCTGTTGATTTACTCTTGGTAAGTATGTCATAAAGATATTTTAAATGTCCATCAGTTTACCAAATGAATGTTTCAGGGGATAAAGAAATCATGGAACTTGTCAAGAATATGTGCAATATAAAATAAAAATTATTGTTATTACTGTTTTTGTTAAGTGCCATCAATCCAGTTCTGATTCACAGAGACCCTGCATAGGGTTACCGAGGAGTGGCTGATACATTTGAACTGCTTACCTTGAGGTTAGCAGTCTGGTGCATACCCTGTATCATCACACAAGAATTACAAAATTAAATTAAAGACTAGCCCATCATCTTGTATCAATTGAAGTAAATACATACTTTATTATATCTGTGTTCACAGCTGGAAAACACACACTAGCATACACCAGTTCAGCATGTCCTCCCAAATTATTTATGATCTTGGTTTAATGAAAATCTTATATTATACATTACATGGAGCATCAATCATGCTATTGCCATTTTCATATTCTCTGGGCAAGCTTTGCAAAACGGTATGGCTTTGAATAATATCCGAACACTCTCTCTGTGTCCTTCATTTCCCTTGGCTTCATGAGATGCCCCCATTACAAACTGCCACCAAGCCTCACAATCCCAATAGGGATAAAGAGAAAATGGAAAACTGAGGAAAAGGTTTAGCTCATTTTTTATATCAGCTGTAAGGAAATTTAGGATTTTTGAGGTTTAGCTTGGGGCCACTGTTCATTTAAAATATCAAAATATTTGATACTGCATCAAAGTTAAGTAGAATTAGAACTAGACACTACTCAGGACTAAAAAAGGACATGAACTTGACATGTTGATTCATTTTTTAGCTTACTGATTCTTATAAAAACATCCCTGAGTTAGACTTGAACAGGAATATGTTTTCATTTTTTAAATAAATAATTTTTAATAAAAATATTTTCTATCAATTTCTAGCATGAAAGCATTAGGAACTCTGTGGGTCTTCTCTCCAGTGACAGTCATAAAAAGTATTGTATGAAGATACATATTAAAGTCTATAGAGATTGTCTTAAGGATGAACGTCAAATGAAGTAATATCTGTTCAAGAAAATTAACAAAAAAAAACTAAAAGTGAGCATTCCTGTTATTTAAAACAAGACCACTCCCTGTATCCACCTTTGTATCTGAGAAAGGCAGAAATTTCTCTAGTCTGCTGCAGTCAAGAATACAGAACTCCTTCTTCCTCTAGCTGGAGCCCTCACCCTGCCCGGAAAATCATTTTCCATGTTTTTTATCTGTCTTCAGCTGCCTTTTGCAGAGGCAATTTCCTAGGGGAGAACAGTGGAAATGTGGGAGATGTCTGTGAAAACAACCAGATGTTGTATATAACAGAAGTTATTTTTAAAGTAGCCATTCTAAAATCATTCATACAACTTAAAAAAAATAAAATTGATTAAAGAAGCAAAATATGGTACGGTCACATTGTTATACCAAATAGAGGGCATCTGTAAAGATAATTTTTTTTTTTTTTTTTTTTTAAGAATCAAATGGAAATTTGGAGTTCACGATATAAGTAAAAATAAAAATATAGGGTAAGGCATGCTATATAAGAGCAACCACAAAAATATGGTGTGGCTATACTAAGATTAGATAAAATAGACTTTAAAACAAAAGAAATTAAGAAGAGTCCTGAGGTGACACTGTAGGATAAGCACTGGACTGCTACCTACAAGGTTGGTAGTTCAAAGCCACCAGTCATCACTCAGAAACCCTGTATAGGGTCTCAATCAGTCAGAATATTCTCGACAACAGTTAACAACAATAGAGGTTAACAGGGACTCTTCATAGTTATAATGTCAATAAACTGATGATATTACAAATAAAAGTATATACATATATATACCCAACCCATGCCTCATCTGTCAGTTTGTTGTACTGTGATGACTTGTGTGTTGCAGTGATGCTAGAACCTATGCACTGAGGAAGAGGTGTCTTCTCAAATTCGAGTCAACCTTAATGACACATATGGAGCAGTTTCAGGACCTTCATTTGGCGATGTGACATGAATTTAAATGAGAAGAAACAGCTGCAAACATCCATTAACAATTACAAATGGGAGTATACTATGAATTCAGAAAAAAAGGAAATTATCAAGAATGAAATGGACTGCGTAAAGATTGGACATTAATGGACACATATCACTAGTATTGGCCATTTTCCATTGGGGAACCATACAGCCCACTATGCTGGGAACAGCAAAACGAAGAGGATTGGTGTCACATTCACTATCAAAAAAGACAATTCAAATTCTGTCCTGAAGTTCACAGTTGCAGCAATAGGATATCCATACTCCTAACCTACAAGGATCGAGGGCACTTAACAACAACAACAACAACCTACAAGGAAGACCAATTAGTATGATTGTTATTCAAATGTAAGTGCCAATCACTGATGTCAAAGATGAAGAAATAGAAGATGTTTAACAACACCTAGTCTGAAATTGATAAAATGTGCAATTGAGATGCATTGATACTGGTGACTGAAATGAAAAAGTTGATAACAAACAGAAAGTATTGATAGTTGGAGAATAAAGCCTTGGTAAACACCGTAAGAGATTTCATGATAGACATAGTCATTTCAAGATATACTCATTGTTGATAATTTTTTCAACAAAACAAATGTCAAGTATATATGTTAACCTCATTAGATGAAAAACGCAATGCAAAAGCTCAATAGAATCAGCCCAAACAAGTTCAGGCATCTAGATGTGGAATAGACCATCAATTGCTCATATGCAAGTTTAAGCTGAAACTTAAAAAAATGTAAACAAATCTATGAAAACCAAAATAGTGCATTAAATATATTTCTGACAAACTTCTAGACAATCTCAAGTAGAGATCTGATACACGGAACACTAATTACTGAAGACCAGACAAAATAATGCAGGTTGTCCTTAATGAAATGACACTGAGGACATCATATATGAAACACCAAAATGGATGTCAAAAAAGACTCTAAAATCTGTTCTTGGATGTAGGGTAGATAACGTGAAAGGCAGAAACAATAAAGTAAAAGAAATAATATAGAACATTTCAAAGGGCATCTTGCAAACACAAGGTAAAATTTTATACTTAAATTTGTGAAAACTAGAAATAAGAAAACCAAAATGGATAGACACAGCAGTTTTTGAGCTAAAATAACTGAAGAAAAATTCAAGCTTCATGTTGCAATATTGAATGATTTTATGATCAAAATGGAGTCCTGGTGTGGTGCTGTGGGCTAATGTGCTGGACTGCAACGTCTGTTTGAACTTCAAGTTCGACTGTTCAAGCCCTCCAGCTGTTCTTTGGAAACCCTCTATAGGATCACTATGAGTCAGACCAACTCCACACCACTAATAACAACAACAATTGTTAAAATAGTGAACAAAGCAGGAACCATCAAAAAAAAAAAAAAGAAGAAGAATTAGTGGTCATTCAATTATTTATAGCAATTAGTATGTGATCAGGATTCAATTACAGTGAAGAAATAAATCCAAAGTGCACTGAATGGATCTGTGGGAGAAAACAGTCTCAAAGAACTGACAGAATACCAATTGAAATGGTTAGCAAATTGATGTCATGCTAGAAGTGCTCATTTGTCTATGCCAAGAAGACAGCTACCTGGTCAACTGGCTGAAAGAGATTCATATTTGTGCCCATTTCTAAGAAAGGCAATCCAAGAGAATGTGAAAATAATTGACTAATATGATTATAATCACAGAAAGGAAAATTTTTGCTACAGATAATTCTAAAACAGTTACAGCACTGTATTGACTGAGAACTGCCAGAAATTCAATCTGGATTCAGAAGAGGGCATGGAATGACGGTTATTACAATTAGTGTCAGGTGGATCAGAAAATTGTGAATATCTGAAAGATGTGTACCTGTGTTCTATTGACTATTCATAGGCATTTGACCGAGTGAATCACAAAAAATTATGGACAAAATTATGAAGAATGGGAATTCCAGAACGCTTAATTGTGTTGAATGTTAAACCTATATATAGACCAAGAACAGTTGTTTGAACAGAACATGCAGATATTCCTGGTTTAAAATAAAGAATGATGTGTGTCAGGGTTGATCCTGCATTACCATATAGAATTCAATAAATATTGTTGAATCTGTCTGTTTTATTTTTCAAACACAAATTCAAAAGTGGCCTAGTCTTCATTAAGAAGTGTATAGTCTCTCTCACATACACATATGTCTCTTTGATGGCTATAAACTAAGAAAATCAGCAACATCCCTATTTTAGCAAAAGTAATTTGAGAAGAGCACTATATCAGAACTTCCTCATTTTTGTTTTTGGAGCCATTACCAGTAATTACACAAGTATTTTGCCAATTTCTGTGGAATTCTGATAGGAAATTTGTTGTTGTTTTGTTCCCTTGAGTCAGTTCCAATTCATAACAACTCTGTATAGAGTTTCTGAGAGTGACTGGTGGGTTTGAACTGTCGACCTTGCAGTTACACCTGTGCAGTGCTTATCCTACAGAACCACACCATAACTTTTCTTAATCTCCAGTGGGCTTTAATTGTCTTGTTTGAATTAGTGTTGTTGTACATAGAATCATCCTGACTTAGAATTGATTAGCTGGCACCTCACACCAACAAATGCCTAGACCCATGACCACTTAGGACGGTCTTATGTTATGTTCATAAACTGTCAACAATTTAGTAATATAATCTCAGAAAATGGTTCACAATATGTACATACAGTTGACCAAAGATCTGGAAAATAATAAATACTGATAACTTTTTTACTACATAGACTACAATATAATATTTTGGAATATGTCTAATATATTTTGGTTGTTTTGCTCTAGTTATTTTTCAAGTATATTTCAAAAGTGGCCTTGTTTTCACTAAGAAATGTATAGTCTCTCACATACACATGTCTCTTTGGAGCCTATAAACTAAGCAAATCAACAACATCCGTAGTTTAGCAAAAGTAATTTGAGAAAAACACTATAGTAAGAACTTGTTCATGCTTGTTTTTGATACAATTAACATTATTTGCACATAAACCAGGACAAATATGGAAAATTGCTGTTGTTGTTGTTGTATGCGAGTGTGTTTCTACTCACTGCAACTCTGGATAGGATTTACAAGAGCCACTGGTTAGTCTGAATTATGGATCTTGCTGTTACTAGTCCAGTGCTAATACTACAGCATCACACGAGTCACAAATTTGATAGCTTATGTGTCATTGGTTGATTACAATCCTTCTTATTCCAAATGACTATAAAAAATAAAAAATAATAAATTCAACCATCATTATAGTGATCCTAATACATACCTATAATTCAATAACATAAGAATAATATGATAGTTTCCAAAGAACTGACTTCTAATCACAATGTTGATAGTTCAAAGCCATTAACTTCTTCACAGGAGAAAGAGAAGACTTTCTGTTCCTGTGAAGATTTACAACCTTGGAAACCCTATACCAGGTCACTGTGAGAACCTGCTGGAAGGAACCTAACAACAACAATTCAACTAGTAATAAAATACTAATAGAGCAAACATTTAAGATTTTCATTTGACTTTAAAATTTGTTTCTTATGAGATGATATAGTGAAAGAATCCAAAATGCAGACTAAATATATTTTAATGCTTTTGTTTCTCCAATAAAGTTTTCCCAATTGTCCTTAAACACATTTTAAAGGAACTAATTCTGAGGGGAAAAAATCTTTACATTATTATTATTTTCCAAAACATATTTGTAAAAGGAATAATCAATCATACCCAAGAAGTAAGGTTTTGTTATACAATGTGGCTTTTTAAAGTTATCTGAGGGATTTGTTTGTTTGTTTGTTTCTACATGATTCTAAAATGACAGCTGATAAATAAAAAGTTAGCAGATACAAACCAACAAGAATGGAATAGAGGATGCCTGGCCGATCTGAGGGTGGCTGAATATTCCGGTCTTGATCAAGGGCTTCAATAGGTGGAAGAACAGTGATGGGGTTCAGTACTTCCTGAAAAATAATTCACAGTTTAGTTTGTCTGCATTAAGACCCTACAAAAGAATTGACAATTAGATATTACAGTTTGGCTAGTTCGATAACATCTGGGTCATTAGTTACACTCAGGTTTGAAGATTTGTAACTTTAAACCTTTAACTCTTCCATGTTGAATCTGAGGAGGAAGAGAAGTGTCAAAATGAAATGACAGAGTAAATACATAGATGAAATTTTATACCAGGAGTTGATCCTACAACTAGAAATGTATGAAAAAAATTGAATCTTCCCTGGAGAGTTTCACTAAAGGAAATAAAAGACCACCACACCATCCATGAAGTAGAGATTTGTTCCTTGACTTCAGGAAATATTTTTATAAATATTTGTTCTTCTGAATCTATTCTTCTACAAGTCACCTGCCAGTTGTCATACTTTGGTGGCTTCTGTGTTTGATGCTGGAAGAATGTCACTGGTAATTTAAATACCAGTAGAAGAGGCAACTACTTCTAACTAATTAGCCACTGAAAACCTTATGATTAGCAGTGAGACCTTGTCAGATACAGTGCCATAGATGAGCTCCTCAGGTTAGAAGGCAAACAAAATATGATTAAAGAAGACCTGCCACCTCAAAGTAGAGTTGATTTTAATGATGTGGATGGAGTAAAGCTTTTGAGACCTTCATTTGCTAATGAGGGCACAACTCAAAATGAGAAGAAATAGCTGAAAGCATTCATTAAAAACTGGATTGTGGAATGTACAAAGTATGAAACTAAGAAAATTAGGTATTGGCCATTTGAATTTTATAATCATATGGCTTAATATGCAGGGAATGATGAATTCAAGAGGAACTTTTCAGGTTCATCATCTAATAGAACATTACAAGATCTAAAAGTATAATGCTGTGTGTCATAGGATAATATCCATTTACTTACAAGTAAAATCAGTTAATACCACTATTACTCAAATTTACACACTAATTTCTCAAGCCAGTAATGATGGCATGAATGCATTCTACCAACTTCTTCAATTCAAAATTGATCAAACATGCAATTAAGATGAAATAATAATTACTGGTGGTTGCAATATAAAAGTTGAAAAAAGAAGAATCTGAAATTGGAAAATAAGGCCTTGGTGATAGAAATGATGCTAGAGATTATATGATAGAATTTTCAAAGACCAACCAAGTACATATTGCAAATGCCTTTTTAAACATCATAAAAGGTCACTAAGCACACGGCTATCACCAGATGGAACACACAGGAATCAACACACAGGAATCAAACTGACTACACTGTGGAAAGAAATGATGGAGAAGTTCAATATCATCAGCCAAACCATGGTCAGACTATGGAACAGACCATCAATTGCTCATATCCAAACTGAAGGTAAAGCTGAAGAAAACAAAAACAAGTCAGTAAGAGCCAAAATATGACCTTGAATATATCCAAACTGAATTTAGAGACCATATCAAAAACTCATGTGATGCGTTAGACAGTGAAAAATGAAGATCTGAACAGTTTAGGTATGACAACATGAGCATCAAACACAAAGAAAGAAATAGGACATAAAAAGACACCAAAGAAAGGAAAGAAAAATATGATGTCAGAAGACACTCTGAAACTTGTCTTTGAGTATGTTGTTGTAAAGTACCATGGAGTTGGTTCCGACTCATAGTGACCCTGCACAGGGTTTCCGAAGATATAAATATTTATGGGAGCAGAATGCCTTATCTTTCTCCCGTGGAACAGCTGGTTGTTTTGAACTGCCGACCTTAAGGTTAGCATCCCAATTCATAACCACAACCAGAGCTCCTTGTTTTTGAGTATGGAGAAGCTAAAGTGTCTTTAAGACATGAGGAATAAAAGAACTGAACAGAACATTTCAAAGGACATCTCAAGAAGACAAAATCAAATATTATTTGAAATGTGCAAAGACCTAGAATTAGAAAACCCAAAAGGAAGAACAGGCTCAAAGGGAAGTATTTCTCCAACTGAAAGAGCTGAAGAAAAATTCAAACCTTGGACTGCAAATGGAAGGATTTTATTGACAAAATGTTGAATGGTTGAAAAGCATCAAAAGAGGATGGAAGGAGTACACAGTCCCTGTACCAAAAATATTAATGTTCAAATCATTTCAAGGGTTTGTTGTTGTTGTTAAGTGCCATTGAGTCAATTCTGACCCACAGTGACCCTTTATAGGGCTTCCGAGGAGAAGCTGGTGAGATTGAACCACTGATGTTACAGTTCAAATGGCTTTGCAGTCTGGCGCATTCCTACTGCGCCACACCAGGACTCCATTTCAAGGAAATACAAAGAACTGATGGTACAGAAAGAAAAAGTTCAAACTGCACTGAAGGCACTGGCAAAAAACAAGACTCTAGGA
>NW_006408521.1:6304783-6349390 GCF_000296735.1 Chrysochloris asiatica | reverse complement strand
ATGTTCTTTTTGATGATGAATGCAACATGATTCCTCTTCAATTTCTTACTCCCAGAATAGCAAACCATGTGGTCATCAGATTCAAAATGGCCAATACCAGTCCATTTCAGCTCATTAATGCCTGAGATACTGATATTTCTGTGTTCCATTTCATTTTGACAACTTCCAATTTTCCAGTATTCATATTTCATACATTCTATGTTCCGATTTTCAATGGATGGTTACAGCTGTTTCTCTTCATTTTGAGTTGTGCCCAATCAGCAAATGAAGGTCCTGTGGGCTTTATTCCCCCAGGCTTTACTCCATTCATGTCATCACGGTCAATTCTACTTTGAGTAAGCTGTTCTTCCCCAGTCGCATTTTGAGTGCCTTCCAACCTGAGAGGCTCATTTTCTGGCACTATATCTAACAATGTTTCTCTGCTACTCATAAGGTTTTCAGTGACTAAATGTTCGGAAGCAGTTCGTCCGTCACTCCTTCTTCCTAGTCTGTCTTCATTTGAAAGCTCATCTGAAACCTCTCCACCATGGGTGATCCTGCTGGTATTTAAAATACCAGTGGCATAGCTTTCAGAATCACAGCAAATTACAAGCCATCACAGTACGACAAACTGACAGACGAGTGGTGGATACATCATAGTCGAGTAAAATTTTGTTTAAGATAATTAAAACATGACTGCAACAATACATTAACAAAGAGTGATCAGAAACTCAAGCCTGATTCTGCAGTGGACAAGGAATGATATCATTGCTGACATCAGATGTATCTTAGCTGAAAGCAGAGAATACCAGTAAGAAGTATATCTGTGTATAATTGACTAAGCAAAGGCGTTTTACTATGTGAATCACAACAAACTATGGATAACATTGTCAGGAATGGGAATTCGAACGCTCTTAATTGTGCTCATGAGAACAAAGGGATACAAATGTTTTAAAATCAGAAAAGATGTATCCTTTCACCATATTTGTTCAATCTGTATGCTGAGCAAATAATTCAAGAAGCTAGATTATATGAAGAAGAATGTGGCTTCTGGATTGTAGGAAGACTCATTAGCAACTTGCAATGTGCAAAGGTTACAACCCTGGTTTGTTGGAATGCTTACTGATGAAGATCAAAGCAAACATCCTTCAGTATGGATTGTACCTCACTGTAAAATATTCACAACTGAGTCAATAAATAGCATGATAATAAGTGGAGAAGAGACTGAAGTTGTCAAAGACTTCATTGTGCTTGGATCCATAATCAACACGTAAGGAAACAGCAGTTAAGAAATATAAAGATATAGTGTGTTAGGCCAATCTGTAACACAAAACCTCTTTAAAGTATTTTAGAGTAAAGATGTCAGTTTCTGGACTAAGGTTTGCTTGACCCAAACTATTGTATTTTCAATCGTCTTATATGCAAGTGAAAGATGGCCAATGAATAAGAAAGACCTTAATAGAATTGGTGCATTCAAATTAAGGAGTTGGAGATGAATATTAAAAGTACCATGGACTGCCAAAATAACAAACAAATGTATCCTGGAATCAATACAGCCGGAATGTTCTTTAGTAGGGTAGATGGTCATAACTGTATCTCTCTTTTTGGACATGTTATCAGGAGGGATCTGTCCTTAGAGAAGAACAACATGCTTGGCAAAGTGGAAGGTCAGTAAAAAAGAGGAAGATCCCCCAAGGAGATGGACTGATACAATGGCAGCAATGACGGGCTCAAATGTAACAATGGTGAGGATGGTGTAACACCAGACAGTGTTTAGTTCCATTGTGCACAGGGTTGCTATGAGTACCAACTTCATGGCACCTAACAGCAACAATAATACATTCTTACTAGTCCCTGGGTTGTGAACCTCTCAGCAGATCTGAGGGAGGCTTTCTACTCCCATCAAGATTTATAGCTTTGGAAACCTTATACAGGGCTGCTATGAGTTGGAAGTGACTCCATGACACACTAGCACCACTACCACCACCATACTACTAGCAGAAAGGTTAGCGGATTGAACTTCTCCAGAAGTACCCTGAAGACAATCTACTGATGTGCTTCTGAAAACTTGTTGTTGTTGTTAAGTGCCATCAAGTTATTTCCTATTCACAGAAACCCTGTATAGTGTTTCCAAGGAGCAGTTGCTGGGTTTGAACTACAAACCTTGAGGTTAGCAGTCCGGCACTTATCCTCCAGTGCCACACCAGGTAGGGTGCATCCTTGGAAATCCTATGGCGCAGTTCCACTCTGCTTGACAATCATGTAATTAAAATGAATAATGGAAAAAACATCATGTTAGGTAATGTGAATGGTTATCGATAAAGAGGAAGACCCCACCATGATACGAATTGGCACAGTGGCAGCAGAATTCGGCCCAGGCTTAACCAACTGTGAGTATGGAAAAGGACTGGGCAGTGTTTCATTGTGCTGTACATAAGCCCATGCCATTTATGGCCTACTCAACATCACCTCCCAAACAACATCAACAACAGGTACATTTAATATGTAATGATCAGTAAGATGATTATATTTAAAAATTGCAATGTATTTATTAGAGTCATTGTTTCCCATTTTAATGTCCATTGCTATTATGTTCAAGACTGATTTTGGCTGTTTTTGTTGAGGAACCAGATCGTATTTAGGCTTTGTCAACCATATGATTCAAGTTGTAATGTTCTCCCCTGATGTAGTTTCAGCTACTTGATTCGGCCAATATACCATAAAAGCAGTCACACACTATATATAAACAAATTAAAATGACAGTATTGCAATAAGGCAGGTTGTAGGTGGGATTTGGCTTAAGAGTTAAGGGACAACAGTGCTGTCTCTACTACTGGCACTTAGTAGGTCTGCTCCGGTGAATAAAAATGTATGCTCTACTGAGGTAACCTTGTGACGAACTGTATTAAACAGAACTTCAAAAACCCTATTTTTATTGTACTATGTGTGCTGATTTACTGCATGGATCTCTAAGAAGGGGATACTATTTGTATTTATATAAATATTCATTAACATCTTCTTGAACTAAAACTCTTTGAGCACAGTTTGGGAAACACGCTTTTAGTATTTATAGACCTCAGTACAAATGTATATAAATTGTAATTCTAAAGGAAAATTAAGTTTGCATCAATATCTGAAAACTTTATATTCTAAGGAATTTCTGCAATTTTTAAAAAATATTATTTCTATCAAATGATACAATCTTTAAACATGGCATAATACAAAATCAGTAGCTTCAATGTTTCAATTCTCAAAGGAAATGTAAAGCAATGGCACACTAAAACAAAACAAAATGAAATAAAGTATTATCAGGTACCGATAACGTATAATGCCTAATTTTATATTTTGTAATAGTTAAAGATGATATATCAACAATTTGGAGGTCACATACATATTAGGGGTTTTGTTGTAATCATTACTTCCAATGGGCTATCAGTTGTCTAAAACACTAGTAGTAGCTTTCCTGAAAACTAAAGAAGTGCTTATAGGAGCAATTTACTGAGCTAACATTTTGTCTCCTTTTTTCTATCAGTTGGACTGTTGTTCTTGTTAGCGTTCATTAGTTTGGTTCCTGACTAACGGCAACTCCCATGAACAATATAAGGAAACTCTGACCAGACCTGCACTGTCTTCTCATTGTGATCTAGACGAGTTGTATTAGCTGATTTTCAGATGTGGATCACCAGGTCTTTCTTCCTAGCTAATCCTAATCTGGAAGCACTGCTGAAATATGTTCCACATCATACAAATACAAAATCATTCAGAGACAGATGGGTGGAAGCACATGAGTTACGTGAGCCAGGAATGAAACCGTATCTCTTAAACCAAAGGCAAGATGCTAATACGGAAACACCACTGCCTCCTAATTGTGGATTGTTATTGTTGTTAAGAACTATCTATCCAGTTCTGACTCACAGTGACCCTGCATAGATGTCTGAGGAGTGGTTGATAAATTTCGATCACCGGCTTTGTGGTTAGCAGTCCAGTGCTTATCCTACAGCTCTATAACAGGGCTTTTAGTTGTTAGGTACCATTGAATGAGTTCTGACTCTTAGCAACCCTATGCATAATAGAACAGAACACTGCCCAGTCCTGCACCATATACACAATTGTTGTTATACTTAAGCCCACTGCTGCTGTCACTGTGCCGGTTCGTACTGATGGGAGACTTCCTATTTTTTGCTGACTCTCTACTTTAGCAAGACTAATGTCCTTCTCCAGGGACTGATCCCTCTTGATGATATATATGAAGTATGAGAGATGAAGTCTTGCCATCCTTGATTTGAAGGCTAATTCTGGTTGTACTTTTCCCAACACGTATTTGTTTGTTTTTCTGACAGTCCATTGTACTTTTACTATTCTTTTCCAAAACCATAACTCAAATACATCAATTCTTCTACAATTCTTTTATGGACTTCATGATTCAATGTACAACTTACACATGCATACAAAGCAATTGAAAAGACCACGGTTTAGGTCAAGCACACCTTAATCCTCAAACTGACATCTTTGCTCTTGAACCTTTTAAAAAGGTCTTGTGCAGCAGATTTGTCTAATGCAATAGGCTTTCTTGAACACTGCTTTTATGAGTGTTGACTGTAGATTCAAATAAAATAAAGTCTTTGGCAACTTCAATACTTTATCCATTTATCATGTTGTTATTTGTTGGTCCAGTTGTAAGGATTATACATTTTTTTAATGAGGTACAATCATACAGATACCTGTAGTGTTTCATCTTCAAAATTTAGTATTTTAAGACCTCTTCTATTTCATCAAGCAAGTTTGTATAATCTGCATATGACAGGTTGTTAATGAGTCTTTCTTAAAGTCCAATGCCACATTCTTCTTCACATGATCCAGTTTCTAGAATTATTTGCTCAGCATACATATTAATTAAGGAGCTCTGGTAGCGTAGTGGTTACGAATCAGACTGTGAACCGCAAGGTCAGCAGTTTGAAACTACCAGCTGTTCAGTGGGAGAAAGATGAGGCATTCTGCTCCTGTAAAGATTTATAGCCTCGGAAACCCTGTACAGGGTCACTATGAGTCAGAAACGACTCCATGGCACACAGCCACCACCATGCATATTAAATTAGTAAGGTGAACAAATACAATCCTGGCACAAACCTCTCCTGACTTTAAGCCAATCAGTATTCATTCACATGTTCTGTTCTAATGCCTGCCTCTTAGTCTACGTACAGGTTCCTCATGAGCACAATGACGTGTTCTAGAATATACATACTTCGCAGTGTTTTACATAGTTTGTCATCATTCACACAGTAAAACGTCTTTGCATAGTCTTTCTGATATTCTCTGCTTTTAGCTGAGATCCATCTGACATCAGCAATAATACCCTCATTCCATGTCCTCTTGTGAATCCAGCCTGAGGTTCTGGTAGTTCCCTGTCAATATACTGTTGTAACCATACCACCAGGACTTTTCTTGTTCTAGTTAAGTGCAGTGGAATCAATTTTGACTCATAGTGACCCTGTATAGGGTTTCCAAGGAGCAGCTGGTGAACTTGAACTGCCAACCTTGCATTTCAAATGACTGTGCAGTCTGGTGCATTAACCCACCACTAGGACTCATGAAGGAGTCCTGGTGTGGTGCTGTGGGTTAATGCACCATACTGCAAAGCCGTTTGAACTTCAAGGTCAGAGGTTCAAGCTCACCAGCTGCTCCTTAGAAACCCTATACAGGGTCGCTATGGGCTGGAATCGACTCGATGGCACTTGACAACAAAGACTCATGAAACAGCAAGTCAATATGAAAATGTCTCTATTAAATCCAGATCATTATTGTCCATCTCATAGAATCCTACAGACCCACTAACCCTACCCTCTCTTTGCCTCTCAGTATCTTAGAGTCTCTTTTTCTCTGTGCTTCTCTCTTTCTGTCTCTTTCAAATTCCCTCTCTCCTAAGACTCAGTTGACATCCTATGGAATAACTTCATTTCTATTTTAACTGAAATATCAGAGAGTGTTCAAAGTATACATGCTTAAAATTTAAGTGTTAAGAGTTGACCAGCTCTTTTGAGTCCTTTAACAAAAGAATCTCATTATATTAATCAAAGTCACTTACAGCTAATCTACTTTAGTCCTAATTCAACTAATTAAATCAGTGGTAGCTTTTCTAATAGTATGGCAATATTCAGACACTGTGAAAGCATTTCAAATCTGAGGATTTTGTGCAGTTTCATTTTGCTCCCCATGGTCAGGAAGGTACACCAAGTGATCCAAAACAGTCTCCTGCTTCTTATAATAACTGGCATCTGTACTTAGACATTTTAAATAATTGATTCGAGCTCCTTTGTTAGAATGTTAAATGCCAAACAGATCAGGACATTTGAGGGTATCCCTGCTGATTGCTTCTACTCTATATCACTAGAAGTATGAACTCGTAAATAAGGGGCTTTAGTGTGAATAATGGGACTCCTGGTGTGGCGTTATAGGATCAGCACAGGACTGTGAACCACAAGGTCATCAGTTCAAAGCTTGCTTCTGAGAAACCCTATACTGGGGTCGCTATGAGTTACAATTGACTCAATGGCACTGAACAACAGTTTGGATAATTAGCTATGTAACTTAAAGCCCACTTTCTAAAGTATCTAAAGTGTTTGGAAAGAGAAGCAAAGTTTTAATTTTAGTCTTTAAATACGTTTTATAAACAACAAAACTAAAAATAACATTGGACATTGGTGGTGGTTATGTGCCATGGAGACGACTGTGACACAGAGTGTCCCTGTATATATAGGGTTTTGGAGGCTATACATCTTTACGGGAGCAGAAAACTTCATCATTCTCCTACGGAATCACTGGTAGGTTCGATCTGTTGACTGAATGATTAGAAGCCCAACTTGTTACCACTATGCTAACAAAGCTCCTTAAAAATAACATAACAAACAAAATTGTTGTTGTTGTTGTTAAGTGCTTTCAAGTCGCTTCTAACCCATAGTGACCCGGCCTGGGTTTCCAAGAAGCAACTGGTGGTTTTGAACCATTGACATAGTGGTTCAAACCCACCTTGTGGTCCATTTCATTATCCTGCAGTGCCACACCAACACTCAAAACAAAAATGAAAGGGAGGGAAATATGTTAAGTTTTGTATCTTTCATGATTGTTAAACACAAATAAAACAACAAAAACTCCTAACATAGGGAGAAATGAACAAACTGAGAAATTAATGTGTTATTTAGAATTATATTGGAAATCATCAAAACAATTAAAATGGACATAGCAAAATAAAAATAGATATCTTGAAAACAAAACTAAAAGTAAAAGTAAGAGGATGAAAGATATGCTTCTTAGTCATTCTGTCTTGTCTAAATAGGTCATTTCCTGATTTGGCACTGTAAGATCAGCACTGGACTTTGAACCCCAAGACTGCTAGATCAACCCACCAGCGGCTCCTTGGAAACCCTATATCTGGTTGCTATGAGTAGGAACCAACTCCATGGAATTAGCAGCAATCAGGTCATTTAACAACTAACAGCAACAAGCTGGTCATTATCATAGTATGTAACACTTTTAATATTATAAAAAAAAAAAACAGGTAAATTGAGCAACTCAGAATAAACTAAATATCTTTATATACATTCCTAAAAATTTGGGAGAAGTAGAATTGTCTTGAAAGGACTAAACTTTTGCCTTTCCTTGAAGTGGGTTTGATTTTAGTGTATACACTAGAAACTTACCTTTTTTAAAAAAAGTTTTTATTGTGAATTGAGAGATAGTTTACATGGGAGAACATCTGTTTTACACTCATCCTATCATATTTTGTTTCATTGTAATGATCACAATCCCCTCCATCATCATTCAACAGCATTTGCCTCTATTCCCTCTGGTTTCTTTTTGTTTGTTTGTTGATGTACACAAAACCACACATATACAATCATTTAAACAACCCAAATGTATATTCTGCAAGCCTGCCTCCTGGCTGCCAGCACACAGCCTTTCTCTCTCCATGAGTCTAGAGTCTTCAGCTGCTCTGTCTCTCCATGTCTTCATCTATGCCTCTATCTCAGATGTCTCTGCTTCTCTGAATAGGGTCCCACATTCTGCTCAGAGCAATTTACCTTAAACAGATTGTTTTTTTCCTTAGGCTATCATTATTGAGTTTGTTAAAAAAATTTAGATTTAAAAGTGAAATGAGTAAATTCTTGATATGATTTCAATCCAACTAGATTATGATCTTTGAATCATGAGTATTTTTATTTCTGATAGTGTAGTGGTTACAAATTGGGCTGCTAACCTCAGGGTCAGCAGTTCTAAACTACCAGCTGTTCAATGGGAGAAAGACTAGTCACTTTCTGCTCCCATAAAGATGTACAGCCTAGGAAACCCTGTACAGGGTTACTATGAGTTGGAATTGATTCCACGGCACATAACAACAACAAATAAGTTATACTTTGCTTATAATTATACTCCTAAATATTTTATATACATTTTTTTGAAAAGATAAGTGACAAGTATGCCCAACAGAACATCATGTATTTATTAATGAGAAGTAAATAACATAAAGAGCATGAATCTTCCACCAAGTACCTATGGCAGATGAAATCAGGCATGAGTAGACTATACATAAAAGCAAGTTGAAACCAAGAAACAAGCAACTGTATATAGAACAGGCATGAGTTTTGCAGAGAGAACAGAGGACAAAAAAAAACTACTTATATTGGGAAATAATCACTTAGTCAAGTATACATGGAACCAAAAAACACCAAAGCCAAACCCAATGACATAGAGTTGATTCCAACCTATAGCATCCCTATTAGACTTTGTGACACAGTAAATGTTTACAGGAGCTGACAAACTCATCTTTATCCCATGATGTGTCTGAATTGACAACCGTATGGTTAGCAGCCTAATGCATACGAAAATTGACCAGGTACAAGTCAACAAAAGTAATCTCAACATCATAAAAACATAATAAGTAACACACAGATCACATTCATTGACCAAAACTCAATTCAGAATAAAAATAACTGAGAACACAAACACACACAAAAAATCAATACATCTGAAAGCTAATATATACTACTTACAGAGCTCTGGTAATGTAGAAGATTGTAAGGTGGGCTGCTAGTCACAAAGCCAGTAGTTTGAAACTACCAGTCACTTTGAGGGAGAAAGATGAAGCTTTCTGTTCCTGTAAAGACTGGTTGGTGGTGGTGGTGTGCCGTGGAGTTGGTTCCAACTCATACCAATTCTGCATAAAGCTTCCAAGGCTGTAAATCTTTACTGGATCAGAAAACCTCATCTTTCTCCCATGGAATGGCTGCTAGCTTTGAACTGCTGACCTTGTGGTTAACAGCACAACTCATAACCACTATGGTACCAGAGTTCCTTGAAGACTTGGAAACCCTATGCAGGATCACTATGTGTCAATATATTATTTAAAAATATCTTATGTTTATGCTCAACCTTAGAACAATAGGGCTCTCTGATATAGGGATCAAGGTATAGTCTGAATGAGTAAAAGAGAGGCAATAATGTTAAGATAAGAAGCTCTGGTAGTGTAGTGCTTACGAATCAGGCTGCGAATCTCAAGAGCAGCAGTTCAAAACTACCAGCTGTTCTGCAGGAGAAAGATGAAGCTTTCTGCTCCTGTAAAGATTTAGAGCCTTGGAAACCCTGTATAGGGTCGCTATGAGTCGGAACTGACTCCACGGCACATGACAACAACAGCAATGTTAAGATACTTGACTATCTTATGAATATTGGTTTCCCTTACCTACTATTGTGAAATAGACACTTGGGTGGGATAGAAAGGAATATTAGGAAACATGATTACAGAAAGCTTGTAAGCCTGTCTTTGGCCTGTAACTGATTGGAATAACTACAAGGGGTTCTAGAACTTGCCCAGTGAAATAGGCTTCCTGTGGAGACTTTGCAGTATATAGGACCTTAGGTGGAATCCTGAGCCCTATCCAGAACCTTCTGAGGTGGAAAATTTCCACTTGAAAGGACAAGCAGACCAGCCTGGAACAGCTAGAGGAACAGAAGATACTTCTTGAAAGAAAGACCAGCAGGAAAAATCTCCAAACAAAAATGGCAGTCTGATTGGCTACTACAAGAACAAGCAAGTTGTTGATCAGGGAGCCATGAAGGCAAGCAACCAATTCCCTGCAGGACAAACATCCCTCCAAGACTGAAACTCAAAGGGAACACATGAGCAGGCAAGTAAGCTTGTTGGTGACCATGGTCAGCTGGTGAGTGGAAGAGGGGGAAAATCATCAATGAAGATATGGGCTGAGTTCACCCATGTTCCATAGAAGCCCATCGACCTGGATATGAGAGAGAGAAGAGGGAGGGCTGGTTGGTCCGAAGTGTGCTGAGACCTGGGGACTCCTGATTCCATAGACAAGGAGAATAAGATTTGTATGATTCAATAGTAATTGTTATGATGACTAATTGCAACTGTCACAATTGTAAAGTTAGCAGTTTTGTGACAAAAAGAGGGGAGTAGTTAATCTTACAGTCCAGGAACAGAGGACCCTAGGATGATCAAGAGAGAAGAGCATGAGTGGCATGTGGAACCCTATGCAGAGAAGCAGTGGCACCAGAGATGGAGGCAGAGATGAAGACCTGGAGAGATAGAACAGCTGAGGACTCTAGACTCATGGAAAGAGAACGGCTGTGTGCTGGCAGCCAGGAGGCAGGCTTGCAGAATGTGCCCTCTGTTTAAGTGATTATATTGCAGGCTTGCAGAATGTTCCCTTTGGTTGTTTAAATTTTTAGATATCCCTGAGCATTTTTGTGTACATCCTCCCCACCCCCCAAAAAAGAAACCCAAAAGGAATAGAAGCAAATACTGTTGAATTATGATGCACAGAGGGAACTGTAATCATTGCAATGAAACAATGAGTGTAAAACCAATGTTCTCCCATGTAAACTATCACTCAATTCACTATAAATACATTAAAAAAACAACAAAACTCACAGAGAAAGTTGAAAGCTTTCAACCCCCACAGGGTGGCTATCCTCCCTCCCATGCAACTCCAAGGCCCAGTCATCAGTTCCAGGCTGAGATCAGGGACCAGATTCCAGAATGGTGTGATGCTCCTGCCCCTGCCCCTGAAGCCCATCCTTGGCCTCATTCAACCCCTATCCCGTTCAGGGCCCCCTATAACGTTCCTGCCCAAGACTCACAGAACCCTGGGGATTCGTGCATAGATACCAGGGGCTGTGGAAACCTGGGTGGAATCAAAAGACCGATCTTTATTTTTTCTTACTTCTTTCTCAAATTACATTTCCTCCCAAACAGAATGTACAGCTAACATAGCAGTATACACAGTGCATTTGAATCTGTCACCAACAGAAACCAAGAGGTATTTTCATATACATTATTGTTGCAATATGTCAAACTATCATATATGCTCATCACTACTTCCAAATTAGACCTGCTGCTAGATGTTTATTTCATATGACAACACAGAGGTGTATATTACCATATCACAAATTTAGCATCATGTTAACTGTATTTCAATAAAATTGTTTTTCCTTGGGATGGGGGAAAATATATATGTATATGTCTTATGGCACTGTGATAAACACTGGCTCACATGGTTGAGCCTCAGGCAGTTTAAACTCACCCGTAGCTCCCTGGAAACCCTATGTAAGGTCCTACAAATTGGAACTGACTCAATAGCACTTAAAAACAACAACAACAAATAATAAACCCTGAATTATAAAATATTTAAAAGTGACTAACGATGACAACACTAGATATGATAACTTGTGGGTTATAGAATAAACAGTGCTTTTAATATATGTGTATATTAGAAAGATAGACTGAGGATCAGCACTGGACTGCGAACTACAAAGTTGGCAATTCAAATCCACCAGCTTCTCCTTGGAAACCCTGTACAGGATCCCTATAAGCTAGAACTAACTCAGTGGCACTAAACAATAATAACATATTATTATGAAGCTGACACACTGATATTAAATAAGCTAAGCTTTTAAGTATTTTTCTGAAGAGGACAAAGTAAATTTTAAAAAGAATGGAAAAATAACAAAATTAGATTACATGAAAGAGAAAAGGAAATTTAAGAGATTCCTAGTGCTGAAATCTTCAGTGGTAGTTCCTAAATACCAAACACATTATTGCCCATTAATTTCCTGAAGAAAGTTCCCTTCTGATAAAACAGTATCTTTTTTAACCTAAATTAGTTTGAGATTGACTTATGAGATTTGGAATCTATGTATTTATCAACATAACTGTGTCAAGATGAGATTCACTATTGACTCTCCAAGTGATTGTTCTTGTCTTTTACCTTATAACTCTTGTAAGAGGAGCTTTATTGTCAGAAATAAAATTCACCTCATTGAATTATTTACAGGAGCTGCATATTGTTGTTGTTAAGTGGAGTCAAGTTAGTTCTTACTCATAGTGACCTGTATTTTATTCCTTATGAATTCTAACTGGTTTTACGTACCTTAAAGGATGACCTTTCCTTTCGGGCAGAGAATATCAGATCTTGCAGGGACTAGAGAACTGTGCATGCATAACATACCATATAGTAAGTTTTGTCTGCTTCTTTGAGAGGCCTACTCAAGGGAATCTATCTTGAGGAAATGCTGTTCCAACACCCAATTAGCATAGCTCCTCCTAAAGTGGCCATTTCCTGGACATCCTGCGTATCCCTGTGAATAAACATGACATCATTTCCCTAAAACCAAAATGTATCTTAGAAGCCAAGATGACCAGACTTTATCTCTCATACTTTAGACATATTATCAGGAAGCGCTAGCCCCTGGAGAAGGACATCATACTTGGTAAAATGGAGGGACCATGAAAAAGAGGATGACCTCAATGAAATGAATTGGCACAGTGACAGAAACAATGGGTTTAAGCATGGCAGCAATTGGAGGATGGTGCACGACTAGGAAGTGTTTTGTTCTGTTGTATACTGGGTCTCCATGTGCCAGAACATACTCGACAGCACTTAACAAAACCCAAAATCCCTCTAAACAAACATGCCTTTGCCCCACCCAAAACATTTTTAAACCGCAGCAGAGACTTTCTTCAGAGACACAGGGGTTAAGCAGTGTGTTTTAAGTTGTTCCCCATTCTTCTTCTAAGACTTTTTCCTACCGAAACCCTGCCTTACCTGACTATTGTTAACGTGGAATTTTAAAAATTATTATTATAATCCTGTGGATTGTATTTGGATAACCTCTCTTTTTCTCGACTACTTCAGAAGTGAGTAAAGACCTTATGATCTCTCTTTTTCTTTTCCTAAAATAGGAATGTGTGCCTTAGAAATGTGAACTAGCCAACCAGGTAAGGGGAAAGACTGTGCGGTCAAAACCATAGCCAATGGGGTAAGACACAGCCTTGGGACTCACGGCAGGGACTAAAAACCCCAGTGGACTGCCCACTCAGTGTGCTTACTGGCCGGTTCCTATATGTACGAGTATGCACACGCACCCTCTTACCCTCTTGCAGGAGTAAAATTTTGCTTTGCCAAGGAAATTTAGTCTCACCGAGTGTCTTTCATGTGACATCAGAATTGATTTCTAACATTAATCAGTAAGGCCCCTTTCTTGTAGGACAGAGATGCCTTTAGCACTCCCTCTAACATGATTAGAATGCCGTTTTTTTAAATTGGCTATAATACTTTTTGGTAGGGAGTTCTTTTACTTTGTTTTGAGTTCATGAACTTCTTGAATACCTATATTCATGTTTTTCATCAGACTTGGGAAATTGTCATCAAGTATTTTTTTCACATCTTTTATATCCTTTTATCTTTCTTCTCTTCTCTTGGGGGTTCTATAATGCATTGATATACATGGTGCTGTCCCAAAGGCGTCTAAGACTCTGTTCCTTTTTCTCTTTTTTCTTTCTATTTCTGACACATGTTCATTTCAAGTGTCTTACTTTCAATTACTGAACCTTTGTTTCTGCTATTTAGTTCCTGTAGTAATTTTTCATTTCAGATCATTTAATGATTTTTATACGTAAATATTTTTTTAAATAGTCTATCCAGGAATTGAATATATTCATTTAAAATGAACATTTCATTTTACTTTACTAAAAAGAAGTAAAATTTCTTTATATAGACCCAGGTACAATATAGTTTACATCCATTGTATAAAATAATGCTGGATAGTTTTAATTTAAAAAAGCAAAATAAGAAATAAAAAAACTTAAGGGATAGCCCCTTAACTAATTAGTATTCAAATTAGTTATTTAAATGTATTAAGGACCCAATGTGCACAAAGAATTCAAGTAATTGTGCAAGCAATTTAAAATAAATTAGATAAGAATGCAGGAACAATGAAGGAAGTTAAAATCAGGGAGTATAGGAGGGGAGGGCAAGGAAATCAAAACATATGCATCACAAAGTAATTTAGAACTTGAATAAAAACTGAATTTTAAACTCTATACTTACTAAATTTGTCTTTCAAAACACTGCAGTCTTTCCTTCATTATATTCTAGGTTTGACAGTTATGGAGATAAATCTGATTTTCACTTACTGTTTGATTCCTTTCTGGGGTTTTGTTGTTATTGTAACTACTAGGAAGGCATTTACTTTTATCTTCAGAACAATATACTATACAATGATTTTCTAATCATTATTCTCTGCCTTAACTATGCTTCATACTTTGATTTTTTAAAATGTAATCATAATCTTTTTTAAAATTATTTTGTCCCTACATCCATGATGCCCCAATCAACAAGACACTCAGTGAAAGAAGTATATATATATATATATATATAGTGACTTGCGGGAGAAAGATGAGGCTTTCTACTCCCGTAAAGATTTACACCCTCGGAAACCCTGTACAGGGGTCGGACCCGACTCGATGGCACTTAACAACAACAACATAGTGACTTGAGTGAAGGCTTACAGAACAACACATCAGACCTACATTCAACAAATCAAATACTTTCTGTTACTATAATGATTGCAATCCCTTCTGTGTATTAGTGTTGTTGTTGTTGAGTCGAATCTGACCCATGATGACCCTATATAGGGTTTCTGAGGAGCAGCTGGTGAGCTTGAACCACCAACCTTGCAGTTCACATGGCTTTGCAGTCTGGCACTTTAACCCACAGAGCCACACCAGGAATTCTTCATGTATAGTAGTAAACATTATTTATCTGTTCACTTTAATCTTGCTTTCCTCCCTCTGTCTCCCACTAATTTCATCTTTCCGGTGCCAGTCTCCCTTCTGTTTGCTTTCCCCATCACCCAAGTTAACAGGTGTCTCCCTTCTCCTTAGTGAACAATTTTCCCTTCTTTCCCTCACCTTTGCTAATCATCATAGAATGTTTCTTTTAGCAAGAAAACATTTTATTTTTAATTCTCTTCCCTCCCACTCCTGGTAACCATCATAGACTATTACTTTTAGCAAGAAACCCTTTTCCTAACTTTACAACATGGTCTAAAGCAAAATTTTCCATTTTGTGATTGACTCATTTCACTCAATATAATGTCCTCCAGGTTCTTCCATGTTATGATTTTTTACATAATAATTATTCTTCAAAATTCCAGTAATACTCCATTGTTTGCATGTACCAAAGTTTGTGTAATCATTCTTCTGTTGATAAGCATTTAGACTGACTTCATCTTTTTGCTATTGCGAATAATGCTGGAATGAACGTGGATGTGATATATCTATTTGTGGCATAGCTCTCATTTCCTGAGGATATATAATAAGTAGAGGGATTTCAAGGTCATACGGTTTCTCCATTTACAACTTTTTGAGGAAGAGGCATTATGTGTGGCACTGTAGGACACTCAACAACAAAGATGGTTTGAACTGCAAGGTCAGAAGTTCAAACTCACCAGTTGCTCCTTGGAAATCTTACACTGGGTAGCTATGTGTGGGAACCTACTTGATGGCAATTAGCAACAGCAATAAGAACCAGAAGTGTAGGATGGCCTTGGTCTCTCCACATTCTTGCCAGCATTTGTTTTCTGCTTTATTGAGCCCTGTTATCTATGCTAGGGTAAGAAGATTTAACATTGTTGTTCTGATTTGAATCTCTCTAATGACTAATGATTATGGACATTTCTGAATATGTTTGTTGGCCACATGAATGTCTTTTTTAGTGAAATTTTGTCTTCTTCTTGTTGAAGTGTTGAAGTGTCCCATAAATTTAAAAGATCGGTTCCTTATCTGATACGTCATTACCAAAATGTATTTTCTATGGCTTCTACTTTTATTTTTTTGGGTGAAGTATTTTAATGTACATAATTGTCTAATTTTTAGGAAGCCCCAGTCATCTTTACTGTTGGTATGTTGTCAGTTATGTTTGATAATGTATTTATGCCATGTATCAGAGCCCCTAAGCTTGTCCTTATTCTTTCATTGATGATCTTTATAATTCTAGATTTCATACTTTGGTCTTTAATCCATGTTGAGTTCATTTTTGTATAGATGTGAGTTATGGGTCTTGTTTCATTCTTCTGCTAATGGATTTCCAGTTTTGCCAATAGCAAGTGTTGAAGAGAGTATCTTTTCCACATTTAATGTATTTTGGGACTTTGTCAAAAAGCAATTGGCTGTAGATGGATAGATTTGTTTCTGGATTCTCAATTTTGTTCCACTGATCAATGGCCCTTTCATTTGACCAGTGCCGAGTTTTTGTTGACTACTATGGCTGGGTAGTATTTTTTGAGATCTGGAAGTGAGAAGCCTCCTACTTTGTTCATTATTAATCTTTTACTTATCCAAGGTCTTTTTCCTTTCCATATGGTGATTAGGTTTTCCATTTCTTTAAAGAATGATGTTGGAATCTGGGTTGGGACTGCATGATATTTTTAGATTGCCTTCAATAGTGTTTACATTTTCACAATGTTAAATCTTCCATCCATGAATATGGTATGTTTTTCCAGTTTTGTATATATCTTCTGGTTTCTTGAAATACTATTTTGTAGTTTTCTTTGTATAGGTCTTTTGTTCTCTGGCTACAACAACTTAATATTGTTGTTGTTAAGTGTGGTAAAATCAGTTCTGTCTCATATCTCATATAGGATTTTCAAGGAGTGACTGGTGGGTTGAACAGCAGATCTTGTGATTAGCAGTCCAGTGTTTAACCTACAGCACCACACCAGTGATCCACAATCTTACATTAGCTCTTGCAAAAGTCTAACTTAAACAAATTCTTTGTTTTCATTGCTGATATGACTTGTTTATCTTTTTTTTTTGTCTCCACAGGTATGTTGATAGAGAGTCCTGAAGTGGTGGTGTAGAATATGCACTGTAGAATAATTACAAGTCAGAGGTTCAAACTGACCAGTCAATCCTTGGAAACCATGTATACGTTCACTATGAGTCACAACGAACTCAATGGTAATTAACAACAACGCAGGTATAGAAAAAGCAGGTACCAAGAGCTAACTGTCATTTCTGCCTAGACCTTTCTAAGTGCTGGAAAATGATAAAGGTGGTGTTATACAAAACTATATTTTCAGCTGTAAATAAGACTGGCAATCTGAGTAAAAACATTCTCCTCTTTTCCTGTTCTCATGGTAATAAGCTGTAACCTGCGTTAGACTCTGGAACAAAACTCTCATGTTGTTGTTGTCAGGTGCCATCGAGTCAGAACTGACTCATAGCGACCCCATGCACAGCAGAACGAAACAATGTCCGATCCTGGGCCAACCTCACTACCGCTGCCACACTTGACGCCATCAATGATGCCACCTGGCTGATCCATCTCGTTGGGGGTCTTCCTCTTTTTCTCTGACCCTCCATCTTATCCAGCATGACATCCTTCTCTGGCAACTGTTCCCTCCAGACAATATGTCCAAAGTATGAGAGACGAAGCTTAGCCATCCTGGCCTCCAAGGAGCACTCTGGCTGCACTTATTCCAAAACAGATCTGTCGGTTCTTTTGGCAGTCCATGGCACTTTTAGTATTCTCCTCCAACACCACAACTCAAAGACATCAATTCTTCTACGATCTTCCTTATTCACTGTCCAGCTTTCACATGCATATGAGATTATTGAAAATACCATGGCTTGGGTCAGGTGCACCTTAGTCCTCAAGCTGACATCTCTGCTCAACACTTTAAAAAGTTCCTGTGCAGCAGATTTGCCCAATGCAATACGTCGTCCGATCTCTTGACTACTGCTTCCACTAGTGTTGATAGTTGATCCAAGAAGAATGAAGTCCTTGACAACTTCAATCTTTTCTCCGTTGATAAGAATGTTGTTTATTGGTCCAGTGGTGAGGATTTTTGTTTTCCTGACATTGAGATACAACCCATACCGAAGGCTGTGCTCTTTGATCTTCATCATCAGTAAATGTTTCAAGTCCTCTTCACTTTCAGCAAGCTAACTCTCATAGCTAATCATTAATATGTAACAGTGAAGTACAGGGTTAACATCTTTATGGAATTATTTCTGAACTTTGTCACAAACATGAGCCATCATAAATATTAGCACTGAACTTTCTGAAATTGCCCACCTTGCTTTCAAATTTCATACTTATTCTATAATTATTTTCATCTTTTCGCTATAAGGTGTTTTTAATTCCTCTCAAAGGAATTTAATGACTGAATGCTTCTATGGATATATGCATGCCGCAGAATATTTTTCTATTTACCTTCAAATGTTATGATCGATAAATTAGAACATTCATCAGATATTTGAGTCTTCTATAATACATTCTACAACAAGCAGTTAACAGATGGAAACTTAGCAAAAACATGAATGATTTTGTGAACCTAAACTCAGAAATATGACTTAGTAACTTACATAAATATTGACCAATGAAAAAATTAATTATTATTGACTTGATTTTACATGTGTTTAAACAATGGGAATATAATGAAGATCATTTGTATTTGGAGTTGACTTGATGACTTTCTTAAATTATGCTGTAACTTAAATCATAAAAGGGAAATTTCATTTTTTGTGACTGGTTTCAAAAATATTGTTTTAGAATTTTTCATAATCAATTAGGATTATAGACTGTCAACTCTGTATTTTTTAATTTAATTAAACCAAATGGATATTTAATACTAGTTTGTTACTGTTGTTTTTAATTGCCGTCGAGTTGGTTCCAAATCATAATAATATTTTAAAGGGTTTTCAGAGTTATAAGTATTTGTGGGAGCAGAAAGCTTCATCTTTCTCCCTTGGAGCAGATGGTGGGCTTGAACCATAGACCTTTTGTTTCAGGGTCCAGTGCTTATCCTCTAGAGAACACGTGCTACCTAATACTAGCTTGTGAACAGAATGCCAATGTCATTTTCAGCTTTATTTGACAAAATGAAATTATTAAGCATTATTAAAAGTAGAACAAATTTATGCATCAGTTTCAGGATGCATATACTAGCAGTAGTTGTACTACTACCACCCTCCCCATTTTAAACATTGTGGACCAATGCCTGTAATTAATAAAATGGTATTATTTTTGATAACCAGAATCATTATTCACAATATATACCAGGCACTGAAAAAACTAAACTTATCCTGTTAGACACTGGTTTAGAACACAAAATACCTTAAGCTTTTGATCTGCTTTTTGTTATTGAAAGCAGGGTCTAGAAGAACAAGCATCTTCATTTTACTAACAGGGCATGGTGTCTCACACTAGGGTTATTCTGCATGATTTAAACAGCAGGAAGGAAAATTTGTAGAGATTCTGTAAGCCTTCCCTTGACAAATAGAACATTTCAAAGAAAACAGTACTAAAATAGAAATACACACCAAGATACACTGGTAACATAAGTTTCTCATGTTTTATGTTTTCCCCAAGTTCCCTGAGAAAAATGATTTAAATCCTCCAGCATATAGATGGTCCCAGGTACATCACTAGGTTGGTGTCACCCAGTGCAATAAGTTATGGCATCACTCACCCCATGGAGCGCCTCTTGACCATACCATATAGAATCTAAGTATCATTTAACATTTTAATCTTAAGACTAATTTTAATTTTAAACTAATATTAACAAATATAATTTTAAACAAGGGGGAAGAGTCAGTAGTTGAAAAATATGGCCTTGGTGACAGAAATGATGCTAGAGATCACATGATAGAATTTGGAAGACCAATGACTTATTTACTGCAAATGCCCTTTTTAAACAATATAAAAGGTGATCATAAGTATGGATGAATTGTGATTTGGCACTGTGGGTTAATGCAATGGAATGTAGAGCCAATGTGAAATGCCAGGTCAAGCTCACCAGTTGCTCCTCAGAAATGCTATACAGGATCGTTATGGGTCAGAACTAACTCTACAGTACTTCCCAACAACATAAATATAGACATCAAAAGGTGGAATACACAGGAATCAAACTGAATGCATTTGTGGGAAGAGACTGAGAAAAACTCAATATCATAAACCAAAACATGGCTAGGTATCAACTGTGGAACAGACCATAAATTCATTACATGCAAGTTCAGGCTGAGTCTGAAAAAAACAAATGCAAGTCCAAGCAAGCCAAAATATGACCTATACCATACCCCACCTGAATTTAGAGACTATGTGAAGAACAGATTTGATGCATTATACACTAATGACCAGAGACCAGAAGAGCTCAAAGTGAAATTAGTGAAGGATTCCATGAGCAAAATATTGAATGATACAGAAAGTTTCAAAAGAAAATGGAATGTATGCAGTGTCACTGTTCCAAAAGAAGTGGCTGATGTTTAATCATTAAAGAGGTAACATATGATCTAGAACCAATGGTACTTAAAGAACAAGTTAAAACTACATTGAAGGCATTAGTGAAAAACAAGGCTGAAGGAATTGAAAGAACACAAATTGAAATATTTCAACAAACTGATATAGCACTGGGGGCACTCACTCATCTATGCTAATAAATTTGAAGACAGATATCTGGCCAAGCAATTGGAAGAGATTCATATTTGTGTCCTTTCAAATGAGAGGTATCCCAAAAGAATGTGGCAACCATTGAACAATATCATTAATATTACATGTAAGTAAAATTTTTCTAAATTTAAAAATGGTTCCAACAGTACATTGGCAGGAAATTGTCAGGAAATTGTCAGAAACTCAGTTGAATTCAGAAGAAGACATAGAACTAGGGATAGCACTGCTAATGTCAAATGGAACTTGGCTGAAAGCAGAAAATACCAGAAAGATATTTGCTTGTGCTTTTTTGACTATGCAAAGGTTTTCTACTGTGTGGATCATGACCAGCTGTGGATGACCTTGTGAAGATTCTAGAACATTTGATTGTGCTCATGAGGAATCTATACAAAAACCAAGAGGCCGTCATTAGAACAGAACAAGAGGATATTGGATGGCTTAAAATCAGGAAAGGTATATGCCAGGTTGTATTTTTTCATCATATTTTTTTCAGGATGTTTGCTGAGCAAATCATCCAATTAACTGTGTTATATGAACAAGAATGTGGCATCAGGGTTGGAAGAAGACTCATTAACAAACTGTGATATGAAGATGATACAGCCTTGCTTGTGGAAAGCAGAGGACTTGAAATACTTACTGATGATGATCACAGACAGCAGTCTGCAGTATAGATTGCACCTCACCTTAAAGTAAACAAAAATCCTAAAAACTGGACCAATAAATAACATCATGATAAATGGTGAAAATTTGAAAGTGTCACCAATAGTTCATTTTACTGAATCCACAGTCAATACTCATGGAAGCAGTAGTGAACTAATTAAACAATAAACATCATTAGGCACATCTGCATCCAAGCATAAAGATATCAGACTGAGGATTAAGGTGCACCTGACCCAAGCTATTTTATTTTTAATTACCTCATATTCATGTGAAAGTTGGTTGGTGAATAAGGAAGACTGTAAAAGAATTTGATGCATTTAAGATATAGTGTTGAATAAGAGTATTGAAATTATCAAAAGTGCCAGAAGAACAACTTATCAGTGTTAAAAGATGTATAACCAGCATGCTTCTCAGAAGCAAAGATTGCAAAACTTCATTTCTCATACTTTGGACATATTACCAGGAGAGACCAGTCCTTGTAGAAGTTCATTTTGCTTGGTAAAGTGGAGGGTCAGCAAAAAAAAAAAAAAAAGAGAAGACCCTTTCTGAGACGGACTGGCACAATGGCAGCGCAGTGGAATCAAGTGTAACAATTGTGAGGATGCTGCAAGACTGGACAGTGTTTTGTTGTGTTGTGCACAAGGTAGCTATGAACTAACTCAATGATACCTAACAACAATAGTCCCAGTGTGGTGCTGTAACACTGGTTAAATCTGTACTGCTAACTGAAAGGGTTAAACCTAGCAGCAACTACTTGGAAACCTGGGACCCACTCAAAAAGCACTTAACAATAACATATATACACCGATCATATATCCTTTGAATGTGTGAGTAAACAGAGGAGGTACACCAGAGGTCATCAGTATTTGGCCTGTCACATGCCTTAGTTAATCTGACCCTGTTTGTAATACAAAGTCTCAAAAAAATTCTTTTGTTGTTACAACTAACTATAGTGTCATTTTTCATGTCAGAAAATTAGTAAATTTCTGTGGGAAGAGTGTACCAAAATGTGCAAACCATTGCCTTAATGCCAACCCCTCTAAGAGTGTTACCGCTAGTGGTTCACATACCCTTTACCCTCTAGAGACAGTACCTGAAAGACCTTAGAAAATATCACTCTCTTCCTAGAAGTGCCAACTCAAAGACTCTGGTTTTAATATTTGCATGAAATATGACACCTACTAGTTTTCAGACTTCTATTTTGCCCTTACAATAGAAGCTTCTACTTTAAACCACAACATGGGAGCTGTTGATAAGTTTGAACGCTGATGCCTGCAGGGCACTGTTCAAAGTCTCATAAATCTATTTCAAATGGCATTTTTTATTTTTGTTCACAGGGTCTCTGGAAGTGTCTGCTAAATCTTTCAATAATTCCTCAGAAGTTCAATGCAATCATTAGTCTGCCCTAACTTCACCCCTCCCAATATCTCACTTGCTTGCTTGTGGAGCCAGTGTGTTTGCTTTATGTTGTTGCTGTTAAGTGCCAGTGAATCAATTCCGACCCATAACAACCCTGTATAGGGTTTCCAAGGAGTGACTGGCGAGCCGGAATCCCCGACTTTGTGGTTCAAACTACTTTGCAGTCCAGCACATTAGCCCACAGCACCACACCAGGACTCCCGTTTTATGTTGTTGTTGTTGTTGTTAAGTGCCATCGAGTTGATTCCAACCCAAAGCGACCCTATATAGGGTTTCCGAGGAGCAGGTGGTGAGCTTGAACTATTGACCTTGCAGTTCAAATGGTTTTGCAGTCTGGCACATTAACCCACAGCGCCACACCAGGGCTCCTGTTTTCTTTATAGGATATATATATTTCTGGATATATTGGCATTTTTTGTGCAGGTTCCTTGCCTCACAAAATTCACAACTCCTGGGTCTGATCATATAAAACATATATAATCAAAACATCTGATGGCAACTCTAAGTGATATATATTTTTAATAAACTCTTTAGAAAAATTTTTATACAATAAAGAATTGCATATAATTTTACACCCTTCTGTAATTTTTTAGGAGTCCTGGTGTGGCTCTGTGGGTTAATGCACCAGACTGCAAAGCCATTTGAACTGCAAGGTCGGTGGTTCAAGCTCACCAGCTGCTCCTCGGAAACTCTATACAGGGTCACTATGGGTCCGAACCAACTCGAGGGCACATCACAACAACAATCACATGATTTTTCTAAGAACTGTTCTCTTTTAGAGTTTCTTCTTTCTTCAAACACCCCCACCTCTTTTTCTTTTTCTTTTTTCAGAAGGAGAAAAATAATGCAACCCTAGAAAAGGATTTAGCACATACATGTTACTTCCTTATGCAAAATTATTAAAACAAGGCTTCAGATCATCTTTGAATTCACATTATACTGTTCTATTCTCATCAGTTAACACTTCCTTGTGTATTCTTAATGTTGAGAAATAAGATTGGTATTCTTAAAATGAAATGTCTCAAAATCTCAAAATTTGAATAGTAATTTCAAAAATAATTGGTAAGGATACTTCAAATTCATACTACTACATCTATATGCCAAAATACTAGTTTAAAGATTCAAACTCATATAAAAGTATCATAAAAGATTCATAGACCCCAAACTTAACTGTATGCCTGTGTTTGTTTTCAATTAGTTTATGACCAAGTACATAAATAAGTAGTTTGGCAATTAAATATAGGGGAAAAGTAGAGCTTAATTGGAAAGTAATATGAACTATTCTACAATTACCTAATAAAGAAAAATTAAATACATAAGTTATTTTTAAAATTGAAAGGGAATAGAATGGTTGGTTTTATTTACTTAAGACAACATTTGGGGTAGGTTGTCCTAATTACTTAACTAACAACTTCTTGTGGAAAAACTTAAAAGATGGGAAGAAGTCTAACATTTATTCATCTTCTTATACCTAGCACTATACATTTAATTTTCACACATTTTTTGTTAAGGAATTGTAAAAAGTTTCCAGTAGCAAGTGGTATAGTTTGAATCAGATTCTGACTTTAACACCTGCACTATTTCCAACTCCTTTTCGTTCTATCAGAGAGTTCTGGTGGCTCCATAGGAAAAGAACTGGCCTGCTAACCACAAGGTCAACAGTTCAAACCCACTAACTGCTTCCCAGGAGAAAGATGCGATTTTCTGCTTCTGTAAAGACTGAAAGCATCAGTAACCCTACACAGGGTCGCTATGAGTCAGAATCACCTCAATGGCTGTGGGTTTACCTCTGTCATCAAATGGATAAGACCAGCATCTCTAATACTGTTTTTCTTATTTTATGAATTCCAACTCTCTTTCTATGGCTTTCTTTGTTTTTTTCTTCTATTAAGTAAAATATTTCCCTTTGCCATTTTTTTTTTTAGCATTCTTCTCATTACTTTGGTCTCAACTCACATTTCACTTCATTCCAAAGTTATTCCCTGACCACTTTTAGTAACAGAATCACATCATTCATATAAATACTACTTCTTTTATGTTGTTTCTGTCAAAATAGATGTCATTTCTTGATTTTTTTTTCTTTCTCATTACACTATAATGTAAGCCCTGAAAGGAAAGGATCACAGGCACTCTATTCCTACCACCCAAAATAATTATCTTGTAATTAAATCTGTTTACCTAGTCCTGGTGTGGCACTGTGGGTCAATGCGCCAGACTGCAAAGCCATTTAAACTGCAAGGTTGACAGTTCAAGCTCACCAGCCGCTCCTCGGAAACCCTATACAGGGTTGCTATGGTTTGGAACTGACTCGATGGCACTTAACAACAACACCTATATGTCTAAGTATCTATGCATCCATGTACCTATCTATCTATTTATCATCTATCATCTATCTATCACCTATGTATCTAAAAATCATCATTGATAAACTGATTGCTTTTGGTGTTATAAAAAAATAATTTCTCTTATTAAGGGGTTTAAAATATAATTATCAGACAAGACAAATATATAATGCAGTTAATTTTAAAAAGTACATGCCATGTGAAACTTTCTAATTAACCCAAGAGTACAGGATGGAGCAATGATTATGAATCTGATTAATAATAAGAACATCACATTTCTGCAGGTTTTGCAGGCTGCTGTATACACTATTTTATTTGAGATTCATTGCAGCTGTGTGAAGCAGAGATAATTATTCCAGAGACAAGACAAAATAACATACTCAGAGCAAAAAGATAAAGGAGAGCTTCTGGGGAGGGGGGAATATTCTTTTATTTTTCAGAAATAAAGAATTTCTTGCAACTGAAAAGGTTAGGCCAAATGAGAACCTAAAAACAAACAAAAAAACTGTGATAAAATGCATGATATTTAATGACATTTAGTTGCTGCAAACATCACAGATCAATCTCTTCAATTAAGATAACCAGTGGGATTTTATAAGGGGTGGTCAGAGGTATAGACAGATATTTTCAATATCTTGGAATGCTTGAGTTAAAGTGAGATGTCATACAATTATTTTTATCCAATGATTTAAAAATCAGTTATGCAATAGAGGCATTTTTTAAATCTTACCAACGTACATGCCAAACTAACTTCAAGTGAGAAGAAATCTTTATGTGTCTATTTTATATGTGAAGATAATAAATAGATGTTGATACTTGCTTATATATACACAATCCTGTTCCAGAGGGCTGATATCATACACATACAACTGACCTATCACATAGCATCTATTCAATATTAGAAAAGCCTAGGGATTAGTGCAATCTCAAAATTTTCCCATATTGAAGGTAACTGAAAACTTGGTAAATTCAGCCTTTCACAAAGAGTGTTTCCCAGTTTAGAGACAACCTTCCATGCTCTGATTTCCGCCTGTATTCCAGAGCCATTTCTGTCAGTGATGAAAACCTGGAGATAGGTTGCTTAGATACAACAAATCCTGCAGAGCCAAGAGGAAGCGCTGAAGGTCAAAGAATGAATTAGATTGATGTCTTGTTCTGGTTTGAAATCTGGAATTATTTATTTTTCTGATGGAATAGGAAACTATGGATATTCAAGAAAGGGGATAAAAAATATTTTTGCTGTAGAACAGAATGCGCTTAGAAGTAAGAGAAATATTAACAAATAACCATTATTATTATATGAATAATCCACTTAGAATAGAGTATGAAACTAAGCATTTGCTATTTCTGCTACCAAAATAGAACAACTGATAATGTTAAATGAAAAAAAAAAACCCTACAAACTAAATATAAATGACTTATGGTGGGCAGAATCATATTTTGGCACTGAATTAAAGTCAGAACCATAATAAGTAAAAGCCAACCGTTATGTAAACAGTGAAAAGCATGGCTTCTCCTTGAATTTTTTAAATACTAGCTTTTGCATTAAATTATTTACTAATAAAAATGAAATCATTTAATAAGAGGAAAGAAATACAACAAAATAGTAATGGGCCGCATGACAAAAGTCTCAAAATGTACTGGACTGCTAACCACAATGTTTCTGGTTCAAACCCATCAGCCCTGCTCCTTGGAAACCCTATATGGGTTTCAACGCAACACTTAAAAACTATAACCTGATAACAATACTCCTACTCCTCCAAAAGTCTTTCCTAGCAAGTAAATGTTATGAAAGACCAATTTCAGTGCTGTAGGGGCCATTACAAAATCTTGATTTCAAGCATTAAAAACCCAGTTTTATTTTTGATTTAGCATTTATGTTTTTTCATGCCATTTTGAAGTTAGAAATGCATGCTTATCAGGGTTTGAAATGTAAATGACACCCTTCCTTTCACCATGTATCCTTTGAATTTTTCATATTCATTTTCAGTCTCATAAAATGCATGCATTATAAAAGAGCTTCTTGAAAAATTATAGAACTTCTGCATTTGAAGAGACAGTGACCTAGAATTACTTTAAAAGTAATCTTCACCATAATGGAATTCTACAGGAGGGCTCCAAGTTTCACTTGCAGAAAATAACAAACCACATTCATTTAAGAGGCATAGTCTAAATAGGCCACAGTCTTAGAAAGTAAATTGCTTTCAACACTAGTTCTCTTGCCAATGTACTGACTTCTTTTATTAGCAAACATCTTCCATTCTCACGCTGTCAGAGGTCTAATGGGAGCTGTGTCCTAAGGACCATGAACAAGTTGAGAATCAGGATGCACCTTGTTCATCTTGGTAGCATAGAGAGATGAGAAGAAACTATCATGAACAATATAGTTTTGAAAGAAAAGAAACCTACCACAAATGTTTATTATCTTTCTTATAGCTCATTCTTTTAATATGGTGGGTTGCTTTAAAAAATCAGTGAAATGGACCAGGAAGTTGCTAAATTATTCCGGATTGATTCTTCTTCAGAGTCTTTCTGAAAACTAGAGAATATTGTTGGGCTTAGACACAGTTTTGTTGCAGCAAATTCACTCTCTGTGTTTGATTTTTGGCAATTCCTTCACTATACAGTATTCTCCAACCAAGAAATAATAAATATAATATAAAATAAGACTTAATTTTTTTCAGAAAAGAGATCCCGGAAATTATGATTACTTCTGTATTTTAATCTAGAATAACAACTTCTAAGAATTTTAAGTATTATGATAGATATTCTGTGATAATGTTAGGAACATGACTGTGAAATTCATGCCACTGGAAGATAGCAAGAACATTGGAAAAACATGAATCATAAGCTTTGGTTCCTTTTAGGGAATTATTGAAAATGTGAGGATGGCACATATCCAGGAAGTGTTTCATTCTGTATGCATGGTGTCACTATGAGTTGGAAATAACTCAATGGTACCTAACAACAACAACTATTTAGGATAATGCCAATGATGATGTGTCCTATAAGTACAGTAAAATCACAATATATTTAAAAATAAGTATTGAAGAAAAAAGAATATTTTGAAATAAAAGAAACAATATTTCATAATTTTATCAGTATTATAGTTAGAACACTTATACATATTTAGTTCCTAGGGCAATCAGTTTAAAGAAGCTTGATTAACTTTCTAATACACACACACACACACAGAAGTTGAAAAGTATTGCTATAAAATGACAGAACACTTTATTGTGCAAACTTACAACCAAAGTTTGAACGCATATTCCATCTAGGTCTATGCAATTCTTAAGGTGGTTTGTTTAACCATTCCCCTAAATTCTGCATTCTTCAATATACACCATGTGAAGAAACAGTCTGAGCATCCTCAAGGGATTCAAGCCATGTTCCTTTCAACAGTTCTTTGAGTTTTGAGATCAAAAAGAAATGTGAAAGGACCAGATCAGGGCTGAAGGGTGGATGATGTAAGATTTCTCGATGGGATTCTCTTGAGACAGCTGTGAAGAATGAGTTGATTCACTGTTATAATGGGAACAACATAATCCTATGTGTAACTTTTCTGGCCTTTTCCTCAACAATGCAGTTTTCCATTTTAAAAAACTTTCTTCATAACAAGCCCCTGTGATTTTAATGCATCCTTCAAGAAAATCTATCAAGATTATTACTTTGAATCCTAAAAAAGCAGTCATCATAATATTCTAAGCTGAACTCTCTACCTTGAATTTATCTGAATCAGCAGATCTCTTTGGAAATCACTGTTTTAATTGTACCAGCTTTTGAAGATGCCATGATGAGAATAAAATAAGAAGCCAGAACATTAGTAGCAATGTTTTTTTACTTACCCTCATATATATGAGTCCTGGTTGCACAGTGTTAAAAAACCTGCCTGCTAACTGAAAAGATGGCAGTTGAAGCTCACAGACAATCCTTGGGAAAAAGATGCGACAGTCTGCTTCTGTAAAGATTGTTGTTGTTGTTGTTTTTAGGTGCCATTGAGTCAGTACTGACTCATAGCAACCCTATACACAACACAACGAGACACTACCTAGTCCTGGGTCAACCTCACAATTGTTGCCATGCTTGAACACTTGATGCTGCCACTTTGCCAAGGATTACAGGCTTGGAAATCTTATATTACTCTGTCCTATAGGGTCATTGTCAGGAGGGTCTAGTCACGGGAGAAGGATATCATGCAATGGATTGGCCAAGTGGCAGCTTCAATGGACTCAAGTGTGGCAACAGTAGTGAGGTTGGCCCAGGATCGGGCAGTGTTTCGTTCTGCTGTGCATAATGTTACTATGGGTTGGTACCAACTTGATGGCACCTAACAACAACAATAGGGTCACTATGAGTTAGATTAGATTCCACAGCAATGGATTTGATTTGGTTTAAAGAGGATAATTGATGATAGATAGTTGTTGTTGTTGTAATTAGGTGCACTGAGTAGGTACCAACTCATAGCGATTTTATGCACAAATGAAACCCTGCCTGATCCTGTGCCAACCTTACAACCTCATTGTTACTCTTCAGTCTATTGCTGCTGCCACGGTGCCAATCCATCTCATTGGTGGTCTTACACTTTTTTGCTGACCCTCCACTTTAACAACTATGAGGTTCTTCTCTAGGAATTGGTCCCTCCTGAAAATATGTCCAAAGAATGAGAAATTAATTCTGGCCCTCCTGGCTTCTAAGGAGCATTCTGGCTGTACTTTCAACACAGATTTGTTTGTACTTTTGGAGATCCATGGTACTTTCAATATTCTCCCCAACATCATGACTCAAAGATATTAATTATTCTATGGTTTTCTTTATTTGGTTGCCAACTTTTACATACATGTAAAGTTATTGAAAATATCATGACTTGAGTCAGGTACACTTCAGTCCTCCATGGCATCTTTTGAACATCTTAAAGAGGACTTATGCAGATTTGGCTGATGCAATATTTCACTTGATTTCTTGACTGCTGTTTCCATGAATGTTCATGGTTGATCTGAGTAAAATGAAGTCTTTGATATCTTCAATGTTTTTTCATATATCTTGTATTATTTATTAGTACAATGGTAAGTATTTTAGTTTTCTTTACACTGAGGTGCAACCCATGAGGAAGGCATTTCTGAAGCTGCTATTGTTATTGTTAAGTGACTTCGAGTCATTTATGAGTCACATGACCTTGTATAGGGTTTTCGAGGAGAATCTAGTGAGCTTGAACTGTCGACCTTGTGGTTCAAATTGACCTTTCAGCCCAATACATTAACCCACAGCACCACACCAGAACTCCTTCTCAAGCTGAGGGAATTGAAGAAAAAAAAAAAAAAAGAAATCAAGCTTCAACTTGCAATATGGAAGGAATCTATGGACAAAATATTGAATGATACAAAAATAAAGAATCAAAAGAAGATATAGAAGGGATACACAGAGTCACTGTACCAAAAACAAATGGCCAGTGTTCAACCATTTCAAAAGGTAGCATATGATCAACAGAAAGATGGATGGATAGATAGATAGATAGAAATTCTTGCCAAATTTTTTCTCTTTCATTCGTAATGTAATTATTTTTATGATTTCATATTAGTAGATTTATAGGAGTTTCCCCAAAATATTTGCAGTCATGTTTTTAGTGAGATAAATACCATTGCTTTGATTCTCATATTTTTAAGTAGTTTATGGTTTCCTTGTTTACAATAATGTCTACTGTTGGTTTGACAGTTAACTTTTATAATTTTAAGCTTTTATTTTACTACTGAACATATTTTATATCTAAATATTGACCATGTTGTGGCTTTACATAAATGATGTATAGAAAGACATAGATAGATAAATAGGTAAACGATAGATAATGTGCTGTTATTAAGCATTGTAGAGTATGTTCTGACCCAAAACAACCCCATATGGGTTCTTTGAGGAGTGACTTGAACCACTGACCATGTGGTTCAAATTGACTTTGCAGTTCAGAGCATTATTAACCCACAGCCCCAAATCGGGACTCCCGATAATCAAGGGTGAATAAATTTAGGTCATTATAGATATGAAGGGTTAATAAATTTGGATCATAATAGATATGAAATATATAGAACATATGGATACCATGTAGTAGAGCGGGATAACAATAACATTTTAGAAGGCAACGTAGAACATTATATATAAAATACAAAGTCTGGGAGAACTTATCATAGATAGGATAACCACAAGCCATTTCAAAAGATGGAGACATTTTTTAATTGCATACAAATATATCATTAACAAAATCAGTGAATAAATGAATTAGGGGAAATACTGTGATCGATTAGAATAGTCTGATATCTGTATTACTGATGATATACGCCACACTGACAAGATAAAGTAAATGATTAGTTTAGAAAAACAGGCATAATCGATGAATAGACAAAATCCATAATGTGTATAAATATTTTTAAATGCTCAGATTTATAATATATTAAGATTTAAAGCATGCTCCTACTTTAGAAAAGGAATCCTGGTGTAGCACTGTAGAGTAAGCATTAGACTACATGGCCGGTTTGAATTGCAAGGTCAGCAGTTTGAAATCACCAGCCTATTCTCAGAAAACCTATACAGGGTTGCTATGAGTTGAAACAGACTCAGGAATTAACAACAAGAATTTAAAGATATTACTAGTGGCGCTGTGGGTTAATGCGCCAGAATGCAAAGCCGTTTAAACTACAAGGTTGGTGGTTCAAGCTCACTAGTCGCTCCCTGGAAACCCTAAACAGAGTCGCTATGGGTCGGAATCTACTCAACGGCACTTAACAACAACACTAGATATGCACCTGCAGACTTCTAAGTATTTATAACATGTGTTTTTAAAAAACGAAAGCAAAATATACAAAAAAGGTTAATAAAATAATTCTACTGTTATGAAACACATATATTTGTTTCTTTCTGACTGCATAAATGTTAGGAATTAAATGATGGAATGCATACATAAGTCTGGGTAAGGCTAAAGGAGGACAAAACCCCAAAAGGAAAAATATGCACAAAAAGATTTCAGCTTAATAAAAAGGTGACATTTTTCATTTCATAGGTATAACTGTACAACAAAAACAATGAAAAAAGTAACTATCACTATGTGTAAGATGTCAGGAATTGTTTTTAAATGCCTTTCCTTATACTTGTTTACACAATTAGATAATTATTAATAATACACAAAGAACAATATGTTAAAAATTATTTCCAGTCAGAGAATGCCCTAAGCATTTATTATTTTCTCCCTATTTAAGTTAAAATCATTTAGCAAAGAGTAGTTACAAATATCAGACTAACAGATCTTAAAATCCTCATCCCAGTGATAGTAAGAACTTCTTCTTCTCACCATTACCCTGCATTTTAACAAAAACTTACAAAGAAGACTTTTTCTTACGGAAAAGAGAGTAGAATAAACATGGACTAGGCCTGAGAAACAGCCAAAGACCTTTCTATTTTTGCCTATTGTTGTGTTTAGCATGGGATTCATGAGAATATTGAACACTGGGTTCATAAATAATTTCTACATTTAATCTATCAAGGTGTTGGATGTTGGACTAACAAATCCAACTCAACTGAAGCCAGAAAGAGCCACTGATATCAAGTCTTTCACTGTTTCCAAGATGGTCAGATTTTTCTTCTTGGAGTTATAAAGAGGAGAATGAAGTCTAAGGAATATCACTGGTATATATTTTTCTTTTTCTTTTTTTTTTTAAATATGTTTATCTATCTACCTATCTATCTAATATATATATATATACCCACTGCACGATACTAGGACTCCTATATATAGGAGTGGTGTGGTGGGTTAATTCACTAGTCTGCAAAGGTGAATCACTAGGTTGGCAGTTCAAGCTCACCAGCCACTCCTCAGAAACCTTATACAGGGTCACGATAAGGAGCTCTGGTAGCGTAGTGGTTACGAATTGAGCTGCTAACTTCAAGGTCATCAGTTCACAACTACTAGCTGTTCTACGGAAGAAAGATGAGGCTTTCTGCTCCTGTAAAGATTTGTAGCCTCGGAAGCCCTGTACAGGGTCATTATAAGTCGCAACCAACTCCATGGTACTTAACAATAAGAACAACAATGGGTCAGAACAGATTCAATGGCACTTAACAACAACTATATATAATATATTATACATTATACATATATGTTATGGTAGCGTAGTGGTTACGAATCGGACTGCGAACCTTAAGGTCAGCGGTTCGAAACTACCAGCCGCTCCGCGGGAGAAAGATGAGGCTTTCTACTCCCGTAAAGATTTACACCCTCGGAAACCCTGTACAGGGTTGCTATGGGTCGGACCCGACTCGATGGCACTCAACAACAACAACATACATGCATAATAAATGTACTATATTAATTAAAATAATAACAATTACTGAAAACATGCATATTGAGATATCAGTGGCCTAATGTAGTAGATCTTATTCAGAGAAAGTTCAGGGTACCACTCAGTGATCCAGATTAATGGAGAATCTGACAATTAATTCTATGGGCTCATAGATTTCCTGGAGAAAGAGTAGAAGATTATACAGGAAAATGTACATGAGTCAAGAAAAGTAGTCCCTAGGTGCTCATTACTAAATTTACTTATAGAATAAACATTTATTGGAAATCTATCATACTAGTCAATGGTTGGATACTGGGACACAAAACAAAAATTTAAGGCATGTCTCAATACCTATATTTTAATGAGTGAGGATTCAAAAACACTACTAATTATAATTTTGCAACTACAAAAATAAAATTAAGAAACCCCTAAAAGAGGAAGCAGAAAAAGTATATCTGGTGGTCAACGAAAGCTTCAGTGATTCAAGTTAGTCTTTGAAAGATTAATGGGATTTTACAAAAACTATCAAGAGAAGTCTATCTATGATTTATCTCTGAGCAGTTCCCTAACTGCCTTGGATATGCTATGCTGCCTGACATTTTCTTTATCTCCTATTTGCTTTGAATACAATATAATACCTGACATTTATACAGTATAATTTCCTGCAATAAAGCTGGGCATCTCAGCAATGTTCCTTATAGTAACAGGTATAGCTGTATTCTTTCAATATCATAATTATGAAAAAGTGAGGAACTGGACATCTAAATTTAAAAATATATAAGGAACATATTCAATTACCTCAATTTGTCATAAGGCAGCATATGTTCAACTTTCACTGAAGGTAAACAAATGAAGATAAATGAGAAACTGAAAGAAAACAAGTCAATATGTGTTTTTAAGAAGCAACATTATTAAAGAGCAAGTGTTTTCTACTGAAGAAAAGCAAACAACCTTTTTCTCAAATTGATGCTCAGTGAGGTATAGCAAAACAGCACTGTAAAGCACAATTGATACAGTTTAATGAATAAAAAAGAAGAGGGTAAATACGTACGTTATTCTTCCAATGATATTCTAGGCATTGAAAGTTTAAAAAAAAATAGATGAAGAAATATCATATTGATACCTGACCATGGTGTTTATTAAATTGCTTTTCTTATATGTAACAAACTTTACAGAAATATCTCCAACAGAATAACTGTGTTGAAAACAAAATGAATTACCTTATGAAATATGGTTCTATACTTGGCATGCAGGTATAATCTCATGTGCAATTCAAGAAAAAGTGAGGAATTTAATTTGAAAGTTCCATTTGTTACAATTTGATGTTTGTGATTAAATGACTAAAGAAAAAAATCTTCTCTTTGACATTTCATTTCTCCTGCAAAACACCAGCCTTCTATAATGTCTTTAGTTTCTGTACACTTAAATGTAGTGTTACCTATACACATGAATATTGATTTTCTCCTTATAGAAATAAAAAACCTGTAATATAGCTATGAAGAATTGCTTGATATTAAGGACCCTGAAAAAAAAAAAATGCCATCTATTCAATGCTACCTCACTAGGGAGTCCTCATGTGGTACTGTGGGTTAATGCACTAGACTGCAAAGCTGCATGAACTGCAAGGTCGGCGGTTCAAGCTCACCAGTTGCTCCTCGGAAACCCTATTCAGGATCACTATTGGTCGGAATCGACTCGACGGCACTTAACAACAACAACAACATAAGTCACTATGAGTCAGAACCTACTTGATGGCATTTAGCAACAACAACAATGTGGCATTATGGGATAAGCGTTGGACTGTTAACCACAAGGACGATGGTTGAAACCCACCAGGTGATCCTTGGAAACTTTACAGAGAGTAGCTGTGAGTCAGAATCGACTCTCCAGGACTTAAAAAGGACAATATGAGATTTCCAAAGCTGTAAACTGTTATGGCACTTAACAACAACAATGAACCTTTAGGGTAGCAGAGTATCACATTGTTTTTCATGGAAGAGCTAGTGGGCTTGAATCAGCAAACATTCAGTTAGAAGACAAGTGTTTAACCAGTGTACCACAAGAGCTCCTGACCTTAAGGAGAGAGGCTCAAAAAACATTTTTAATTAAAAAATTTCCAATGACTTTTTTAAATGGTGAATATCATAAATTTGTAATTTATCATTATGGACCATGAATTTAGGTTGACATCACCTGAAGTGACAGTACAATTTATCTCAAAAGTGTATATTCCATCTTTAAACTCTTTTAGCACACTGATGTTGTTTGTTAAGTGCTGTCAAGTCGGTTCCGACCCATAGTGACCCTATATAGGTTTCAAAGGAGCAACTGGTGAACTTGAACCACTGACCTTGCAGTTCAAACAGCTTTACAGTCTAGTGCATTAACTCACAGCACCACACCAGAATGTGCCATTAAGTTCATTCCAACTTATAGTGAACCTGAATAGGGTTTCTGAGGAGCAGCTGGTAGATTTGTATTGTCAACCTTTAAGTTAGCATCCCAGTGCTTAATCTGCAGTACCACACAACATACTATGTGACAATTAAATAGACTGGATTATTGTAAAGTTTTATTTAACATTTTTATTGTTAACTGTATTGAGTCGTTTCTGACTCATAGCGACGTTGTATAGGGTGTCCAAGGAGCAGCTGCTGGGTTTGAAATACCGACCTTGTAGTTTGTAGTCTAGCATCCTAAGGCACCACACCAGAACTTATATTTGTTGGTAGATGTTGTTATTCCGTTGAGAAAGGTGGTTTTTATCTCTTTTATCATTGTCACTATGGGTCAGAACTGACTCAACGGCACTTAACAACAACAACAACAACATCATTGTATCTACTTCAAAACTAGCACATTGTCCAACACATCTTAGACGTTCAGTTATTGTCAATTGAATAAAGAAAATTTGAAAGTCATCATTAGTATCTTTAAATGAACACTTCCAGAATTGTATGAGCCCTCCTCAGATTGCCCAATACCAACCAGTTGTGTTCAACATATACAGCCCCTTTAAAGAAGAGCAAAATTGTTCCATAAGGTTTCCAAGGCTATAATTCCTTATGAAAGCAAACTGACACATCTGTCTCCACAGAGACACTGGTGAGTTTGAACCACCAACCTTGTTGTTTGCAGTCCAGTGTTAACCAGGACTCTACCTTAAAATATAGTTGAGTGAAAACAGTCTAAATCTGATTACCCACAACAATATAATTATAACATTTTTGGGAGATTATTTTTTGGTAAAAAAACAGTGAATTATATGGGATTTGACATTCCTTTCTCTTCCTTTCCTGTATGGTCATTAACTAACTCAATTAATTATTACCTATTGCCTACATTATACAGCCTCGGAAACCCTATTCATGGTCGTTATGGATCGAAACCGACTCGACAGCACTTAACCACATTGCACAAGATATGTTTTAGGTAATTTCGATAAAAAAGGAAACAAAACAATCAAAGTTTCTGAAATGAAGATATCACTTTATTGATTTTTTTATGGGTGAAGTAAGAAAATAAACAAAAGGCTACATCTAACATGTCAAATAAAAATTAGAACTTTAGGAGAAAACAAAGAAAAGGCATTCTGGAAGTACAGTCATTGTTAATTATTTTATATAGGGTTCATAAAGAACACTTATGCTAAATTAATATATGAGAAAATCTTATGGAATGTAAAGAAACCTATCATACCACAAGGAAGAGTAACAGACAGAAGAAATATAATGATGTACAGATTCTGTGTGTATGTGAGAGAGAAATATATATATAAATCCATGCAAAACTAGCGTTATATAATTTCTTTGGTATGCATACATATCATAAACAACATATATGTATATGTTTATGGAGTAGCTGATGAGCTTGAACTGTTGACTCTGTGGTTCAAACAACCTTGCATTCTAGCTTATTAACCTACAGGGCCACACCAGGGTTTCATATGCATATATATATATATGTTGTTGTTATGTGCCATGGAGTCGGTTCCGACTCATAGCGACCCTGTATAGGGTTTCTGAGGCTGTACATCTTTATGGGAGCAGAAAGCCTCATCTTTCTCCCGCGGAACAGCTGGTAGTTTCGAACTGCTGACCTTGAGGTTCACAGCCCAATTTGTAACCACTACGTTAATATAAAAAGAGCTCTGGTTGCATAGTGGTTTTGAGTTGGACTGATAAACTCAAGGTCAGCAGTTCAAAACTACCAGCGAGTCCACGGGTGTAAAATGAGGTTTTCTGTTTCCATAAAGATTTGCAGCTTCAGAAACCCTATACAGGGTTGCTCTGAGTCGGAACTGACTACATGGCACATAACCATCACCACCACCATTTATTTACAATGTCAGAAAGATCCTATGCAAGAATCCTAATCAAAAGCTGGGGGGATGCAAAACACAATTACAAATGTTCATGGAATTTCAACTTTCTAGAGCCAATAGAGCTGCATAAACTCTCAAATTATGGCACTGAGATACTTACAAACTTTAAATCAAAAAAGTACTCCCTCAAGTCTTATTCAAATCCAACAATTGTTTGTTGATTTAAATGCCATTGATTCAGTTCCAACTGATAGCGAACCTAGTGACAAATGATGGAAACACTGGCTGGTCTTGTGCCAGCCTCCCAATTGCTGTTATACTTGAGCTCCTTGCTGTTGCCACTGTGCAAATCCATCTAATTGGGGGGGGGGGAGGGGTCTTACTCTTTTTCACTAGCCTTCCACTTTACCAAGCATGACGTCTCTCTCCAGGGACTGGTCTCTCTTGATAACGTTTCTGGCTTCTAAGAAGCATTCTGGCTGTACTACTTCTCTTCTATCACAAATGTGTTCATTCTTGGGCAGTCCATGGTACTTTTAATAGTCTTCTCCAACACCACAAGTCAAATACACCAATTCTTCTATGGTCTTCCTGGTTCACTCTCAAACTTTCACATGCATATGAGGTTACTGAAAATATCATGGCTTAGATCAGGTGCACCTTAGTCCTCAAACTGACATTTTTGCTCTTGAATACTTCAAAAGGTCTTGTGCAGCAGATCTGCCTAATGCAATACACTGTTTGATTTCTTGAGTGTTGATTTGAATCCAAGCAAAATGAAGTCTTTGACAACTTCCATTTTTCTCCATTTATCATGTTGTTACTTCCAATTGTGACAATTTAGGCACTTAACAAGAACAGCAGTATGGGACTTTTCCACCATTCCTTTCCACAGATGTAGTGAAACTGATTTCTGTATATTTCATCTGGCAAGGTCCAGGTGTATCATCATCTTTTATGTGATTTAAAAAAAGAGTTTTCCATAAAGAAGTCATTGGATTTACACAATTAATTCTATCATGCAGTTGCCAGCAACATTTCTATCCCCAAGACCATATTTTACAACTATTATTCCCTCTTTTTTGCTTTTAACCTTCACAGACCAATCAACTATAATTATCAATATACTTTGATTGCATGTCTGATCAGCTTAGGACTGAAGATGTTCAATTTCATCATCACTGGCTTTAGTGGTTGTTGTGTAAACTGGTTTTCCTTGTAAGTGTATGGATATTATTCAGTCACAGACAGCATTTGTACTTCAGACTTTATCTTGAAATGTTCTTTTTAATGATGAACATGACACCATTCTTCTTGAATTTGTCACTCTCGGCACAGGAAACCATGTAATTGCCAGAATCAGAATTGCCAACACCAGTCCGTTTCACTTCATTTCTATCTAAGATATCAATCTTTATGTGTTCCATTTATAACTGACAACTTCCAGTTTTCCTAGATTCATACTTTCTACAGTCTGTGTTCTGATTAGTAATTGAAGTCTGCAGGTGTTTCTCCTCATTTTGATTGGTTCCCCATGAGCAAATCAAGGTCCTGCAATCTTTACTCCATTCGTGTCATTGGGTCAACTCTACTTTGAGGAGGTAGCTCTTGCCCAGTAGTAATTTGAGTGCTTTCCAACGTGAAGACCTCATCTTCAGGCATGATATCTGACAATATTCAGGTGCTATGCATAATGTGTTCTGGCACCTTCTGGCACCATATCTAACAATTTTCTATTACTATTCATAAGGTTTTCATAAGTAGTGTGCCTCTTCTGCTTCCTAGTCTATCTTAATCTGGAAGTTCAATTGAAACCTGCCCACAATGGGTGATACTGCTTCCAGCCTTACATGAACACATAAGCCACCGCAGTTGGGCACACTGATAGTCAAGTGGTGGAATCCAACAGTACTGTAGCGTATTAATAAAAAAATGTCTGCCTTGGTCATCATGAACTATCTACAAAAAGTATTTACATTGGATCAAAGTAACAACAGCAGTTAGAGATGTTAGACAGAAAACTTAGGGAGAGAAGTGAGCTTGTTAATTGGCTAGGAACAACTCAGTAAAAGGGGTAAAAATTGTTGCATAACTTAAAGCAGTAGTCTGTGTCACTTAATTGTACACATTGAAAGCACTGGATTGGTGCATTTTATGCTGTGTTTATTTTCAACAACAACAAAAAAATTACAAAAAAGAAACTGCTTACATGTCAGTAAGGAAAAACAACCTGTTATTTGATACATTTCCTCTCCTTTCCATTGATAATTGTTAAATATTGTGACTACCTATTGTTTGATCCCTACAGAGGGTTGCTTGGGTCCTGGTGTCCTGCTGTAAGATAAGATAAGCAATGGACTGCTAACCCATCACCAATTGGATATTGAAAGCCAGCAAGTGCTCCTCGGAAGCCCTAGAGAGTGTTGCTATGAGTTGGAACAGATTAACAGCACTTAACAACAACATAGAGGGTCAATATGAGTCAAAATGGACTTTGAGGCACTTAACAAAAACAACAACATCCCAGCAGTGCCAGGACTCAAAGGCTTTATGTTTAAAGGCGCCCTGATGGTGCTGTGTGATCAGCCTTGCACTTCTAACTGAAGGTTGATGGTTCTAACTCGCCTGATCCTCTTCTGGAGAAAGACGAGGCTGTCTGTCCCTATAAACATTTACAGTCTCTAGAATCCTATATAGGGTCTCTGTGAATCAGAATCAATTTGATGGCAGTGGATTTGGTTAGGATTTGGTTTTTATTACTCATATTGTTTATGAGTATATGAATTTTGTTGAATACTATATATGATTCTTAATTATTCTATAAGATTAAAATGTCTACCATGTTGTAGGGACTCCCTGATAGTGTAGTGGGTTAAGAGCTGGGCTGTTAACCATACTGTCAGTAATCCTATACTACCAGTCAATCCATGGGAGAAAGATGAGGTTTTCTGCTCATGTAAAGATTTTAGAGTTCTGATATGGCTCTGTAGGTAAGCACTACAGTACTGACTGCAAGGTTGACAGTTCAAACCCACCAACTGCTCCTGGGAAACACTATACAGGGTTGTTATGAGTCAGAACAGCCTCAGTAAAACTTAACAATTATAAGGTAAAATATGAGATAATGGTATATTCCAGAGAATTCCATGCAAATAGCTACTATTTCCCCCTCATAAACTCTAGAACCCGGAGGGGAAATAGATGAACAACTGATCTTAATTTGACCTCTTCTTAAAACTCCATCTGTGCTTTTATTACTCATTTAGTGTACAATTTTAAATTGTTTATATTTCACACACATGAACATGTGATGTTCTTACATACAAGTAACAGATTTCAATTCAATTCCCTTATCCCTATCGAAAATGCTGGTGGTAATGCATGGCACAACCTTTTTTTTTTGGGGGGGGGAGGCGGTGTCAGATTACACAAATGGTATTTAGCAGTCCATTTTTATTTACTCACTTAACCAATGAGAGAGACATACAAAGACATTGTTGCTATGTGCTGTCAAGTCAGTTCAGACTCACAGACTCTATGTAGAATTTCTGAGCCTGTGGAGTAAAAGTTTCATCTTTCTCCCATGGAGTGGCTGATGGAATCAAACCCTGGACCATGTAGATCACAATCCAGGGCTTATAATATGGCACCATCACACTTCCCATATACTGATATGAAAATGCAATGCTTTTACTTTATGTAAGAGTAATACCATGTCTTCTTAGATTTCAGAACTTAATTAGATGGGGCAATTGATAGATAATATATTTCATCTTAAAATACCCTGAGGGCACAGGTCAACAGGAATTTTATTGAATATAGTAAGACAAATTCCCATGCAACAATATTCCAGGGACCACTACAGATCGAAATTGTTAATTTTTGGAAGAAAATGTCCTAAAAATCATTATGAAAGTCCACAGTAAATCAGATGTAAAATCTGATTTTCATTCTTAGAGTCAGACTGTAGCATTTATACTACCATATAAGAAACAGAACTTGCAACCTGGACCTCCTTCCTAGCAGCAAAAAAAAAAAAAAGAAACCATGTGTATCATCATTAAAAATTATGCCTGCTGCTCCTCATGACATTTAGGGCCCCATGGGGTACTAAGGATATAATTTTAATTTTGTTTACAGCTATCCACAGATATGTTTTCTATTTATAGTTCACTCAGATTCAATTATGTAGCATATTATTTGGTTAATTATACAGCTATCAAATCATTCAGGACTCTCACTGTTTCAACAACAGTGAAAAAATATTCTTTTATCACTGTTAATATGCAGGTCTCTGTCATCTAAATTAATATTATGATAATTGATATTAAAATTAAAATAACTTCTATCAAATGGAGTAACTTGATGACTTGATAAATTCTTAAAGTAAATCAATGGATGCATTGTTATTATAAAAATATTTTAAAATGTAACTCTTTAATACTTACAATAATATTTATGGATGAAACTAAGGACCAGAACTTGTTGAATATTTGAAGATATGCCTACACTTCCACACAATCAGAATACTGACACCTACACACACACACACAACAATCTAAAGAATATCCAATGACAGGAAGTATAGACCTTGGGAAATAGCTTGAGAATACTTTAGAGTACCATTATATATCTGGAAAAAGTTCTAATGGTCTTTGTTGGGATAATGTGTGAGTATGGGAGTAAGCAAATGTTTTAAGCAAGAAGGTGCAGTTTATTAACTTAATGGTCAAAGTCCATCATCAAGCGAACACTCGATAGAAGATGACTCTAAAGTTTTAAAAACTGATATTGCAATAAATGAATACTGATAAAAATAAGTGAGGTTTTTCTGAATTGAGGAATATGGAAGTACTGTGATAATTGTGATATTTCTTACTTTCATGCATCCAAGTACATCCCTTGGCTGAAGAATAGCAAACAGTGGCTTTCTACACTGAAAGGAAGCAATAATTAATCTTGGTTTATTACTGTTAATAAAAAAATATTCAATATTATAATTACATGTAAATTTACTTAGTATGTTTAAAAATGTTAATGTCAGCAAAACTATTGTTGAAAATTATTTTAAAGAATGTTGATCACAAAAGTAGCAAGTAATACTACATAGGGGAAAATGTCTCATAGCAAGTGAATATTATTGGACTGAATTTAACTAACAATTTAAAGGTTAGCAAAACTATTTTACATGACCATATTCTCTAGCCAAGCTCAAGGCAATTAGCAATCAATAAGAAAACAGAGCCAGATTGTGCTGTCATGTTTATAATCTATGATTTAAAGAAAATTACAATGATAATATTGGTATATTTATAACTGAATGACAGTAAATAAGTAACATAAAAATGAAAACCTGTTAACTTAACAAAAACAAATTGTATAGAAAATATAAGCACATACAATGAGTAGAAGTTATGTAAACAGAGAAATAAATGAAAGAAAAATAATGAAATAATAGTGTAAGAAACATAATTGTCTAAAAACATCAGAAATCCAAATTTCTGAGAAGACTGATGATCAAGAAAAGAGAAGACAGAGACAGTGAGCAAGAAGGAAGATAGATATGTTGACTGAAAGGGGACTCTAACTCAAAGCTAATGAGAAAAAGTGATCCACAACTTACTTGTAAATATATAAATGAAAGACACATTTTTTATTAAATAGCAAATCAAGAAATATAAATCAAGAAGTGTTTAAAAAGAAAGAAAAAGTGGACACAAATATACAAATGGCATCGCCAAAAAATAAAGGACAGTCAAATATGCAACTGTTCTCATGAATAGATTGACAGGTGAATGCAAACCACACTTTAAATGTTGTTAAGTGCCTTCAAGTCAGTTCCAACCCATAGCGACCTTGTATAGGGTTTTGAGGAGTGGCTGGTGAGCTTGAACCACGGACTTGGCAGTTCAAACGGCTTTGCAGTTTGGCACATTAATCCACAGCGCCACTATAAATGAGGACTTTCTAATTTGAACTGCTTCAGGTGAGAGCCTACCATGCATTCTTCTGACACACAGCATTGTTGCTGGCCATTTCCTCTAAAACACCCCTTTCCGTGCTTCTAAAATCTTTGCTTGGATATTATTACATTCTCAAAGAGGCCTATCACATGCTTTCAGTTAGTATTCTAATGTTTTTTTCTAGTATCCCAATCCTCCTTAGCCTGTACAACATTTACTATAGCTCTTTCATCTTCAATAGTAACGGACTCTTTATGTATATTTATTGTGTATTTTCTGCGCATTCCATTAAAATATTAGCTCTATAAAATCAAAGACTTGGTTGTTTTCTGGTCACTAATGCATTTCTAGGGCATAGAACAGGGTCTGAGACATAGTAAGCAGTCAACACTCTTTGATGTATTTGATATGTTGCTGCCGTTGTTAAGCACTATGGAGTCACTTTTGACTCATACCAAGCCTGTACAGGATTTCTGAAGCTTCAAATCTTGTGAAGGAGCAGAAAATCTCATCTTTCTTCCACAGAATGGCTGGTGGGCTCTAATCACCGACTTTGTGGTTCACAGTTCAGTACTTATCCTATGGAGCCACCGTGCTCAACATATATATGTGTGTGTGTGTGTGTGTATACATACATACACACATGTATATACATTAACCCACAGCACGCCACCAGGACTTCATATATATATATATATCGGATAAGTAGGATAAGCACTGGGCTGGTGTTTCAAACTCACCTGATACTCCTTGGAAACTCTATGAATCAAAAATGACTCAGTGATATTTAACAACAAC
>NW_006408521.1:6302271-6304481 GCF_000296735.1 Chrysochloris asiatica | reverse complement strand
CATAGGTGTGCACAGAAGCAGTCATCATCACCAACTTTTTTTATACAGGGAAGTATGTCTATAGTATAACAGTAATTAATGTCTTGGGAGCTTACTCTAGAGGATAAGTACTGGACAGTGAACCACAAGGTTGGTAGTTAAAGGCTAGCAGCCACTCCTCCTCCTCCAGAAACAGTTGAGTATTTATGCTCCTGAAAAGATTCACAGCCTTGGAAACCCTGTGTAAGTTTGCTATGAGTCAGAACCGACTGGACAGCACTTAACAACAACAATAATATAACATATTGAATCATATTAATAGGTAAAGGGTTCTAGCCTTTACACAACCTTCTCAATAAAGGTGAAAAAAAAGGTTTTAGTGACATTTAATACTCTTACATGATACAACAACTTATTAAAGGAGAAATAATTGGAAATTTGATGATTTGCTGAAGAGTATTTCTAATAATGCTATAGTAAATATCATAATTAATAATGAAATACTGGAACTATTTCCTTAAAACAAAGAACAAAGATGGCTGGCAAATGACTATCTTCAAATTGTATATTATTATACTGCCAAGTAATATTAATTTTAAAAAGGTATATGGTTTATAAAGAGAATTCTAAATTCCATATTTATAGTCAATAAGATTGTATACATTGGGATTAAAAGAAAAATTATAACTGTTACAATCAAAACAAGAGATCAGAAAATTTGGTGAAAACAAAATTAACATGTTATAGCCATCAATGATTCCATGACCCTACAACAACTATTTTTTCCCATCTAAAATTTGTGCATTAACCTGTTAGAGCTTCATAACTATATATTGTATACACTATGAAAAACAATTGCTCTTTGACTCTCATGTTGTTTTAAATTTTCTAGATATTGTCTATTAATCCAATCTATCTACTTATCTATATATCTTTCTATCTGCCTGTCAGTCTGCCTATCAGTATAGATACTAGTGTGGTTTTGTATGGTAGTAATGGACTGTTAACCAGAGATAAGCAGTTAAAACCCGCCAGGCAGTCATTGGGACCCCTATACAGTATCAGCATGAGTAAGAACCGACTCCATAATTAGATAAATATATAAAAGATATATAGCATTAAGTTTGTTTTAGTTATTTTTTTCTTTTTAATTTTTTGGTTCTTGACAACATCTCATGTGCTAATCAATATAAACAGATGGTAAAATCTACAAGAAAGGAAAATAAATATTAATTGAAACAACAGCTGGGCATTCTACATTGGTAAGTTTTCTTGTGGGTAGAATCTAATGATTTCAACTATAAATCCCATTTATAAATATGTAATAGTGTGTAGTACTGACTAACCACTCCTTAATTAAAAGATTAAATAGGTATACTGATAACATGACTCCAACTTCTGCATATACTCTGCAAGCATTTTTTAAAAATAGCTTTCTTTCCATCAAACAGAGCAAAGAATGAACCTTTTTTGTACGTGCTATGTTAACAATTCTGCAACCAGTCTATCTGTTCATTGTACTGTGGTTTCAGTGTTGCTGTGATGCTGGAAGCTGTGTGTTTGGTATTTCAATACCAGTATGGTCACCCATGCTAGTGAGACTTCAGTGAAACTTCCAGAGTAAGGCTAATTTGGAAAAAAGGAAGAAGAGATGGTCCACTTTTGAGGTAACAGCCAATGAAAATCTTATGAATGGTACCAGAACATTGTTTAATATAGATGAGCCCTGAGGTTGAAAGGCATGTGAAATATCATTGGTGAAGAGTTGCCTCCTCAAAGTAAACTAAACCTTAAGACATGGATATAGCAACACTTCCTATAACTTCTTTTTCTGATGGGACATAACTCAAAATGAAATGGAACAGCTGCAAGCATTCATTAATAATAGGAAGATGGAATGTACAAAACATGCATTTAAGAGAACGGAAAGTCATCAAATATGAAATAAAACAATAAATGGTAGCTATCCTAGGCAATAATGAGCTGAAATGGACTGGTCTGGATATTTTGAATCTACCATCCTATGTTTTACCATGCTTTGAATGATAGATTGAAGAGGAACGGTGTCACACTCATTATCATAAAGAATATTTCAAGATTTATATTGAAGTATAATGCTGTCCCTGATAATATAATATCCATACAGCTGTAATGAAGACCAGTTAATATGATTATTATTCAATTTACTCAATTAATGCTAAAGTCAATGATGAAGAAATTGACAAATGCTA
>NW_006408521.1:6299924-6301971 GCF_000296735.1 Chrysochloris asiatica | reverse complement strand
GCTCAATATCATTACACTAAACAAAGCCAGGGGCCAAACAGACCAGGCATTGCTCATATACAAGTTCAGGTTGAAGCTAAAGAAACTAACACAGTTCATGAGAGTAAAGATACAACCTTAAGCGTATCCCACTTGAATTTAGAAACCTTTTCAAAAACATATTTAACACATGGGGCACTAATGATCAAATACTGGACAAGTGGTTGGATGACATCAAAAACATCATAGTTGAAGAAATCAAAAGGTCATTTAAAAGACAGCAAAGAAACAAAAGATCAAAATGGAAATCAAAAGAGATTCTGAAAGTTGTTTGGACATACAGTAACTAAAGCAAATGGGATACATGATTAACAAAAACAGCTCAATAGAGAATTTTAATGGACAACTCAAGAAGACAAAGTAAAATATTGTATAAAATGTGCAAACAGTTAGAAAAGCAAAATCGAAGAACATGCTTAGCATTTTCTAAGCTGAAATAATTAAAGAAAAAAAATCTATGTTGTCAGTTGCAATATGAGGGATTCCTGGTGTGTCACTATAGAAGAATCAATGGACTGCTAATCTAAATTTCAGCAGTTCAAACTCACTACTTGCTCATTGGTAACACTAGATAGGGCCACTATGAACTGGAACTGACTTGCTGGTGCTTAACAATAACATATGCAAAATACTGAATGGCACAGGTAGCATCAAAAGGTGAAAGGACTACATAGCAACTGGACCAAAAAGAACTGGTTGATATTCAACCATTCATGAGGTATCATATAATCAACAACCAATGGATCTGAAGGAAGAAGTCAGAGTTGCTCTGAATGCATTGGCAAAAAACAAGGCTCCAGGATTTCATGAAATACAAATTGAAATGATTCAACAAACTGATGTAGCAATACAAGCACAGACCAGACTACACCAAGAAATTTGGAAGACAGTTAACTGTCCAACTTACTGAAAGAGATCCATATTTGTGTCAATTCCAAATAAAGGTGACCAAACAGAATGCAGAAATTATCAGATAATGTCTTTATCATCACAAGCAAGTAAAATTGCTATAGATAGTTCAAAAAGTGTTACACAGTACATTGACAGGGACCTGCCAGGAATTCAAGTCAGATTCAGAAGAGAATGCAGAACTAGGGATATCTGATGTCAGATGTATTTTGGCTAGAAAAAAAAATAAATAAAAACACTCGAATTTAAATAGATATTTACTTGTGTTTTAAACTACAGAAAGGTATTTGACTGTGTTGAGCATAACAAACTATGGGTAACATTGCAGGAAATGGGAATTCCTTTTTCTGCAATATTAACTGTGCCCATGTGAACCTGTACAAAACACAAGGATATTGACATGTTTAAAATCTCCTGTCCCAAGACTAAGCAGTGTTTCATTCTATTGTGGACAGGGTTGCTATGTGTTGGATTTGACTACAAGGTACCTAACAACAACTACTTTAAAAATTAAACAGCAGAAGAAACTTTTAAATTTCAAAAAACAATTATAAATAGTCTTTGTGATGGGAAAGAGTACATGGATTAGGTATTAGTTGTACCAATAAGAAACTATTTTACTTTACATTAACGCTACTTATTTGCCATCTCAATATAGTGGAAGAAAGCTTTCACTGACAACAATCTATTTCTAGTTTTCATACCTTTCTAAGATGGATGTGATATTGCTTGCCCTCTCAAATCTCATTCGCTTTTTCATTACAATCAGCAGGAGCTTCATTTAATTAGTCCTGCCCTTCTTAGAGCAGTCTGAGATATATAAAAATTAATTAACTGGAACACACATCTTTATAATTTTCATCTTTTTATGCTTCACTTGTTTACAGTGACATTTATTTAAAACACTTATCAGGTGATTGCAAATGGTAGTATGTGAGTCATCAAAAAAAAAAAGGTGAGAGAAAAAAAGAATGTAGAAATAAAGTTTTTTATGATACTTTGATACTTTTCTAAAAATCATTAGCTCATCAACATTTATTTTGACTTGGTTGAAAGATATATCCCATTGTTGTTGTTGTCAGGTGCCATCGAGTCGGAA
>NW_006408521.1:6295609-6296427 GCF_000296735.1 Chrysochloris asiatica | reverse complement strand
TCAAAAGAACATATCCAGATCAGTCATGAGGTACAATGCTGTAATATTTATATATTCACTATAAATAAAAATATTTACTAATTAGAAAGGAAAGAAAAACGGTAGCAAAAGACTCATGTTAGCAAGTATTAGATAAAAAGCAAAAGTCAGAACCTAGCATTTTCTAGGATATGAAGCAAATTAAGATGATGTGCCTCTCTTGATGTTTCAGATCTCAAGAGAGCTGGAAGGATGCTTGGATGAAGTAATGAAATACCAAAATTAAAAACACAACAAAGGATTAAAAATTATCTTTAATAAAATAGGTTACTTCCAGTTCTGTCAGTGGCTGAGGCAGAGTCAGGTAGGTCAGCCTCTGTGGGGGCGGGACTGAAAACCCAGAGAAGCTGCTTTCACAGAATAGCACGAGAGCTCTGGATCTAGCATAAGGTACAGGGTGTTAGTTTCTCACACACGTCACTGTAAAAATCATGGTATAAAGGAAAATACTGTGATTTATGAGTTGCTGGAGACATGGGTCTCCCTCTGTAGCCACCCCACCTGGGCAGAGTTCAGAGGGCAGGGCTACACCCAGACCAGCACAGGGAACTGGCACTAAAAGAGGTGCAGTGACATTTGTAAAAGGAGGTGCAAAGGGATACTACACATTTTTTCCTCTTCTTCCCTGTCGCATCTTCTTTGCCCAGCCTGGATGCCTTCAGGCGGGTGGGTGCACACCCCCAAAAAATGTCCAGTGTTGAGCCCACAGTTTTTCCCACGGCACAGAGAGAAAGAGTCCTATCAAACCCAAGGGCAAATTCTTTGGTGGATGCTTATGA
>NW_006408521.1:6292391-6294054 GCF_000296735.1 Chrysochloris asiatica | reverse complement strand
AAAAAAAAACTGCCAAGAAAAACTATCAATCAAATATGATGGTGCAATCAAAACATTCCAGGATAAACAGAAGCTAAGAGATTTTGTCAAAGCCAATCCAGCATTTCAAAACATACTGAAGGGAGTTCTTTGGACTGAAAACCAACAAGAACTGACAACAACCAGAGATTGACAGGTGTGGCAAAACCACCTGAAACTCAGATGACAGCTACCAGAGTCCAAAACAGAACAAAACTACTAAAACAAATTCAAAGAGCTGGGAGGTCAACCAAAGATCAAAATAATAACAATGTCAAAGTAGAAAAATGTAGGACCAGAGATCCAGGGGGTTAGGAGGTCAGGTAGATTACAGGATACAATAGATTGTCTTAAATGGAGACAAAAGTTAATAGACTATAAGGTAACCCCCCAAAAAGTTAATATTTCACAATTTACCATGAAAATGACCTTCCAAGCAGAACAATATGAAAAATAAAAATAAACCGACAAGAAATAGCAAAAATAAAACCCCCACACACTCAGCAAAAGAAGGCATGTAGAACAAAGGAATGAACAGCACTACCAAAAAATTAACATAATGGCAGCAATGAATTCATATGTGTTACTATTTACATTGAATGATTGAATGTCAATGGATTGAATGTACCAGTGAAGAGACAGAGAGTGGGAGAATGGATAAGAAAACAAGACCAGTCAATATGCTGCCTGTAAGAGACACACCTTACACACAAAGACAAAAACAGTCTAAAAGTTAAAGGATGGAAAAAAAATATTCCAAGCTAACTGCAACAATTAATAAGCAAGAGTGGCAATACTAATCTCTGATAAAGTAAACCCCTTAAGATTAAAACCAGCATAAGAGATAAAGAAAGAAGGACACTATCTCATGATCAAAGGATCAACTGAGCATGAAAACAATAATCATAATAAATATCTACGCTCCCAATGAAAAAGGACCAAGATATAAGAGGCAAACGTTACTAGAATTGAAGAAAGAAATAGATAAATCTACAATTACAGTGGGAGATTTTAGTATACCACTTTCTAAAGAGACAGAACAACCAGAAAGAAACTCGACAAAGTTACAGAGTAACTAAACAGCACAATCAACCAACTTGAACTCAAAGATGTGTACAGAGCATGCAACTGAACAGCAGCACAATATACATTCTTCTCCACTGCACATGGAAGATTCTCCAGAATTGATCACGTGTTAGGTCACAAAGCAAGCCTCCATAAATTTACAAACATCAAAATAGTACAAAACATCTTTTCAGACCACAATGCTATAAAACTAGAAATAAAAAATAAGAAGACCAAGGAAATAAAGTCGAATACATGGAAACTAAATAAAACCCTGCTGAATAAAGATTGGGTAAAAGAAGAAATTAAACATGAATTCATAAATTTCCTAGAAACAAATGAGAATGAAAATGCAACATACCCAAATCTTTGGAACACAGCAAAAATGGTGCTGAAAGGAAAATTTATTGCAATAAATGCACACATCCAAAAAGAAGAAAGAACTTAAATTGCCACATTAATACAGCATCTCCAACTATTAGAAACAGACCAACAGAGGGAAACTAAAATCACCAAAAGAAAAGACATACTACGGATAAGAGCAGAAATAAATGAGATGGAAAACAGAAAAAGTATAGAA
>NW_006408521.1:6289731-6291380 GCF_000296735.1 Chrysochloris asiatica | reverse complement strand
TAAAACTCTCTCTATTTGTAGATGATACGATCCTATACATAGTAAACCCCAAAGATTCAGTAAAAGAGCTACTAGACATCATTGGAAGATTCAGCAAACTGGCAGGGTATAACATCAACATATCAAAAATCAGTTGGATTCCTCTATAGTAACAGTGACAGTGCTGAAAAAGACATTAAGGAAGCAATACTATTTACAATAGCGACCCAAAGGATAAAATATTGGGAATAAATGTAACCAGAGAAACAAAGGATCTATACAAAGAAATTTACAAAACTACTACTACAAGAAACCAAAAAAGACTTACAAAACTGGAAGAACATACCATGTTACTGGATAGGAAAACTCAACATCATGAAAATGTCTATACTACCCAAAGCTATTTACACATATAATGCAATTCCAATCCAGATTCCAATGACATTCTTCAGAAACATGGAAAAGACAATTACAAACTTTATATGGAAAGGAAAGAGACCCAGGATAAGCAAGCACTGCTTAAGAAGAAGAACAAGTTTGGAAGTCTCTCACTCCCGGATTTCAAAGTCTACTACATGGCTATGGTGATCAAAACAGCCTGGTTTTGGTACAATAAAATATACATTGATCAATGGAACAAAATTGAGAATCCAGAAATTAACCCATCCACATACAGTCAACTGATTTTCTATAAACTGCCTAGGTATATTGAATGGGGAGGAGACAGTCTCTTTAACAGATGATGCTGGCAGAACTGGAAAGCAATATACAAAAGATTGAAACAAGACCTTTACCTCATGCCTTATTCAAAACCAACCCAGCATGGACTAAAGACCTAAATGTGAATCCCAAAATTATGAAGGTCATCAATGAAAAAAATAGGGACAAATGAGAGGGCTCTAATACAGGGAATACACAGAACACCAAACATTTTGAAAATTACACAAACAAAAGTAGACAAAATAGATGATTGGGACATACTAAAAATGAAAAACTTATGTGCATCAAAATAAATCACCAAAAGAGTAAAAATGGATCCCACAGAACGGTAAAATAAATCTTTTGCAATGCCACATCAGACAAGGATTCATTTCTAAAATATATCGGAAACTACAACACCTCTACAAGAAAAAAGACAAATAACCCAATTTAAAAAATGGGCACAGGGCATGAACAGACACTTCACCAAGGAAGAAATCCAGGCAGACAACAAAAATATGAATAAATGTTTAGAATTACTAGCTATTCGAGATATGCATATCAAAACAACAATGAGATATCATCTCACACAAGCAATAATAGCAAAGATCAAAAAGTAGAGGAGAATAAATGCTGGTAAGTATGTGGAGAGACTGGGACCCTCCTGCATTATTGGTGGGATTGCAAAATGGTCCAACCACTCTGGAAAGCAATATTGTGCTTCCTCAGAAGGTTGGAAATAGAAATAACTTATGATCCAGCAATTCCTATACTTGGTATTTACCCATAAGAAATATGAGTCATAACATGAGTAGATATATGCACACCAATGTTCATAGCAGCATTATTTACAATAGCAAAAAGATGGAGACAGCCTAAGTGCCCATCAATCGAAGAACGGATAAACAAACTGTGGTACATACACACAATGGAATATTATGCTACCTTGAAGAATAACAAGGAAGCAGCAA
>NW_006408521.1:6286292-6288456 GCF_000296735.1 Chrysochloris asiatica | reverse complement strand
TCAATAGACTCCTGTGAACCCAGGTGGAGACCTGGATGGTCAGCAGTATGGCAAGACCCGGGGACTCCTGTGCCCAGAGGAAGTGACATGGCCACAGAGGAGTAGAGCAGAGAGTGAAAAGTGCAGCTGATACGAAGATTTGAATTGAGGGGAGATGCACAAGAACACTCATGCTTGCAGATAGTATCCACTTGACCTGGCTTTGATGGCTGCATGAACAGAACTCGCTAGAAGAAGGAAGAAAGGGGGGGGGGGGGAAGAGTAACCTGCTACAATTTGATGAACTTTACCTATAGTTATGGATGTTGTAGCTATAAAACAGAACAAATCTTTACAGCGAGGATCACTCCCACCCCCTCAGTACACAGGGGTTGACCAGGATGGGCAACTTACACATTAGCTACCCAAAATGGGGGGCAGGAGGGGGCTATAAAGTAAAGAAGTGACTGGCTTACAAACTTTCAAGAGGGAGCCTACTTCCAGACAGGGCAGGGGAAGGTATAATCTCCAATGAATGATTTCCAATCTGTTGGGACCGGGCTGAAGAAAGGAAATGGGGATAAAACGCTTATGGTACAACAATGAATAAATGCCATCAGGGCTGACTGTGAGGGTAGGAAATATAAAGGTTGATGTTTTTTTGACAAAAGGAAGAGAGTGATTGATTTTGCAACCCAGGAGCAGAGGTCATTGGGACCATCAAGTGAGAAGAGCAGAGAGCAGGACCCTACCCAGAGAGGCAGAGACCATTATTGGATGGAGACAGAGATGATGACATGGACAGATGGAGCAGCTGGGGACACTGAACTCAGGGAGGGAGAGGGGCTGTGCGCTGACAGCAGGAGGGCGGGCCTATGGGGTATAACCTTTGGTTATTTGATGATGCATGGAGGACATTGTAATCATTGCAATGAAATGAAATATGATAGGATGAATGTAAAACTGGTATTCTTTCATGTAATCTCACAATAAAAACTTATTAAATAAATAAAATAAAATAGGTTAGAATGAACCATATAGTAAGACCTGTAATTCAAGACTTTATTGAGATGGTGGAGTTGTGTGTATCACTGTGTGGATGTCTTTTAAATTTCTTTCTTTTTTACTTCTCACCAGAGACAAAATTTAAAAGCATTTTTTGAAAGTACATGCCCCTTTGTTGTAATTGTGTACACACAATATATACACCCACTTCTCACTTATTGTTATTCGTTACTGGAGGGTGACCACATCAGATTACAAATTGGAAATGACTACATCATTGCTTAACTGTCTAACTGTATCACTGCATAACTGGTAGATTACATAATTATATAAGTAAGGAGCTTTGGTAGAGTAGTGGTCATGAGTCGGGTTGTAATCTCATGGTCAGCAGTTGGAAACTACCAGCTGTTCCACAGGAAAAAGATGAGGCTTTCTGCTCCCATAAAGATTTACAGCCTTAGAAACCCCATACGGCATCGTTATGAGTTGGAACCGACTCCATGGCACATAACCACCAACCATCATTAAGTACCAAACCATTGAGAATCATAGTCCTTCCAATCTGACACAAAACATTTACCTTCATAGCTAGTGTTACTTATAATTAGCACCTTAACATTTGCTACTCTTACACATAAGATGTTAATGGGCAAAATAGTTGGATAGATTTTTTAATTATTTTTATGAATGTGAAACATCAGATACCAAGACAGTTGATCATATATACATATAACAGAGTCCACTTCTTCACCTTGTTCAGAACTCAGTGTTTATAATTGTTATTATTATTACAAATGTATTTGTGTGTACATTTTGGGGTTCTCCTCCAATGTACCATATACACATTAACAAACTGAATAGTAAATTGATATTTTAAGGATTTAAGCATGACTGCAAAAATTATCTGAGAAATTCATCACTATAACTGAGAAACAGCTCTTTGACAATGATACTATAGAACTTGGATAAGCATCTGAATAAAAGTGAAGTTTAAGTTCTTCACAGGAAAAATAATACTGTGATTTTTTTCAGACAGTACAAATTCCTCTGGGCTGTTGTCTATACTCACAGACCTCTCTGGTTATTGTCATGTTTGCCACAGTTAGTAGCTATGATACAGTTATACCACTATTAGCACTGACAGCAGGCTTCCTGGATTTCACTCTAAGCATTCATAATA
>NW_006408521.1:6268495-6285430 GCF_000296735.1 Chrysochloris asiatica | reverse complement strand
GCTGTTGTTAAGTGCCATCAAGTAGGTTCTGATTCACAGCAACCGTGTATAGGGTTTCCAAGAAGCAGCTGGTGAGTCCGAACTACCAACCTTGTAGTTTGCAATTTAGTGTTTCTCCTACAGTGTCACACTAGGAGTTCAAAACTATTGTTATTAAGTACCCTCAAGGTGGTTTCAACTCACAGCAACCGTGTATAGGGTTTCCAAGGAGCAGCTAGTGAGTCTGAACTACCAACCTTGTAGTTTTCAATTTAGTGTTTCTCCTACAGTGTCACACCAGGAGTTCAAAACTATTAAGTACCCTCAAGGTGGTTCCAACTCACAGCAACCGTGTATAGTGTTTCCAAGGAGCAGCTGGTGGTTTTGAATGCTACCTTGTGGTTCACAGTCGAGTGCTGATCCTACAGGACTACACCAGAAATTCAAAATTAGTGTACAACAAAATAATACAAACAAAACTTGATGTTATTTTGTTTAATTAATAAATGTGGAAAAGGAAGTATTTTTCAACAAATTTTCTTCAACACATACTTATTAAAAGCCAACAGTTTGCCAGGCCCAGTTCTTTTTGGTATTCATCTGAGAAGTAAATCATCTGCAATTGTTTGACTCCTAGACCCATGCTTTTAGAATGGTGATGGTAGTTGTGTGCCACGGAGTTGGTTCTGACTCAGAGCGACCTTGCCTAGGGTTTCTGAGGCTGTTAATCTTTACAGGAGCAGAAAGCTTCACTTTTTTACTGTGGATCAACTAGTAGATTCAAATTACTAAAGGCTGTGGTCTTTGACCTTCATCAGTAAGTTAGCTTCTAAAAAATGAGGTTGCAACATCTGAATATCATAGGTTATCACCAATCCTGGTATCACATTGTTTTTCATATAATCCAGATAGAAACAGTATTATGAAAGACTGCAACCCTGCACACATTTCCCCTGATTTTAAACAATCTAATCTTCCTTTGTTCTGTTCAAATGACTCTTTTGATCTATATATGTTTCCTCCTAAAAACAATTAAGTGCTCTGGACTACACATTCTTCAAAATGTTACTTATAGCTTGTCATAATCCACACAGTCAAAAGTCTTTACATAGTCAATAATGCACAAAGGAACATTGTTCTGGTATTTTCTGCTTTCTGTCATATCCATATGATATCAGTAATGATAATGCCTCATTCCAAGTCTTCTTCCACATCAGGTTACACTTCCTTGTTAATATACTGAATAGATCTCACCTTGAATATATATCATTTTTAGATTATCTTCAGAAAAATCAAATGGAATAATAAGGAAGTAAAAGAGCTGAACAAAAAATTTCTAAGGGTCACTTGAGAAGACAAACTCATGTATTATAAAGAAATAAACAAAGACCTGGATTTAGAAAACCAAAGGGGAAGAACATGCTCAGCACTTTTTAAACTGAAAGAAATTGAAGAAAAAATTCAAGCTCTGACAGGTGATATTGAAGAATTCTATGATCAAAATACTGAATGATGCAGAAAACATGAAAAAAACGATGTAAAGAATGCACAGAGTTACTGTTTCAAAAGTTGATAGATGGTCAATGATTTAAAGAGATAGCAAGCATATGATAAGAGTTACTGTTTCAAAAGTTGATAGATGGTCAATGATTTAAAGAGATAGCAAGCATATGATCAAGAACCAGTGGCACTGAAGAAAGACATCCAAGCTGAGCTGAAGGCATTAAAATATATATATATACATATATATATGGCTCTAAGAACTGATGGAATGTGAATTGAAGTATTTCAACAAATTGAACACAGCACTGGAATAACTCACTCATCTATGCTAAGAAATGTGAAAGACAACTATCTTGCCAACTATTTGGAAGAGATCCACATTTGTGACCATTCGATAAAGAGGTGATCCAACTGAACACAGAAAGTATCAAACAATATTGTTAATATCATGTACAAAACAACTTTTACTAAAGATAATTAAGAAATGGTTGCAATAGTATATCAACAGGGAACTGCCAGAAATTCAAGCCATATAGTGAAGAAGACACAGAAGGAGGAGACATCACTGCTGACATTAGATGGATCTTAACTGAAAGCAAAGAATACCAGAAAAATGTTTACTAGTGCATTACTGAATATGCAAAGGCTTTATTAGACAATATCAGTCATGAAAAAGCTTTGGATAACATTACTAAGAATCAGTATTCCTGAATACTTAATTTTGTTTGTGAGGAATCTGTACATAGACCAAGACGCAGTTGTTCCAACAGAATAAAACAACATTTGTTCAGGTTTAAAATCAGGAAAAGTGTGCATCAGGGTTGTATCCTTACACCATATTATTCAATCTGTATGCTGAGCAAATGATCAGGAAGCTGGATTATATCAGGATTGGATTAAGACTCATTAACAACCTGTGATAAGCAGATGATACAGTCTTGCTTGCTGAAAGCGAAGAGAAGAGAACTTAAAATACTGATGAAGACCAAAGACCACAGCCTCTGGTATAAATTGCATCTTAATGTAAAGAAAATAAAAATCCTTACCATTGGACCAATAAATAACATCATTATAAATGGATAAAAGTTTGAAGTTGTCAAAGACTTCATTCTGCTAAGATACACCATGAACACTCAAGAAAACATCAGTCAAGAAATAAAATGACATAGTGTATTAGGCAAATCTACTGCGCAAGGCCTCTTTAAAGTGTTGAAGAGCAAAGATGTCAGTTTGACAACTAAGGTACACCTGATCCAAACCATGGTATTTTCAATTTCCCCATATGCCTGCCAAAGTTGGAAAATGAATAAGGAAGACTGAAGAAGAATTGCTGCATATGAGTTATGGTGTTGAAGAAGAATATTAAAAGTATTCTTTGGTGTGGACTTCCAGAAAAACAAACAAATCGGTATTGGAAGAAGTATAGCCAGAATGCTCCTTAGAAGCCAAGATGGCCATACTTTATCTCTCACACTTTGGGCATATTATCAGGAGGGTCCAGTCCCTGGAGAACATCATACTTGGTAAAATGGAGGATCACTAAGAAGGAGACTTCCTGTGAGAGTGACTGGCAGAGTTGCAGCATCAATGGGCTCAGGTATGGCATCAACTGTGAGGATGTTACAGGACTGGGCAGTGTTTTGTTCTACTGTACATAGTGTCACTGTGAGTTGGAACTGGCTCGATAGCACAAAAAACGATCTCTTTGGAGAATGACTTAAAGATCAGTCACTCTTTTAGGCTAGTTTCTTGGGATACAGGTGATCAGACAGATTTCTAAGTAGAAAGTTTTTAGGTAAAAAAAAAACTTGTGCAAAATGAGTAGTATAGGACAATTAGAAGAGCTGTACTGCTATTTTGTAGCAGTACAAAACACAGATGGTCTCAAAGTTATGGGTTTTCAGACTTGTCCCACATCTAGGCCAGATGGCTATACCTTTTAACTGAGTTGCACTGACAAGTTGGATGCAGGTACTACAGGGGTTGGAGCATGACTTTGTAAAAACGGGTTCCTTTTGGCAGAGGGCAAGTCCCCTAGAGACACTCACATTATTTCCATAAGCCTCAAACCTCTCAGCATCTGGGAGAAGAGGAAGGGTACTGAGAAGGGTAAACTGAGTGCCTCTGTCCAGAAGGGGGGATTTATGTTATGCTTCATAACATTTCTTACAATAAACTCACAGCAACCCAGTAGGACAAAGTACAAGTGTCCCATAAAGTTTTCAAACCTGTAGTCTTTATACAAGAAGCCTGCCACAACTTTATTCTGTGTATTTTAACTGATAATAAGGTTCATGGGAATTGACTTGATAGCAATAGATTTACATTTAGTAATAAGAGAAAATGGGAAAATGTTTTTTTTAAAAAATGCATTAGCTAATGTTTATGATTTCCACTGTTAAAGTCAAGCCTTCAGTTGGAAGCTGCTTTAAGAGTTGTACGTTCTTCACTCAGACCTCCCTCCAACTACAATACCCCCACCACATGAATACAACCAGGAGGGTAGAAAAATACAGTGTTTACAACCACTCCGAAAATTGTTGAGAATGGCAACTTATAGTTGCTACCACACGGTGAATCTCTGTATGCATTTTCCCAAATGAATTTACTTATTGATTTAGAAAGAGAGAGAGAATGTTGTGAAACAAATAACTTCTATATGCGAAGAGATTTACCTAATTATCATTAACAGCATTGTTTCTAAGAAAAACTCTCCCAGGTTCCAAGCAGCCAATTTACAAATACATTTTTGGACCACAATTCTATTAAAAGTTGATGCTTTCTCCTCCCCGCTCCCCGAGTACTTACAATTTCCGAAATTTTCCTGTAGATTTCAATATGTGGGACTGCATTGTTACTTTAGAGTGAAAATAACTATACTGCAATATCTAGAGGAACACAACTTAGTTGTTTCATACATGCTTTATAAATGACTGTTTTGTAATGTATACAACCTAATTTCTATGGCCCTGATGTGAGTATACTGTTTTTAAACACACTGTGATATAAAATTGCTTGGTAGTGGTTATGTGCCGTGGTGTCGGTTCTAACTCATAGGGACCCTGTACAGGGTTTCCGAGGTTGTGAATCTTTACGGGAGCAGAAAGCCTCATCTTTCTCCCGCAGAACAGCTGCCAGTTTCGAACTGCTGACCTTGCGGTTTGCAGACCAATTCACAACCACTATGCTACCAGAGTTCCTATAAAATTTCTTATGAACACAGAAAATATTTATAACCTAAAGTGTGCAATCCAAGAAGCATCTTATTCCTGACATTTCATATCAAAACAATCAGAGTGAGTAATGAACATTCTCAGCAGAAAATGAAGTTTTAAATACCTTCTGAACCTCAAGAATGGCTGCCTTTCTGATAGATGTACCCTCTTTTATAGGACTCTCAAATAACATTAAACAGACACTTCTTGGCAGAGACATATTTAATCATTCTATATTCCTTACTTTTCCTTTCATGTGAAAATGTCACCTTAATAGTAATTTTCTTCATTCTGTATGCCTTCAGATAAATTGTCTGCCACATTTTTACTGATTGGAGATTTAGAGTTTTGAATGTTTATTACAACTCTTTGACATTATCAATATAAATGTTTATACTGCCTATGGTAATTACTCTTTGATTATCTTGACAGAATATTTTTCTATAATTTAACTAAGATGAAAGTAGCTACCTTACTAGCCTAGGTTGTATCATTTTAAATCATCAACATTGTCACAAACCAGGTAAAAGCTTCAATGATGTATCTCACTGAAAATGTAAATGAGTGCATTTTATTCACTTCACTAAAACAGCTGAAAATTATTCATTCACATTTTACTCACCTGGCTAAAGCAACTGGTGTGGCACTGAGGGTTATTGCGCTGGACTGCAAAGCCATTTGAACTGCAAGGTCAGCAGTTCAAGCTCATCATCAGCTCCTCGGAAATACTATACAGGGTGGCTATAGGTCAGAACTGACTCAATGGCACTTAACAACAACAAACAAAGCAACCGAAAACAAATTTCTAGGACTCCAAACATGGATTTATAGAAATCAGAATTTATGTATTTGCCTTGGATTTATTTTATTTTATTTTTTACTGCCCAGCCTTCTTTTCCCAATCTTAACAACATTCCTGTTCTCTTACAGAAATTATCTGTTCCTAATTGACCCAGCTTTATTAGGGTTTTTTTCATCTCCTCAATCCAAAATTAACACGCAATTTAGGCTAGGTCAATCCAAAGATAGCTTCTATCTTTGAATTTTCACTGGAAGACAGGAACAAAGCAATACATTCCATTTCCTGCAGTCATATTTGTACCCGATATTCATCCCTAAAAACACATGTGTGATTGTGTTTCTCAGCCTGCAGTTTCTGATCTCTTAAAGAAAGTCAACAATATATTCTGTAAGACCACAGTGAACTAGAAGCTCTGTTACATAGATCTGAGTCATTTACTTTGTTTACAATAAAACATCTATAACTGCCTCAAGCAAGTTATAGAAATTTGGAAAGACATACCTAAAACTAGTAATGCTTATTCTGGAAATTGGGCTTTAAGGACGAAGAATGTCACTTGTCAATGTGTACAAATGCCTCCATAACAAAAGTATCACAAGATGGATGTTAAGGAGCATACATTTATTTCCCCACAGTTCTGGTGACTACAAGTAAAAATTCAGGGAGTCAGCAGAGATGGGAACTCTTTGTCAACTCTAAAAACACAAAACCAAAATTGTTAGCTTTACGCTTCTGCAACCTCACCATTTTGATGTTCCTTAGCTATTTGTAGGTGTGAGACAGGGTTGTATTCTTTCACCATACTTATTCAACCTGTATGCTGAGCAAATAATACGAGAAGCTGGGTTCTATGAAGAAAAACGTGGCATCAGGATTGGAAGAAGACTCATTAACAACCTGCGATATGCAGATGATACAACCTTGATCGCTGAAAGTGAAGAGGACTTGAAACATTTGCTTATGAAGATTAAAGAGCACAGCCTTCGATATGGATTACATCTCAATGTCAAGAAAACAAACATCCTCACCACTGGACCAATAAACAACATTCTTATCAATGGAGAAAAGATTGAAGTTGTCAAGGACTTCATTCTTCTTGGATCAACTATCAACACTCACGGAAGTAGCAGTCAAGAGATCAGACGACGTATTGCACTGGGCAAATCTGCTGCACAGGAACTTTTTAAAGTGTTGAAGAGCAGAGATGTCAGCTTGAGGACTAGGGTGCGCCTGACCCAGGCCATGGTGTTTTCAATAGCCTCATATGGATGTGAAAGCTGGAGAGTGAATAAGGAGGATCGTAGAAGAATTTATGCCTTTGAGTTGTGGTGTTGGAGGAGAATACTGGAAGTGCCATGGACTGCCAAAAGAACCAATAAATCTGTTTTGGAAGAAGTGCAGCCAGAGTGCTCCTTGGAGGCCAGGATGGCTAAGCTTCGTCTCTCCTACTTTGGGCATATTGTCTGGAGGAAACAATCGCTGGAGAAGGATGTCATGCTGGGTAGGGTGGAGGGTCAGAGAAAAAGAGGAAGACCCCCAACGAGATGGATCGGCCAGGTGGCATCATTGATGGACTCAAGTGTGGCAGCGGTAGTGAGGTTGGCCCAGGATCGAACATTGTTTCGTTCTGCTGTGCATGGGGTCGCTATGAGTCGGTTCCGACTCGATGGCACCTTACAACAACAACAATAAGCCTTCAAGCTTTCTAAATATTCCTTTATATGTTGTTCAGAGTTCTGGCACTGTCCCCTGAACATGCTTCATTTGGAATTCTGTGTTATTGTTGGTGGAGGTCTGCACTGTACTTCCCCCTAATCTGCCATCAAGCCTCACCTCCTCAACATATCTATTTGAGAGACACAATTTAATTTCATTTTTTAACTGTATGGTTATTTAAACTTTTTCCATAGAGTTTACAATTAATACCCATTCATTTTATTGCATTCTTATAAAGGACACAGTTCTTACTGCATTTAATAGGAACAGAATAATCAGAGCAAATTAGGCTGGGTTGACATATTCAAGTTAGTTTGTAATGCTAGTATTTCAAAGATAGCTCAGATACTTAACAACTGATTTCATTTATCTGCTTCCTCCCATGAATATATGATCCAGTGGCATTTATAAAAATAAAATTTTGTTGTTGTTAAGTGCCATCAAGCCATATCCAACTTACAGTTACCCTACATAGGATTACCAAGGAGCAGCTGGTGGTTTTGAACCACCACCAACTATACAGTGAGCAGTCCCTGCTTGTCCTATAGTTTCAAACCAGGACTCCCAATAAAATAATAGCAACAGTTAACATGATAAATCCCTTAGTATTTTTTAGGAACTATTTAAGTATGCTATATGAATCTGCTTATATATAATATATATATATATTGTTGTTGTTTTAAGTGCCATAATATCTGTTCCTACTCATAGTGACCCAGCACAGGGTATTCAAGGCTCAGCTGGCAGGTTTGAACTGCTGACCTTGCAGTTCAAGCTAACCTTGTGGTCCAGTGCTTATCCTACAATGCCACACCAGGAGTCATCCTATATATTAGGTATTATATTATACTCATTTCACAGATGACAAACTCAAACAGAAGCTTTTAGAGACATTAGGCAACATTCCCAATCAAAAAGGATCTCAACTTGAAATGTGAGTTCTTAAAAGCTACCATGTGATATAAAACACCTCTGTAAAATTATTCTGTATGATTTAGTAAGCCATCAGAGTTACAGAGTAAATACTTACGAAAAACAGAACTATTCAGCTTAAGAAGTTAAGACTGTATTTTTACCTGTGTACATGTTTTATAGAAAGGAATACATCAAATTTCAATTTAAAATATAAGACTGAACTAAGTCTTCAATTGAGAGTTACATTTAATCTTTTTAGTCAGTGACATAGTGACTTGTCCCTTTAATATTAAGTACAATTCTTCCTATTGATTTTCATCTTAAATTTCCTGTTTCTTAAAAAATTGCAAATATCTTCACACTGTCTGTGAAATGGTGATCAAAATAGTTGAATCTATTGAAAATACATTTTGCTCAATGATGAAATGAACTTTTCTCCCTTTTTATTTCAAATATTAGTATCAGATTTACAATGCTATTTCACACTGAAGGAAATGTTGCACTGAAATACCATTCTTTTTTTATATTTAGTTATTTTTTCTCCAACTAGAATCTGAGGTTTCTTTGATCATTTGCTGCTGTTTTGGTGTGTGTGTGTGTGTGTGAAAGAGAGAGACTGTCTAAGAAGAGGAAAATTTACAGATATGCAATAGATTGACTTAAGATGTATTCCTTATCATTTATATCTTCAATGTTTTTTGACCACCCTCCCCCCCCATTTTTTTCATATTAAAAGATTATGGGTAGTTGGAAAGCTGCCAATATTTTCCATCTTCACCTATCACTTTGATGATTTAAAAAGAGATGCACAGACACATTTTGAAATTGATTATTCTAAGAAAAGACTCAGATCATAATTTAATATTTGGAACACTGTTTAAAGGAAAAGAGTCATTATGTGTAATGATTCAAGAATAAAAATTGTATCTTGAGAGATACAGTTAATTATCTAGACTACTTATGGTAAGTTTGTCCTGACTAGACAATTACAACTACAGAATACTTATACTATTTTCAGCTGAAAACACTAAAGTGAATTAAAATGAAAATATATGTATTTATGTGCATATTCCTTATGTATATGTATACAGGGTAGCTACCTATGCACTGGCACCAACTTGACTGAACTTAGCAACAACAACAACAGCATCTGTATGGAGGAGACATGGTGTGGTGCTGTAGAGTAACAACACAGCTGGGAATTCACATCCACCAGATGCTCTTTGGAAACCCTATACAGGGTCGCTATGAGTCAGAACTAACTTGATGGCACTTAACAACATATCTGTATATGTATACAAATAAACTAGATACAAAAAATATATCTTTAATGCATTTGTAGGAGTCTTAGCATGGTACTATAGGATAAGCAATGGACTGGTAACCACAAGGTCAGCAGTTCAAAACTTCCAGCTGTTCCGCAGGAGAAAGATGAGGCTTTCTGCTTCTGTCAAGATTTACAGCCTTGGAAACCCTGTACAGGGTCACTATGACTCCATAGCACATAACCACCAACCACCACCACCACCACCACTAAAAATACCAATGCCATGGGGTTGGCTCTCTTTTATACCAACTTACAGGACAGATTAGAAAGGCTCCATAGAACTGTCAAGGCTGTAAATCTTTACAGAAGCAGACCTCCACAGCTTTCCCAAACAGATTATGCTACCAGGGCTCCTTAAACAAATGTATGCTACTATTCAAATGAAGACATGTATAATAAGAGTTTACACAATCTTTGTCTATGTTTCAATAAAAAACAGAGGCACTTGAGTTCTATAGTCTCCAAATTCTCTAGATTTTTTTCATACTACTATGTATGGCACTGTGGGTTAATGCACCAGACTGCAAAGCTGTTTGAACTGCAAGTTCGGTGGTTCAAGCTCACCAGCTGCTCCTTGGAAACCCTATAGAGGATTGCTATGGATCGGAATCGACTCAACGACACTTAACAACAACAATATAAAACCTTATACACATAATAATACTTTTAAGATAGACAAAAGTAAGAATAAATTTACATATACTAATATCTTTTGGAAGGATTTTATTTCACACTTATTGTCCAAAGAGAGTCCTGGTGTGGTGCTGTGGGATAAATAAATGGATACCAAGGTTGGTTTGAACTACAAAGTCAGGGGTTCAAACCCACCAGCTGCTCCTCAGAAACCTACACAGGGTTGCTATGAGTTATAACCAACTTGACAGCACTTAACAACACCCAAAGTTGTCCAAATTACTCAATTAGCACAGAGTTTCTTATACTGTTGTTGTTAGGTGCTATTGAGTCTGTATAGGGTTTCCGAGGAGCAAGTGGTGGGTTTGCACTACTGACCTTGTGGTTAGCAGTTCAGTGTCACATACTGCTGTTGTTGTTAAGTACCAGGGAATAGGGTCTGACTCCCTGTATAAGGCTTCCAAAGAGCAACTGGTGGGTTTGAACCACTGACCTTGTGGTTCAAACTGACCTTGCAGTGCAGGGCTTACACTACAGTGCCTCACTAGGACTCACAGTAGCTGCTGTTCTTAAGTACTGTAGAGTGGGCTTTGATCCATAACAACCCTGTACAGGGTTTCCAAGGAGTAGCTGATGGGGACTCATTAGGGCTAGTTAAACAATATTATGTGATCCACAGATTTTCACTGGTTGATTTCACAAGTCCTTTCTTCCTAATCTGTCTTAGTCTAGAAGCTTCACTAGATAGAAAAATATATCTCTGCACTACGGGTGATCATATTGACATTGGATATCCTGATGGCATAGTGTCTAGTATCAAAGCAACACAAACACTACTCTATACAACAAATTGACCAAAGGATATAGTGCTGAAAAATGAGACCCATAGTTTGGTGGTGGTGATTATGTGCTGTGGAGTCGGTTTCAATTTACAGTGACCAAGTATAGAATTTTTGAGACTATAAATCTTTATAGGGGGAAAAGTATGACCTGTCTCTTGCAGGGCAGCTGATCGATTTGAACTGCTGACCTTGCAGTTAGTAGTAGCCCAACTCGTAACTCACTATATTACTAGAGCTCCTTGACTCCTAGTTTGGAAGGCAAGAAACAATAGCTGCCACAATGGACTCAAACATACGGATGATTATGAAGATGGCCCAGAACCAGGTCACATTCATTCTGCTGACAACAGGTAGTCAGGAGTTGAAGCCAAATCAATAGTAACTAGCAGCTACAGGGTTTGTTGTTGTTGTTAAGTGCCATCGAGTTGGGTCTAACTCATAGTGATCCTCTAAAGGGTTTTCAAGGAATAACTGGTGACTTTGAAACACCGACCTTGTGGTACAGTGCTTACCCTACAAAGAAACACCAAGATTTCAAAACAACATGGTCTAGTTAATGTTTATCAAACTATAACAAAGATAACAGTACAGGTAGCACAGGACTACTAACTGTTTGAATTCCCTTAGGACCCAACTTTAGCTATTTGCATATTAAATCTACTATTTATTTCAGTCTTTGGAAAGATAATTATTGATGGTGACAACTTGCTGTTGTAGAAATACACATATATATGCATAATCTACATGCATACGTGGATCTAAAACATGATTATTTAATTTCAACATATAGTAGGTTTTAAGTTTTATTATATTCTACCTCATGGGCTATACACTACATTTTTTTTTTTTTAATCTAAAGTTTCCGAGCTGATAAATTCTTCATGCATTGTAGTGAGATTTAGAATTAACTCTCAAGTCAAGAACACCATGGAGATTACTGGTGGAAAATTTCACATCAACACAGAAGGTGAACAGGTGTCAAAGCTTTTAAAATTTGAAGAATTAGTTGAGGAAAGGATCAGCAAGTATGTAATTAGAGTCATCATTTTCTGTTTAGCTGACATAAATGGTTAGTTCTCACGCTCTGAATAGCAAGGTCTAACTTACTTAAATTTGTAGAAATTTTAGCTGACTATGTAAAGACAAGCAAAGCATGAAAGGACAAAAATAAACACAGCCATTTGTATATGGGTATCAAAAACTTGCTCAAGTTCTTAGTCCTAGTGATCTAAAAGAAATCTAAATAGCGGTGTTGAAGAGGAGCACATGAAAACATGAATCTACTACTCTCACTGATTTTAATTTCCAAAGATTCCCAAAACAGTTTCTTTTTTCTTCATAGTCTCATTTTACTGGATACTCCTCCCATCTGGAAGATGAGTCTATATTCCTATCCCTTGCATCTGGTAGAGGTTTGATTACAGCTGAAGTAAAACTTTACAGTCCATCAGCTGCACCTTGGAAACCCCACGCTGTTGCTGTAACTGCCATTGAGTCAATTCTGACTCAAAGAACCCTATACAGGGTTTCCAAGAAGCAGCTGGTGAGTTTGAACCACCAACTCTGTGATTCGCAGTCCAGTGCTTATTCCACAGTACCACACCAGGAGTCCTGGAAATCTGTTCTAGGGTCACTATGAGTTGTAATCAGCTCAGTGGCACTTAACAACAACAACAACAACAGTAAAAGGTGATACAGCTTCTATTTCTCCTGGGTCATAAAAGCTGATGCAGTTTCTATCTACTCTCTTGGGAAGCTTGCTTTTTTTAATGTGGTACCTTGCTGTAAGGCAGTCCAAACAGCCTATGAGAGGCCCACATGAAGCGACAATGACTCCACTAGCCCAAAGACCTTTCTGAGATCCAAGCCAACAGCCCAAACGAACTTTCTACACATATAAGTCAATCATCCTCAAAGTGGCACCCAGTCATGCCGAACATGCTTCAGCTGACCTGTGCATCAAGTATAATGAATTCTCCCATGTCTTGCCAAATTTTCAAAGTTTAGAGCAAAATAAGGGATTGTTGTTGTTTTAAGCCACTAAGTTTTGTGATTCATTGTGTAGAAACAGATAAAAATCCAATTTAACAAATAAACACAGTAATTTTTTCTGGTGTTGATGTTTAGTGCTGTCAAGTCAGTTCCAACTCATAGCAATCATGTACAGGATTTTTAAAGAACAGTGGTGAGTTCGAACCACCAACTTTGTAGTTAGCAATCCAGTGCTTATACTATAAACACTACACTCATGACTCAGTGAATATTTACCAAAATTACTTAAATGAATACAACTAAAACTATGCAATCCATCAGCTGCTCCTTGGAAACCCCTGCTCCCCAAAAGTTAAGGATTGGCTTAACGGTATTAAAAAAGCAATGTAGAAAAAAATTCCATAAATGGTTCAACTAGTGTTTTAAAATGAGACAGTTATATAGCTGTATATTGGCATTACCATCAATATAAGCAAAAATCAATATAGTGACCATGATTTTAAGTGATCTCTTTAAAGTTAAGCACATCTATTTACCCAGTTTTATGGCCTGTGTTGGAAAAAGGAAATCAACTTATCCTTTATAAAAATAAAGTCAATATATTATGCTTCTCACGCAGCAGCCTGCATTGACTTTGGCATCCCTCAATGTATCCATAGATTCTTTAAAATTTCTTGAGATTGATTGATTTAACTGGATAAGTGTAGTGGTAATATATATTTTCACCTAGTTCTCATTGGCATATCTGCTACATGGATTACACAGGAACATAATTTAATACTAAAAGCATCGTCTTATTTCTTGTGGTTTCAATTAAGCCTTCATAAATAAAAAATATTTTAATCTTTAATAGTTTACTTTAGGGGAGTGAGGAAAATACTACACTGACATATAACTCCTCAGCAATCTACATGTTTATACAGATAAATTCAGCATTAGTATTTTGTGTATGCAATGTTACTTATTATCTGACAATTTTATTTTCTTCCTTAGATACATATCATAACACTTACTCTTTTCTTTTCCTCCAAATATTTTTGTTTCTGCCAGCCCATAAGAGAACTTAGATTAGCAAAGATGATTTTCAGGCTGCTTTACAGATCTGTTGCTGTTGAGTCCCTGGGTGTTACAGAATGTTAATGCGCTTGGCTATTATTCAAAAGATTGAAGGTTTGAACCCACCTAGAGTTGCCTTGGAAGAAAGGCTTATTAGTTTCCTTCTGAAAAGTCAGTCATTGGCTGCAGAACAGTGTTACTATGATACACTCAAGGGCTTCTTGATTTGAACTGACTAGACGGCAACTAGTTTCATAAGAGAAGCACAGAGATAGAACTTTAGACAAGCACCCTTTGAAGTGAGCAAACTGCAATGTAACTTCTTTTACATTTAGGCTCGGAGAAGGAAATCCTGTCTTATTCTTCAAAATCTCAGATATAGAGAGTACTCCAAAACATGATTCACACACAATTTGAAGAATAATCACGTTATCTACTAACTCAGGGAGAAGAAAACTTTCAATAAAAACAGCAAGAATTAGTCATATGGTTACATCTCGGGATTTAGACATCTCTTAAAAGATAACTAATATCTTCTACTTGAGACAGAAATTGTTATTTTAGTTTAGGTAGAACATGTTTGCCTTCTAACTTTATTTTTAGGTATACATAGCTATCATATCTAGGGAGGTTCAAAGTGTAAATTCCAAGCTGACAGCAATTTTATCGTTCCCTTAGTATGAGACACAAAGACAGATGCAGAACCAAACATAAAAAAGTATGCATTCTTGCCTCACTTTGGTGCTTCTCTAACATATATCTATAAGGGATAGATACTTGCATTATTAAGTGTTTAGTTCCCACCTCCAGTCAATCAACATTTCAGAATTTTAAGGGGCCTAAAGAGTATCCCATTTTGGTGTCCTCTTTGCACATCCTCAGACTCAGGACTACATTTCTTAAGTAGGATTGAGAGGAAATACTGCAGCGATTTCTTGCATTTTCCTATAATATACTGGCAAATGAGCTTTGTTGTGATTTTTAAGTAGAAAACAATACAATAAACAGATTATTATCAAACTGACTGACTGCTTCTTCTGAACATATTTTATGCTTTGTAGATGAGGTAACCACACCATGATAAAAAATGTATCTATACAATTTGAAACCGTTTTTTAGCAATGGAAAACATTCAATTATCATAGCTGTAAATATTGCTATTCTCATTCATTTGATCTGCAAAATACCTGAATAGGGTCTTTTTGGTACTAAAACTGTAGAAGTGAAAGAGAAGACATGAGAGTTTATTTACCGGAGATCTCAACTCAGGTATGGTGGCTTGATAGGTGACTGGACGACAATCGCGAGTGTTTGGCACAAGGACACAAGGAAGAAACATTGGTCCCAAGTCATCTCCATCAAGGACATCCACTGTGAGAGTGGTGGTGGTGGTTCGTCGTTCATTCAGATTTTGTGCTCGGTCCTGTGTGGAGATGTTTTGAAGACATTAGGACATAATGTATGCTATTTTTTTCCTGACCATTCATATCTAACACTGTTTAAAAGTCTAACACTGTTTAAAAGTCATGAAGCTTGGATTCAAACTGAAATCCATTAGCCTTCAAATCCAACTTTCTTTAAAAATATAATAAGAGTCATAGAGTGATTAATCCTCCCACCCCCCTCCCCACAAGTAATGTGTCACGTATGCTTGACATGATTCTCACTGATTTGGCAGTAATATAATGATGTAAGGTGGCAGTTATGTGACGACCCCTCATCATGTGATCTCATGTGATAAATAAATAAAAGGATTAAAGGTAGGATGCAACACACTTAACCCTTTAATACCTTCACAGCTCTGATTAAATGTACGGAAAATTTTCCTGGGATGCGATCAGCAACAAATTTACTTTTAAGAGATAGAGAGAGAAATGAGCAGAGAATATAAGGATCTACAAGCACCAAAAAAGAAGAGTTGGATGTGCAATGAATTATTTGAACCGGGGGTCTCTGTACTGTGAAGCTCCTAGGTCCAGGGGAAGACAGAGGTCACCACACATGGAGATCTCCAAGGAATGCTGAGCCTACAGATATGAAAGGATGAAAAGACTTTTCCCCAGAGTTGACAAAAAGAGAAAGCCTTCTCCTAGAGTGGGCACTCTGAATGTAAAGTAGGCTCTGAAACTATGAGAGACTAAGTTTCTGCCTGCCAAACTATCCATCTGTCATAGAACTAAAAAAAAACAAAAAAACAAAAAACCTCATCATTTTGGCCTTTACCTAAAATTTTACTTTATATGATTGTTAATATAAGATTTTAAAATGGATTAACTGAATCCTTAGAAATTTTATTTACTGAATCTCTTTTGAGAGAGCTTATAAAGACAAAATACAAAACAAATTGCCTAATTCAAGTTTAAATAATTTACTAGGAAATCTGCTTCTTGGAATAAAAGGAAATTTTTCTATTAAAGTTTGGTAGGAATCTGGAAGGAAATATGTAACCATTAAGATCTGTAGTTATAAAGAGTTCATTTTTAAACTAAACTTTTCATTTGTGATCAGTTACACTTTTTCACAAGAATTGTGATGATAGTGGAGAACATTCTCATCAACCCAGCATCCAGCTTTCCATCTTCTTATGTTACATTACAGTGGTACACTGGTGGCAATGAATGAGCAATGCTGAAAGCCATCATTAACTAAAATTCACAGCTAATTTAAATGTCTGTCATGAAATTTGGAAGACAACTATCTGGCTGACTGATGGAAGAGATTCATATTTGTGCCCATTCCAAAGAGAAGTGATCCAACGGAATGCGGAAATCATCGGACAATTGATTTAATATCGCATGTGAGTAAAGTTTTGCTAAAGGAAATACAAACATGGCTACAATCATACATTGACAGGTAACTTCCAGAGGTTCAAGCCAGATTCAGAAAAGGCTGTGGAATGAGGGATATCATGGCTGATGTCCGATGGATCTTGGCTGAAAGCAGAGAATATCAGAA